>NC_141551.1:24120000-24447500 GCF_021556685.1 Rattus norvegicus | reverse complement strand
TCATTTCCATTGTGTAGATGTACCACATTTTCTGTATCTATTCCTCTGTTGAATGGTATCTGGGTTCTTTCCAGGTTCTGGCTATTATAAATAAGGCTACTATTAACATAGTGGAGCATGTGTCTTTCTTGTATGTTGGAGCATCTTTTGGGTATATGCCCAGGAAAGGTATGGCTGGGTCCTCAGGTAGTGCAATGTCTAATATTCTGAGGAACCTCCAGACTGATTTCCAGAGTGGTTGTACCAGTTTGCAATCACGCCAACAGTAGAGGAGTGTTCGTCTTTCTCTGCATCCTTGCCAGCATCTGTAGTCACCTGAGTTTTTGATCTTAGCCATTCTGACTGGTGTGAGGTAGAATCTCAGGGTTGTTTTGATTTGCATTTCTCTGATGACTGAGGATGTTGAACATTTCTTTAGGTACTTCTTAGCCATTCGATATTCCTCAGCTGAGAATTCTTTGTTTAGCTCTGTACCCCAATTTTTTTCGGAGCTGGGGACCGAACCCAGGGCCTTGCCCTTGCTAGGCAAGCGCTCTACCACTGAGCTAAATCCCCAACCCCTGTACCCCAATTTTTAATAGGGTTATTTGGCTCTCTGGAGTCTAACTTCTTGAGTGTTTTTTTTATATTTTGGATATTAGCCCTATATCAGATGTAGGATTGGTAAAGATCTTTTCCCAATCTGTTGGTTGTCATTTTGTAATAATGACAGTGTCCTTTGCCATATAGAAGCCTGTCTTAATATTGGTGTTTTGTTCAGGAAGTTTTCCCCATTACCCATTGTGATCAAGACTATTCCCCACTTTTCTTGTATTAGTTTGAGTGTATCTGGTTTGATGTGGAGGTCCTTGATCCACTTGGACTTAAGCTTTATACAGGGTGATAAGAATGGATTGGTTTGCATTCTTCTACCTGCTGACCCCCAGTTGAACCAGCACCATTTGTTGAAAATGCTATCTTTTTTCCTTTTAGCTCCTTTCTCAAAGATCAAGTGACCATAGGTGTGTGAGTTCATTTCCAGGACTTCAATTCTATTCTACTGGTCTACCTGCCTGTCTCTGTACCAATACCATACAATTTTTATAACGATTGCTCTGTAATATCGCTTGAGGTCAGGGATGGTGATTCCCCCAGAAGTTCTTTTATTGTTGAGGATAGTTTTCACTATCCTGGGATTTTTGTTATTCCAAATGAATGTGAAAATTGTGATTTCTAACTCTATGAAGAATTGATTTGGAATTTTGATGGGGATTGCATTAAATCTGTAGATTTCTTTTGACAAAATGGCCATCTTTAGTATTTTAATCCTGACGATCCATGCAGGGAGAAGGTCTTTCCATCTTCTGAGATCTTCAATTTCTTGCTTCAGAGATTTGAAGTCCTTGTCATACAGATCTTCCACTTGTTTGGTTAAAGTCACACCAAGAAATTTTATATTATTTGGGACTATTGTGAAGGATGTCATTTCCCTAATTTCTTTTTTTTTTCTTTTCTTTTTTTTTTTTTTTTCAGAGCTGGGGACCGAACCCAGGGCCTTGCGCTTACTAGGCAAATGCTCTAACACTGAGCTAAATCCCCAACCCCCTATTTCCCTAATTTCTTTCTTGGCCTGTTTACCTCTGAGTAGAGGAAGGCTACTGATTTGTTTGAGTTTATTTTATGTCCAGTCACTTTGCTGAAGTTGTTTATCAGGCTTAGTAGTTCTCTGGTGGAAGTTTTGGGGTCACTTAAATATACTATCATGTCATCTGCAAATAGTGATATTTTGACTTCTTCCTTTCCAATTTGTATCCCTTTGACCTTCTTTGATTGTCTGATTGCTCTGGAGAGGACTTTGAATACTGTATCGAATAAGTAGGGAGAGAGTGGGCAGCCTTGTCTAGTGGTATTTTAGTGGGATTGCTTCGATTTTCTCTCCATTTAGTTTAATGTTAGCCACTGGTTTGCTGTATATGGCTTTTACTATGTTCAGGTATGGGCCTTGAATTCCTAATCTTTCCAGAACTTTAATCATGAAGGGGCATTGAATTTTATCAAATACTTTCTCAGCATCTAATGAAATGATCAGATGGTTTTTTTCTTTGAGTTTGTTTATATAGTGGATTATGTTGATAGACTTCCGTGTATTGAACCATCCCTGCATCCCTGGGATGAAGCCTACTTGATCATGATGGATGATCATTTTGATGTGTTCTTGGATTGGGTTTGTGAGAATTTTATTGAGTATTTTTGCATCAATATTCATAAGGGAAATTGCTCTGAAGTTCTCTTTCTTTGTTGGGTCTTTGCAGGGTTTAGGTATAAGAGTAATTGTGGCTTCATAGAAGGAATTCGGTAGTGCTCCGTCTGTTTCTATTTTGTGGAATAGTTTGAAAAGTATTGTTCTGAGGTCTTCTATGAAGATCGGATAGAATTCTGCACTAAGCCCATCTGGTCCTGGGCTCTTTTTGGTTGGGAGACTTTTAATAACTACTTCTATTTCTTTGGGAGTTATGAGGTTGTTTAGATGCTTTATATGTTCCTGGTTTAACTTTGGTACCAGGTATTTGTATAGAAAACTGTCCATTTCCTCCAGATTTTACAGTTATGTCAAATATTGCTTTTGTAGTAGGATCTGATGATTTTTTTTAAATCAGATTCTGTTGTTATGTCTCCCTTTTCATTTCTGATTTTGTTAATTTGGATACACTCTCTGTGACCTCTGGTTATTCTAGCTAAGGGTTTATCTATCTTGTTGATTTTCTCAAAGAATCAGCTCAAGGTTTTATTGATTCTTTGAATAGTCCTTTTTGTTTCTACTTCGTTGATTTCAGCCCTGAGTTTGATTATTTCCCACCTTCTAGTCCTCTTGTACAGTGTATTTGCTTCTTTTTGTTCTAGAGCTTTTAGATGTGCTGTCAAGCTGCTATTGTGTGCTCTCTCCTGCTTCTTTTTGAAGGCTCTCAGAGCTATGGGTTTTCCTCTTAGCACTGCTTTCATCGTATCCCATATGTTTGAGTATGTTGTGTCTTAATTTTCATTAAATTCTAAAAAGTCTTTAATTTCTTTCTTTATTTCTTCCTTGATCAAGTTATCACTGAGTAGAGCACTGTTCAACTCCCTTGTATATGCGGGCTTTCTGTCTTTTTGTTGTTGTTGAAGACCAGCCTTAGTCTGTAGTGATCTGATAGAATGCATGGGATTATTTCTATCTTCTTTTATCCATTGAAGCCTGTTTTGTGGCCGATTATATGGTCAGTTTTGGAGAAGGTTCCATGAGGTGCTGAGAAGAAGGTATATCCTTTTGTTTCAGGATGAAATGTTTATAAATATCTGTTAAGTCCATTTGGTTCATAACTTGTTAGTTTCTGTCTTTGTTTAATTTCTGTTCCCATGATCTATCCATTGATGAGAGGGGAGTTTTGAAATCTCCTACTATTATTGTGTGAGGTGAAACATGTGATTTGAACTTTAGTAAGTTTTCTTTTATGAATGTAGGTGCCCTTGCATTTGGAGCATAGATATTCAGGGTTGAGAGTTCATCTTGGTGTTTTTTTCCTTTGATGAATATGAACTCTTGTTTTTTTGTTTTTGTTTTTGTTTTTTGATAGCTTTTGGTTGAAAGTTGATTTTATTCCATATTAGAATGGCTACTCCAGCTTGTTTCTTTGGACCATTTGCTTGGAAATTTGTTTTCCAGCCTTTTACTCTAAGGTAGTGTCTGTCTTTGTCACTGAGGTTTGTTTCCTGTATGCATGAAAATGCTGGGTCCTGTTTACATATCCAGTCTGTCAATGTCTTTTTATTGGAGAATTGAGTCCGTTGATATTTAGAGATATTAAGGAATAGTGATTATTGCTTCCTGTTATTTTTGTTGTTGGAGGTAGAATTATGTTTTTGTGTCTCTCTTCTTTTGGGTTTGTTGCAAGATTACTTTCTTGCTTTATGTAGGGTGTAGTTTCCCTCCTTTTATTAGAGTTTTCCATCTATTATCATTTGTAGGGCTGGATTTGTGGAAAGATATTGTGTAAATTTGGTTTTGTCATGGAATATCTTGGTTTCTTCATCTATGTTAATTGAGAGTTTGCTGGATATAGTAGCCTGGTCTGGCATTTGTGTTCTCTTAGGGTCTGTATGACATCTACCCAGGATCTTCTGGCTTTCATAGTCTCTGGTGAGAAATCTGGTATAATTCTGATAGGTCTGTCTTTATGTGTTACTTGACCTTTTTCCCTTACTGCTTTTAATATTCTTTCTTTATTTTGTGCATTTGTTGTTTTGATTATTATGTGATGGGAGGAATTTCTTTTCTGGTCCAATCTATTTGGAGTTTTGTAGGCTTCTTGTATGTTTATAGGCATCTCTTTCTTTAGTTTAGGGAAGTTTTCTTCTATAATTTTTTTGAAGATATTTACTGGCACTTTAATTTGGGAATCTTCACTCTCTTCTATACCTATTATAGTATAGTCTGGTGGTTACTGCTCTGTGGCTTGTCTGCATGTGTGTCTGATCCATCTCTGTCTGATGCGTTGTACTTATGTGTCTGATGAATGTAGCTCTAACAAGGAGTTTTACTCTGTATTTATCAAACTGCACAGAACACATGATACAGTCAAGAAAAGAATTCTTTACAGACATCTTTAACAAAGGGGGTGAACTGAATTAATTCAAATTTGGGCCTCAATCTTTATCAACATACTCCAAGTAGAAATTGCTTTTCTTTTCCTATCTTAAAGTGTAGAATCCTAGGAGACAAGTCTGTGGGCGTATCAATGAGGGATTATCTGGGTATAATATTTTTATACACTGTGTAAAGATTATCTTTGTGTTATTCAAATGCTGATTTTTCTGCCTTCACAGCTTGTTTCAATCCAGACATGGCATTGTAAAGTTTATGTCAAGAATCTCCTGTCTCAAGTTTGTACAAGCAATGCTTATCATTTATTCTCTGCCTTGTCAATAAAAGCTGATCAGGCAGTGGCTGATCACAAGGAAGAATAGGATAGGACTTCTGTCAACCAGAGGAAGGGGAAAGAGGAAAGAGTAAGGAGATTCAGCCACAAAGAGGGCAAGAGGAGACATCATGGGAAAATACACCTGAAGCCCAGAGAGCTAAACCAACACAAAATGCAAATATCTTGGAATTTTGGCTGGGAAGTAGCCAGATTGATTCAGAGGATTAAAATAGACCAATCACTATCCAGGTACTGTAGGGTAAAGCTTGATTAGATCTTGGACTCCCTGTGTTGTTATTGAGTAACTACCTAGGATAAAGGAAAACAGCTGCTGTGTGAATGTACTGCAGACATTTATATTAAAATCATTGTTTCAGAGTATCTAGATTATGTTAGCAACTGGGAAAACAGTCTGGGATTATCTAAATTAACTAGTTGGGGGAAAAATATCTTTAATTGATGATGGCACCATTCCATGTGCTGGAGGGGAAAAGAAAGCCCAACAGAAGCAGGCATTAGCCTACTGTGGCACGATGCAACTGCTCACTTCAAGTTCGTTACCACGACAGACTCTAACCTTAAACTGTGAGTTGAAATAAATGTTTCCTTAAGTTGCTTCTATACAAGGTATTTTTGTCACCGCAACAAGAAAATTAGCTAATGGGGGTCACAAATCTGGCTCTAACCAGTATGGGATAAGTCATATAAAATTTCTTTTCCAACTAAATATCATTAAGCTAGAAATCCATAATAGGAATGCCATTGGAAAACTCACAAACATGTGGAAAACTCAACAACATATTCTTCCTAACTATAATTAAAGGAGAAAAGAAGGTCAAGGGTTATGTAGATGGTCCTCTTGCCTGCCCTGTCCTCTAATAAGGTCAAAACTGCACCAATGATTTTTGTTTCTGACTACCCTTTCATCAGGAATTATAGTAATACTATAACAATCTCACATTTTTGTGAGTTACAGATGCTACATCCCCATAACACTGTGAATACTCACTGTGCCACTGGTTACCTGTTATTGGATCCCCTTAGACATATCCTTCTCTAACTTCTCTGACTGCTGCTCTACTGCAGAAATTTCTTGGACCTGCCAGCTATCCAATAACACAGAGACTTATTAGTTATAAAAACTTAGGCCCTGTATATAGCAAGGCCACCTCTTAGCTCTCTGTAACTTAATTAGCCCATTTATTCTAATCCATGGACCACATGGCCCATGACTTCTCTATTACTCTGGCATGCCTGAACTTTATGTCAGGCATAAAGGTGAATTACTTGTGCCTGAGTTTTCCCCCAGAGACTTTCCCTCTGCCCAGAAGTCCTGCCTTTCCTCTCTTGCCTCAGCTATTGGCCATCAGATCTTTATTAAGCCAATTAGAAGATGCCTGTTTACAAAACACCGAAGCAGGTGATGGATAACAATACCAAAGTCAGATCAGTTATCAACTCTCTGCTGGTACAGAAATTAACAGTTAAATAATACAAAAATCAGCCTTTACATAGTACAAAAAATACTGTCCCTCTCTAGATGTCCCTGTTTTTAGTTCAAAGAAGTAGAGTGATCAGAGTCTGAAAACTCCTAAAAGCAACTAGAGTAACCTCTGACAAGGGGATGAGAGACTAAGAGTTAGAAAGATTCCCTGGTAGGCAGACAGATAGGGAAGGGAATCACAGCTAAGCAATATAGATGGTGAACTTTCAAGATGGCCGACTTCTTCCTAACCCTCCTGACCTGAGGCAAAAGCCTGGCAGCTGAAAACTAAAACCTTATGGGCTTTTTCTCTTGCAAGCTGGTGAACTGGCTTAGGTTCCAGACCGGATCAGGACATCTTACACAACAGATGTGGGCCAGTTAGCCATTCTGTCTTTCTTCAAACTGATCAGTATAGGTTTGGGGAGGAAGATACAACCCTGCAGCCCTCAAGAAGAGACTGGATTTTTCAGCTTCCCAATGACCCACTCTGCTTTGTAAAGGGTCTGTGCCTGCTGTAGGCATATGTTTCGCTGTTCTAACCAATGTCTTTCTTCAGCTGCCAAGAAAAGAAAAAGAGTATAAACAATATTAGCCAGCTTTGTGTTCCACAGAAGTAGAAGTAAAATCCCATATAAATAAAATTATAAGTGAGATGGAGGCATTACAAAGTATACCATAGAAATGTAGAGGACTATAAGAGACTGGGGGAATAATCACATCAGTAAACCGCCCAACCTGGGATAAAAGGATTAGGTGTTCTAGATATGTACATCAACCAAAACAGAAAGGAGATAAAATAGGAAATCTGAACAGACAGTAACAAACAGGGAGCCAACACTGTGATTCAGACCCTCCCTATAGAAAGTCCCAGTCAGAACCAATCCTTGTGAACTCTTCCAACAATTGAGCAGGTGAGTCCTCCACATTCATTTTCTGAGGCCAGGACTGTAACTGTTGGCTAGGAACTGGTGGAGGCAACGTGAAGATGAAGAAGAGAAAGCAGGTATCTCCAGAGACAGAATTGCTCTTCAATCAGAGCATGCAGTTTCTCCATAGAAGCAGAGTCTGTATCCACATGGTATGGGATCCTGGGCTTTTATAGAATGGCAAAGGCTTGTGCCTCAGGAAAGAAGAGCATCTGAAGCCCAGCTCCCCTGCAGTCTAGAGGTGGTGGATGCTAACAGGTTTGATGTGTGCATCACCTTATCAATGGCTTCCACAGGTTTTATCAGTGAGGCCACCTTTCCTGTCTAGAGCTTCTCAGTCCACCTGAAACTTGTCAGTAATGACGTCTTCATTACAAACCCTGAGAGCAGACAAGAAGGCATATGTGTGACATAATTCCTCACTGGCTATTTTCTGCAGAAGGGAGATGGTGGGTGTTGGGGTTTTGGGAACAAGGCTCTGTCTCCAGGATCATGGGTCCAGTTGACTTCATGTAGCAGGAAGACAACTATATCTGGTCAGCTGCAGTGGATCCTGGGATTGCTATTGTGCACGCTTAGAAAAACCTCTGAAAACTAATCCTTAGGGGGCTGAAAATGGATGATTTGTTTGCAGAGTGAATCTGAGAGATATCCCAGGTAGGTGGGGTTGCCAGGGGTAATGTAAAAGTAGGAGACAGAGAGAGGAGCTAGTAGTCTGTAGATAAGGACCCTTTTAGGACTAGGGAAGGGTTGGGGACCTTTTTGAGACATGATAGTTGAATCCATGAGGGGAGGCCATCAAGCTTAGCATCAGTTAGGTTTAAAAGAACTACTTTATGGGGCCCTATCTATTTTGAAGATAGGGCCTCAGGATTAGGGTAGGAGAAATAGACTAGAACCATAAGTTTTAAGGGTAGGGGTGGACATCAAGGTGACGAGATCAAAAGAGCTCATATGTGTGCCCAGAGCTGAGTCCTTAGGAAAGAAAGGAGACTATTAGCAAGGCAGGGAGGAATTAGAGAGGCAACGGGCCAGCCATGGGGAACCATAGACTTCCCATATATAAACTCTAAGGGACTGAGGTTGGGAGGGGGTTGCAGGGAGAGTCCTAAGCTTTAGGAGTTTGAGGGGTAAGAGTTTGATCCAATTTTTCTTAAATTCTAGAGTTAATTTGGTAAGAGTTTCTTTGAGGGCTGTTAGTCCTTTCTATTTTTTCCTGATGACTGGGGATGATATAGGATGTGGAATCTCCAGGGAATTTGCAGAAAGGCCACTACTTGATGGGTGAACATAGACATTTAGGGTCAGTGTCTGATTGGAGAGAGGATGGGAGACCCTATGGGGAGATAAGGTCATGTATGAGTCACAGAAGAAGTCGTTTTTAGTAGTTGGGAAGGCTTCAATTCATCCTGAACATGGGTAAACACATGGTTAAAGTCCAGTTCGCACTCCATGGAAGGCATGAGATCCCTCAGTTGATGTGTGGGAAACTGTGGAGGGTCTGAGGTTTGAATTGAGGTGGGTTCTTCTGCAGCTATCATGGGAATTAGTAAAGTCCCTTTGAAACTGATTTTCAGAAGGTTGGAGAAGACACTGTCATTGGAGAAACTGAAATAGAATTTAGAGGGTTGGAATAGAGAGTGTTAATAGGGAAAAAATGTCCTTGGTCAATGAACCATCAGGGGAATAGGGTGGATTAGGGATGAGGGCCTAATAGGCCATAAGAGAGGAGGACTTGGAGTTGGAGGTGGGCTCAGTAAGGTTGGTATGAGTAAAGCCCACTTTCTTGGCATGATTGTTGGCATGATTGTTGGAGAGGGAAATAAACTGTTTGTCTTCTTGGTGATCACAGTAGTGAACAGAGACTATCATAGGAAACAGAATAGCATTTAAAAGATTCTGGATTTGGGCCACAGACTGAAAGTTCCTGGTTAGTGTAAGAAATCCCTTCTGTCTCTATATTAAGATGCTGGGTTGAATAATGTTAAAGGTGTATTTGAGTCTGTGTAGATGTTGATGTATTTATCTGCTGCAAATGTTAGAGCTCCTGTCAAAGCTGGGAGTTCTGCATACCGCAAGGTGATGCTAGGTGGGAGGAGTCTAACCTTGATAGATTATAGAGGTATGGAGAGCATGGGTGGCCCTGGATGATGCCATAGCCCAGCTGCAAAGTGGAGGTGCCTTGAGTGAGCTCTCATCTATGAACCAGTCTGGATTTGGTGGGGGATGGTGATAGTCACAGATGGGGGAGAAGGAGTTGGGGTGAAGTCTAAAACTTCAGTATGGGAGTAAAAAGTAAAAAACTGAGCAGAGAGGGTGCTTCAGAGAGGTAGGCAGTAAGACAGCAGGATTCAGGGGTTGGGAAGGTTAGAAGGTTAGGTTGAGGTCCAAGAGGTAGATGTAGAGAACCTGAACTCCTGCGGTGGGTACAGTTAGGAGAGCCTGGTGGCTGATGAGGCACTTGAGTGACTGTGTACAAAGAACGATGAGAAGAATCTGGAGGGATATGTTGTTAACCTCAGAGTGATGACGGAGGCAAAAGCTAGGGTCAGTAGAAGATAGGGGTTACCTTTTAATAGTCAATAATTGTTTAGGCAGGTATGCAGTTGGGGCCCTGGTTGTGGGAGGAGAATGGTTGGGAAGGACCTTGTAGGATTAGAGTGGAGACTATTTTAAATTGCTAACTGGGAAAGTAGAGGGAGATGAGACAAGTTCTTCAATGGAGACCCTTCAGTGACCTCCTAAAAGGGATGGGCAATTAGGGAGAAGTTAGGGATCCAAACTAGGAAAGAGTTGAAATGGCCCAGCAAGGCCATAAATTCCATCTTGGTATTAGCTATGGAGTAGTTATGGAGTTCCTGTATTTGAGTGAGTGTGATGGATCAAGATGAGAGAGGGAAAGACCGAGTTATGTTGCATATTTGGGCCTATCTTTAAAGACTGCTGAATTAGTAAGGGTTTTCTAGAAGAACATAACTGATGTATGTGTGTGTGTGTGGGGGGGGTGTTATTAAAGTGGCTTACAGGTCATGCTTCAGCTACCAACAGAAAGTCCAAGAATCCAATAGTTGTTCAGTCCACAGGACTGGAGAAATCAGCCTGCCTCCAGTATGTGCCAGAATATGAAAGAAATAGGCACTAAATGCCAGTGAAGGAATGAGCTTGTTTTTCTCTGTCTTTTATAATGGTTGCCAGGAAAAGGTGTGGCTCACCTTCCAACCTCAAAAGATTTAGACTTAAGATTGGTCTTCCCATTAACTTCAAGTGAACTGGATTTAAGGTGACTTTTCCTACCTCAAATGATGTAAGGTAAGCAAGTTAAGTACAGACAAGAACCAGGTAGTTGTGGTGCATGTGTTTAATTTCAGCACTTGGGAGGCACAGGAGGGCAAATCTCTGTATTCAAAGCCAGTCTGGTCTACAGAAGAAAAAGTTCTAGGATAGCTGGGACTACATAGAGAAACTCTGTCTCAAAAACAAAACAACAATAACAACAACAAAAGAGAATTTATATGTGTTAAGCAAGAATTGTAGGAAGGGCAACATAAAAGAGTTCATCCACATACTGTAGGAGGAAACTTGATTGTAAATCAAGGGAGGATAAGTCCCATTTTAGAGCCTGAATAAAATAGTGGGGGCTGTCCCAGAATACTTGGGGAAAATTAGCCATATTTGTTGTTTGGGTCTTCCCAGGTAAGGAAGAAAAGGGAGTGAGATTTGGGGGTGTTAAGGGATAGTGAAGAGGGCATCCCAGAAATCTAGGTTGGTAAAGTGAGTGTTGGACAGGTATGGAGAAGGTGTAGGGCCTAGGTGTTGTGGTTTGCCCTGGAGTTATCTGTATTTTGATGCTAATTCCACTGCCCCAAGGACAGCTGTCTAGTCACGTACTCAGGAATCAGGTGACTTCACCAGAACCTTCTCCCCATTGAATTTGTAAAGTACAGGTGAGGGACAGGTACAGGATAGAGGGAGGCCTGTCACTGGAGGAGAAGGAAGGACGGGCGGGAGAGAAGTTTGAAGGAAGAGGAGGAGAATAAAACAGAAAGGAAGAGACAGGAGGGAGAGGGAAGAAGCCGTGGCAGGACAATATGGCAGGTGCTGTTAAGATTCTGCTCTGTGTATTTACAGGTTGTTATTAATGTTCTCAAGGGATGAATGGTACTGGGCTTTGTATGTTTAAGTGGGCAATTATATCTTACCAATTGGATCTAAGATTATTGTGTTGTGTGTTATTTTATGTGACGGTTTGAGTGTAAGAAAGTGTGTTGCGGCAAGAGACACTGGGCTGCCTCGGAGTTGGGATGTGTTTCCGCCAAGATATCTAACAGATATCTTGGGGCACCTCGGTGCTGGGCCTAGTGAAGTAAAAGACAACTACATTTTTTTTATTTTTTATATTTTTACAACAACACCTAGGGACCACAGTAGTGGGCATCATAGCCTTACTTAGTTTCGTGGGGGATGTCTTGAATGAAACAAAAGTTTCTATTTTGTTTCTGTTTTTCTTACTCTAAGAATAAAGATGTTTTGGAAGAGACAATGAACACAGAGCATCTCAGACCACTGGTTATTTAAGATTTAAGTCTGTGAGAGAATTTGTAATATCATCATCATCATCATCATCATCATCATCATCTCATCATCCCCCAGTGGCCAGCTTGGGGTTGGAAAGCTAAGGTTTGGAGGTTTGATTTCAGGCTTTCATTCTTGGGCACAGACAATTTGGAAGCCATCTCAGAAGGCATGAGAGAGGGAGGATACGATCTTTTTCCAAGTTGTCACCTGGGTTTAAACAGTAACTGGCAGAACAAGCCTGATTTGCAAAAAGAGGCACCCCTATTTATAGAAATCAGATGACAAAGGCTAAGAAACCTCAAGAATTTCGGAAAAGGTCTAGGTCCGAGGGACTTTCAGACACTGGCCAGGTCTTAGTGTGATCGGGCAAGA
Source organism: Rattus norvegicus (assembly GCF_021556685.1). Classification (NCBI taxonomy): domain Eukaryota; kingdom Metazoa; phylum Chordata; class Mammalia; order Rodentia; family Muridae; genus Rattus; species Rattus norvegicus. The sequence goes on along the minus strand of NC_141551.1, from coordinate 24,435,207 downwards.
TAGAACAAAGGTTCTTCCATCTTGAATCCTTGCGGAGATCATTTCAGGTTTAACTAGAATTTGAACTTCTTGATGGAGGATCCTCTGAAAATTTACCCAACTCTATTCCAAGAACCCAAGGTCAGGGTGTCCTAGCTCACTTAGCTTCTGTTAAGTTGCCTGTTAGTGGGGAACGCCTTCCAGCTAAGCACTCAATAGAGCCCCCAACAAAGTCAGAGGCAGTCAGGAACACTTTGTGCCCTAAAGGTATTTTGTTAGCTTTTTTTGCCAGCAGAGCTATGGCAGCCATGGCCTCTGTGAATGCCAACCATTTAGCCATGACCAGGTCAAATCCCTTGGACAGATATGCCACTGGTCTTTTCCAGGGGCCAGGGATTCCACAAGAACTCCCTAGGCAATGCCTCTAGCCTCAGCCCTATAAAAGTAGAACAAGCAGCTTAGTCTAGAAGGCAATGGATGGGGCAAACACCAGGGCCTTTCTCAAGGCTCAGTCATCAGTTACAAAGGCTGCACACCCCAGTATTGGCCCAGAGGAGCTTGGCTATCTCAGCATATTCCATTATCCATAGCCAGCAGCATCCAACATCCAGGTCAATGTGAATGGAGATTTGCTGGCTAGCTGAAGTGGTTATGGGAAAGTGATTGCTCTCCCTCCTCGAGGTTGTAGCATAGGTATGTTACCTGAAGGGCACACAGCTGAGGCTTCTTGGCTAAGACTCTCTACCGCAGAGCTTGGAGGGCCTTTAAACAGGCCTGGTGCTAGCTGTCTACATTCCTCCTCAGTGGTCTGACCTACGAAGAGGCCAACCACAGGAGCAGGGTGCTTTGTGGATATTTTTGTCTAAATTCAAACAGATCTGCACACAGGGAACTGTCAAACAATGCTAGTGAGTCTCTGGACCTCTTCTGATCTATTCCCCCATTTTGTTTCTTGTCTGTTTCCTCAAGGACAGTGACCACTGCATGGGAGAGTTTCTTTCCCTGACTTTCTTTAACTAGATACCTGCTGACACAAACTTTCTGAGCAATTTCTGAAAGTTGAGACCTATTCATCCCTTCAAATCCTTCTAATTTCTGAAGCTTTCTCCTTATGCTTGGGGCAGACTGCACAGCAAAGGTAGTGCTAGTGGCCCACTGGTTGTTATGGAGATTAATACCTACTTTGTCCTACAGAGCTTTCCAGAAACCCAGCAGGGGATTCATCAGTGACCCCAGTTAACTGAAGTTAGTTGGTTGGTCTTTAGTTACCACTGTTGAAGTTTTGTCCTTCACTGTCTATTGTAATGCTAAGTGCAGGCCTGCAAGATCTGGACTCTGCAAGTAGCCCCTGCAACCCTGCCCCCAAATTAATTCTGATTGGTAAATAAAGATGCCAACAGATAATAGTTGGGCAGAAGAGATATAGGTGGGGTTTAGGATTTGAGGGCTGGGGGGGGGGAGGAGAAGAAGAAGAACAGGCAGGAGGTGGAGGAAAAGGAAGCGGCCATGTGTTAAGAGTCAAGAAAGCATGGCCCTGAGGGCTGCCCAATTGGAGCTAAGAGCAGCCCAGATGAAACATAGTAAGTAAGAACTCAGGGTTATCAGTAGGAAAATGGATTCTAACAGCCTGGAGGGTAGGCAGCTGTCAAGCTCTTGAGCTGCTTAAGGCTTATGAAAAATATAAAGGCCATGTGCTTTTTTTTTTAATCCAGAAACTCAATAACAAAGGCAGGGAAAGAAACCCCAGGCCAGGAATTAAAATATTACTACAACATGCCACTTTTAATCTTCCCAATAATGTTTAGGGGGAAAAACATATCCAGTGCTCTTTTACCTTAAAATAGTTTTCAACAGACTGATAAGGACCTGTGGCTTCTCTGAAGATGGTGGGCTTGGGGTCTTCCAATTATACAAGTCATGGTAGAGAAAGGGAAACATAAATAAATCATGACTGAGGAAGGAGCTGAACTCTGCCCCAACCCACTCCCACCCAGGGGGACCAGGGAATTACTTCTTCCTTCCCTGGTACAATCATTCAGGGGGAGTGTGGTTGGGGGAGGGTAGAGGAATGAGTTAAGGAATTATTTCCTCCATGTGGAAATACATGAACAAAACAGACAGAAGTTTTGAATCTTTCTGGGAACCTGGTTGAGTCAAGAGGATTTGGGTCCCCAAAAGAAGACATGGGTCTTAAGCATGTGAGGCAGCAGGGGGAGGAGGAGCTCCTCACAACAGAGAAAGCCAATGGCTATTACTGGGAAACTAGTGGCTAAAGTTACAGGAGCCACAATCACTACTTCAAGCAGGGTCACCACAGAGTTGAGGGATAGCCAGGCAGGGCCCTGGGCATAGGAGAAATTGTGCTCTTCCTCAAGGCAGCTATAGCTGTAGTCTTAGAATGGCTTCCATTTTAGATCTGTTTCTTCAAGCAGCAGAACTGACAGGAACACAGAGAGACACAGTCACACAGTAAAGTCAGATAGGTGTGGCCACCACACATTCGTATATCTGAATAGACCACGGGAGTCTGGTGATGTCACCCATGGATCTTAGACATGTCCTAACCAGGTGGTGCCTCCTACAGACTTACGTAGGGAAACCTACTACTGTTCTGTTAAGTGGCCAGCTTGTCAAAACTACTTTCTCCTTATTAGTTTAGATCCCTGGATTACTGATGCTTTCAACATTGATCAGAGATTCTTGTTTTGCAGTGTTCAGTACTCAGTCCTACGTGTGATACCTACATCAGCTCTAAACCGGAAGGCCCAGGAGCATCACAGGAGAAAGGATGGGAACACTAATGAGAGGATGAGGAGGGTGCTGCCTTTTGTACACAACAGGGCCAGTGCATTCACGAACACAGAGCAGCTATGTCTGCACAGGAGCTCCGCAAGATCAATTCAGTCAACATTCTAGAATAAACTAGGGAGGGCCCTGAGGAGCTATTGACAATCGATGGGGGCTGGAAGGGGAGGTTGCCATCTTTGTTTGGGAAGTAAGGCGACTAGTAGGTTGCTCTCACTCCTGCAGCTGGCCCTGTGTGCACGTGCATGTGGGCAGCACTGACTGGACTCTAAGGGGAGATTAGAGCTGGATAGTATCAAGATACACTGCGTACATACTTACTGGCTACATGTGCAAAACTGTCAATAAATAAAAAGCACTCTAAAATGATGCACCCTTCAAGTGTTTGTGTGTGTGTGTCTGTGTGTGTGTGTGTGTGTCTGTGTGTGTGTGTGTGTGTGTGTGTGTGTGTGTGTGTGTGTTTTCAAGCCCGGGAGAAGTTAACAGGTAGTGTGAGAATGTTTCAATAGGTAGTTGAAAGCTGGCCTGGCAACACCAAGGAAAGAGCCAAGAAGGTATAGGGTGAGATCTCTTCAGGGCAGCCTGGAGAAATGCACACAGTGCACATACAGGGATGCAGGGCACAGTAATGCAGCAGCTATTAACTCCACATGGGGAGCACCACGTGTGGAAGGGATCTCTGTGGAATACAGTGGTCTGCAAAGGCTTCATGAGAGGAAACCCAGGGAGGACCTGAAAGATAACATTGTAGAAATGAACGATACCCATTTAACAGTTATATAGAGAAGCGCTGTAGTGATCCAGGTACCACGGTCCAGGGAAAGAAAACAGTAATTGTAAATAATTTGCCTTGTCCCTGTGTTGCCCTGTTCAATTCATAACCATCCAGGGACGATGCAGCCATTACCAGGGAAGGAGACGAACATGAGTGAAACCCTTGTGTCCTAGCACGGTACTATGGAGCAGAGTTTTATAAATTCATTTCCTCCCCAAATGAAATATTCCTTCCAGGAAGACTCAAGAGACTCCAGAAGTAAACAAACTTCACAGGTCTAAAAGGCTAAAACTCAGGGCTTCACTGCAGCCATGTTCCAGCTTTTAGAAATGAGCAAGCAACCACTACATGTAAGGAGACTGACCAGCAGGGCAAAGGCTGAAGGGATCCTGGGAAGTGGAGTCACCACATCACTCCTGGCATATCACCTTTCTGAGTCATCACTCAAGCTGGAGCAGGCTTTTGGATGACAGGGCTACCTTTGAGTCACCCATGCTCTTGTAAGTAGCTCTCACCCTGTGGATAACCTCTGTGAACTCATCCGCTCACTGAGTTACACTGGTACAGGGCAACTTGCAGTCTCTCTCAGTTCACTATCTGGGGTCTTACACAGTGCGGAGTCCAGAGGGCATCTGCAGAGAGTTCCAGCTTCTTGCGTCCTGTGACAAAGAATGGGATCAGAGAGGAAGGGGAATAATGGTAGAACAGAGAAAGGTTATTAAGGAAGAGATAGGCACCCTGAGAATGAAGGAGGTCGGAGGGCTGGGAAAGCTCTAAGGCTCAGAGTCATGAACCATCATGGTCCTCTGCATTTGCATATCGGGGCTTTTCTCAAGCGTGCTCTGTCCCTTATGTACATGCAGCCCTGGGAGGGAAGCGCTTTTAGTCTTTCTGCCAAGCAGCTTCTTTCCTATGTTAATATTTTAATATAATAAATATATAATTATTATATAATAAATATAACATAAATATATAATTTATAAACTCCTAAAAGTTATAAATATATAATATATATAAAATAAATTTAATATAATTTAATATAATGAATGTTATAATTATATATATAATTCCGTGTCTGTGTGTCTACTGAGTGAGTGCCAAGGTAGAGGCCAGAAGAGGGCATTGGATCTTTTGGAGTTGGTGTTTATAGACAATTATGAGCTGCCCAATGTGGGTGCTAAGAACTGAACTCTAGCCTTCCACAAAAGCAATGAACATTTGTACCTGATAAGCCATCTCTCCAGCTGATCCTATGCTAATCTTGATGGCTTACCTTCTCCCTCTCCCAATTAAGAAAAAGCGAGTAGGGTCATTTGAAGGTAAGTACATCACTCACTCTTGAAGAGCCTGCTTCCCAGGGGACCATAGTTAATGTGATGAGCTACCTGGAGAGAGGCCCCAGGCTTGAGGAATTCTTTCTTAAAATCACCAATTAGTGCCCATCAAAGGTGTTATTTTCCTGTACAGCTGATAAGGATCAGGATTCCAGTAGGGGGGCGGTTTCCCTAAAGCCCTCCAGTTACTAGCAACAATATTCAGAGCAGCACTGAAATAGTCCTTGCTTGAAATGCATCCCTTCTTTTATCTGATCCAATTCTTTTAGCACCTGTATAGTTTGATGTCTTTCACGCCCAAGGACTTTAACAAGCTCTTGTTAGCCAGTAATAACTTTTGGAGCCCCCACAGCCCAAGAACAGAGCAGCTCATCAGCGAAAAATCAAGGCAACTTATTTTATTATTGAGAGATTTTATAAAAGGACAATTAATTTTGTCCCTTAGTCTTAGGTGACTCTCAGGCTTCAATCCTGTTGCTGCAGAGAGTGACATTAGATCCAGGTCTGAGACAGTGGCCACAGTGTAGGGTGAGGGGGTGGCACTGCCCTTGGCCTTCTGCCCCACTAGGGTATGACCATGCGGGTCCGCTAGCTCCTCTTTTTGTATTAATGCATCACAGTACTGTAAGATCAGATTGAAGCACAGGGAGAGGATGGAAAAACATGGCACCCAAGGAGGGGCCCTCGCTGGAGTCTTCTGAAAGACCCTCACCAACTGAGAAGCAAGAATTCCAACATAATTTATATTTGCTGTGATGTTTGCAGACAGAGGGGTGTATGTGTGTGCGTGTGCATGCGTGCGTGCGTGTGTGTGTGTGTGTGTGTGCGCGCATGTGTGTGCGCGAGTGTATGTACGTGTGCATGCGTGTGTGCCTGTGTGTGTATGTGTGTGCATGTGCATGCGTGCGTGTGTGTGTGTGTGCGTGTGTGCGTGTGCGTGTGTGTCTGAGTTAAAGGAACTTGGTTGTGCAGAGCGTCATCACTCATTTCCCAGATATTGTCATGAATCTCGGGGAAAGCCACCAACTTTGTTTACAGTAGAGATAGCCTGTTTCCTGTTTTCCTGCCCTGTAGAGTTCACCTCATCCACCGTAACCCTGCTGAGTACTCCTAGAGTTCACCTTGTGGACTGGAACCCCGTCAGTCCTCCCAAAGTATATCTTACCTACTGTAGCCCAACAGTCCCCCAAAGTACACCTCCCTACTGCAACCTTGTCAGTCCCCCTAAAGATCAATTTGCCTCCTGTAATCCTGTTGAGGGCTTTTAAAATCTACCTCGTTGACTGTCACCCTGTCACTGAAGAAAATAGTTCTCAAACCCACAAAGTCCTACATAAAGACATTGTAAAGATACTGAATTGTGCCTCTCTCAGAGAGGCCCACAGCCATGCTCACTGTCTTCTCAGTGACCTCTTCCTTTTTCCTAGCCCATGTGCTTAAAAAAAAATAATCTATATTCAAAAATCCAGGCTATCAAGACGGCTCAGCAGCTAAAAAAAAAATAAAAAGTAAAAACCAAAACCAAAAAAAAAAAAAAAAAAAAAATCTCATCACAAGGCTTGATGGCCTGAGTTTGATCTCTGAGACAAAACTCACAGTGGACAACTCCTAAAAGTTGTCCTCAAAGTTCCACAAATAGGACACACACACACACACACACACACACACACACACACACACACTGCACATATACAATTATAATAAATCAAATATTTTTGAAATGTGCTTTAATAACCTCAACTCTGCTTCATACTGGTTGACCACGAAATCCTTTTCCATTTCAAGGCCAAGGATTTAGTTTTACCCAAGAAGAGGGGGAGAGGAGAACCATACAAGATCAATGGAACTCCTCGGGAGTCTGCAGGTGACCACGCGAGGCTGGCTCCCCATTGACAAGCTCACGTGGACCTCTCTTCTGTGAATCCCTCCCATATACTGTAAAGGACTTGATGCCAAGAACTGTGATGTAACTCATGAGTAATACTGACTGGAGGGCTGGGAAGATGACTTAATCAGCACATTGCAGGCACAAGAGAAGATGACTTAATGACGATGATGACACTGCATGCACGAGGACTGAAGACAGATGACTAAGATTCGTAGAAGTCAGGTGTATCATACATGCTTGTAAACATCATGCTGAGAACCAGAACTTGCTGGTGATCTCCAGAGCTTGCTGGCAACTAGTGACCTTCAGGTTCAATGACAGACTCTGTCTCAAAAAGCAAAGTGGAAAAGGATTGAGGAAGACATCTAAACTCATACTGTGGCCTCTCTATAAAAGTGCACACATACAAATAAGTTAGGGAAAAAATCACTACTAGAGTCAGTATGATCTGACTTGTTGGCTAGTATCTGCTTCTGTTTCCTGATGACAGCACCTAAGAGTTTTAGAAGGAAGCAGCCTTTTCCTGTTATTGACTGTAGCTAAACTTTCTCCAAGGCAACAGGGAGGAAATGAAAAATAGCAGAATCTAGCACTCTTGGAAGTTAGTCAGCACTGGCCACAGCACCTGCCCGCTGCCAAGGATAACAGAGACCGGAACCGGACTTCTGACAACTTCCAGTCCTGGGAAGGAAAGCTCCTCTTTGCACAGAGCCTTCTAAGGTGACAAACGGTGGTGAACATTCTTACTATTGACACAGAAGGTCCGATAGAGATGAGGAAGGGGAAGGAAACCCAGGCCACTGCTTCTCCCCTGGATCCCACCCCTGGAGCCACTAAACACCCTGTGATTTCCGAAGCACTTTGCACGCTCCCCTTGGCAACACTGCTCTGCTTCATGCTGCTGCGAACCAGTGGCATTAGAACTGGAGGTCCTATTGGCCGTTGGTGGCTGTTAAGAGAGGAGTCAGTTTTCTTTAAGAGTGTAGCCGCTGGGAGGTCAACTAGGCTCCAGAAGATGACCTCAGACCCATGGCCAGCACAAGAGGGACTTGGTGGGTTACAAAAGAAAAATAAGAAGAAACAAATTTGGGAGGGGTGCAATAGGGGGGTCTGGGAGAAATTAGTGGGAAAAGTGGAAGGGTTTCATATAATCAAAATTCACTTTGCATTTACGTGTGAGACTCTTGGAGAACTAATAGAAAAAAAATTTTTTTTTGGAAAATTACCCTGAAGGCTTCAGAAATGGCTCAGCAGTGTACTGCTTTCGAAGAGGACTGGAGTGCAGTTCCCAGCACCCACACCAGATGGCTCATAACTGCCTGTAATCCCAGCTCTAGGTGATCTAATATCCTCTGCAGGCACCCATGTACATGTGACACACACACACACACACACACACACACACACACACACACAGGTGTAAATAAGAGAGAAATCTTTAAGGAAAATCATCCTGCTCTTATTGTAAAACAAACAAACAATTAACTAGGGATTATACAAATAGGAAGAAGAGGTTTAAGCTGGTTACAGTTTATTCAAAGCAATCAGAAGCGTAGTCAGTGGTCAATTATTATGCTAATTGATAAGGTATTGGCTTACACTGATGGGGGGTAGTGGCGTTTGCACCCAGAATCTCATACCTACTAGGTAACACTCTACCACTGAGGTATATTCTCAGCAAGTTAAAGATACATTGTCTGCAGAAAAGCAGCCATTGTTTCATTTACATACTCTATCTACTAAGCACAAGGGGTCTGTGCACCTGTACCTATGAAGTCTCTTCTGGCTGCTCCTACCTGGTCCTTACACAGACGCAGAGCTTTTGTGGTCCTTACACTCCACATTGAATTCTGTTTCTAGAGAGCACCTCAGGTTGTGAACCACCCATCTTCAGCCCTGACTTGAGTATCCCCACCTCGAGTCCTCCTGTCTCCTGTGCTCTAGCGCCACAAGGCCGAGACTCTTAGAAAACAGCCTGCTTTCTCTCCTTGGCCTTGACCACTTTTCCCAACCAGCTCCAGGGTCCATTTACAATGTGGTAGGAGAACAGGTCAACGAGATGCACCAAGAAGCTCATAGCTAGAAACACTGGTGTTCTGTGTGCTATACAGAATGGCCTATGATGGCTGCATTTTCAATTTGGGATGAGTGAGTTTCTTAAGCTTATAGCAAGCAAAAGTGACAGAACAAAATAACAGAAGCAAGAAAAACAGAAACCAAAAGCGTCATCAAATCAGGACTTTATCACATTCTGCAGAGGTTAGGGAAGCAATGTTATCAACAGAGCAAGGGAATGGGCTCGGCAGGATCCTGGTCTGGCTGGATGTGACGGGTGGGAGCGGGTGGGGGATCGCTTCTCTGCCAATCTTTAATGAAACAGCTCTCTGAGAAAATCTTAGTTTGTGCACATACCTTTACTCAGAGTAGGCTTGTACTCAGACACTTTTAGGGAAAGTCAGAGCTAAATATATGGCTTCCCCTTGGAGGTGGAAAGGGCTTTTCTTTTTTTTCCTTACTTCTTTTTATTGTTGAATATTTTATGTATTTACCTTTCAAATGTTAATCCCTTTCCTGGTTCCTCCCTCTCCCAACCCCTCTCTCTCTGCTTCTATGAGGATGTTCCCTCTCCCACATACCCACTCCTACCTCACCACCCTGGCATTACCGTACACTGGGGAATCGAGCCTTCACAGAACCAAGAGCTTCTCCTCCTATTGATGCCAGACAATGCCATCCTCTGCTACATACGCAGCAGGAGCCATGGGTCCCTCCATGAGGAGATACAGGAGCAAAGAGTGGAGCAGAGACTGAAGGAAAGGCCATCCAGAGACTGCTCCACCTGGGGATCCATTCCATATGCAGTCACCAAACCCAGTCATTACTGCTGACGCCAAGAAGTGCTTGCTGACAGGAGCCTGATGTGGATGTCTCCTGAGAGGCTGTGCCAGAGCCTCACTGATACAGATGAGGATACTTGCAGCTAACCATCGGACTGAGCATGGGGACCCCAAAGGAGGAGTTAGGGGAAGGATTGAAGGAGCTGAAGAGGTTTGCAACCCTATAGGGAGAAAAACTATCAACCAACCAAACTCCCCCTCCCCCAGGGCTCCCAGGGACTAAACCACCAACCAAAGAGTGCACATGGAGGGGTTTTTGTTAAAATGAACTTTAATTGGCTGGGTCGTAAGGTATTGGCAATACCTCATCTTCATGAGGAGGCATTCCAGGAAGTTGAGCTTGTAATTTCACCAGGGGTTACATAAAATTCCCCAGGTAGAGTGTGGGTCGGGCTCCCGGGATCAGGCAGCGAAGAGGAAGCCCATTTAGAGAAGGGAATTGTCCAGTTTTCACTGAGCTCAGGAATTGAGCTGTCTGGACATGGTAGACTACAACCTTAGTGGCGAGGTGCAACAGGCTTTCTCTCCCCTGATCCTCTGGATCCCCATTCCGGCTATGGATGTTTTCATACCATGGGATAAACCATAGCAACTCTACTGGGAACAGTTTACTTCCCAGCTGTTCTCAAGTACACAGTATTTTCAATACTCTATATTTCTGTGTCCCCATTACACAGGTACAGGGTGAGCCTGGCCCAGAACAGGGTGGGGTTTTTTTTTTTTTTTTTTGATGAAATAAAGTCCTCATCGTTTCCAGAATCTGCTTTCATCGAGCTTAAACAGCACATGAACATTTCCAACGTAATGCAACAGGTTTTTTCTCCCCGTCAGTGAACCAGATACAGGCCCATTTAGACCAGATTACAAGTAGATAAGGACAGGTTTATTAGGAGACAGTTCTCACAGATGGAGGTCAGTGAAGTCATGAATTAGGGCTAAAGCAAGGGGGTTTTATAGAGCTTAGATGAGGAATGATAACGTGTCAGCTAGGAGTCGGAACTATACCTATACATGGTCAGAAACTGAGCCCCTGCGGGCACTCTTGGGTGGATTGCTGGAAACTCGGAGACAGGAGTGATGATGTGTTAGCCCAGAGTTTTCTCTGAGCAGCAGGGGAGTTTTCTTTGTGCAGGTGGGGTTGGGGGAAGGAGGACAAATGGGGTCTCCCAGTTTGTGAGGGATGAGCAGGGGTTCCAGCCTAACACAGTGTACCACCCTGACCCCACTAGGGTTATATGCAAAGCAGAACATATGCAAAACAACAATAAAATGTGATATCAAAATGCAGGAGAGGGCTGGCCTTATGTAAATAACCCGCCAAGCCTTGCTACACTGGTAGCTGGAAAGGTAAGCTCTCACCATTCTCTGGCCAGCTTCCATTGTCAATAATGTCTTCGTTGATAAATTATATCAGTCGATGTTTGCCCATGTGCTCATGTGTCCACCTGTCTGTGGCATAAGAAACGGGAGATCTCAGCAGGTGCCCTACGGATGACTGACTGGCTCATCCCTAATGATGCTGCTCTTTCCTGACTCTGTTTCATTATCTCCTGGGTCAGGAGCCAGAGCAAACACGGCAGGGCTGGAGCAGTAATGTGGTTTATACTTTCTAAGAACACATGAGCTATGACACACAGCGCGGTATCCACAGGGGAGAGCACGCTCACATGACATCAAGCGAGATGAGCAGAAGCCAAGTCATAATTGGAGAAGCTGAGGTCTAAGCAGAAACACCATGCTTGTAATCAGACTTGGGGGTGGAAAGAGCAAGCCCTCCTGGAAATCTGCAAGGACAGCCACAGGAGTCAGAGAGGCAAGTGGTAATTCACCAGCCAGGATGCCTGCGTTTTATAAACAGGCTCCACTATCTGTCCTGTGGTTTTGATGAAGTAAATCAGGCTCTCTGTGCCTTGTTTTCCAAGGCTTTAAAGTGGGTTACCTAATTTGTTTCTATGGTGTTTTAAAGTGTGTCTGTGTGTGGGATGTACCTGTAAATGTAGGTGTCCGCAAAGGTCAGAAGAGGCTATTGGATGCCCTGAATGCTGGCTGCTTCTGAGCTCACTGGCGGGAGTCCTGGGAACCGAACTTCAATCCTCCACAAAAGCAGTTTAAGCTCTTCACCATTTCTCCAGCCCCTTCCTTGACTTTTTTTTTTTTTTTTTTCTGGAGCTGGGGACCGAACCCAGGGCCTTGCGTTTGCTAGGCAAGCGCTCTACCACTGAGCTAAATCCCCAACCCCCCCCCCTTCCTTGACTTTAAATGTAGCAAATGCACCTACAAACAGCCCCTGCCAAGGTTGCTGTGAGCCTTACATAGAGATAACAAGTGGGAAAGTTGGTGACCTGGGAGTGCCCACTGCAAGCAGCCATGATTCCTGCCATAGCTGAGATCATTTTCTCTGGGTTGGGTCTTGACTAAATCTTAGCAGCTTTAATGGCATCTGAGAGGCATAAGGCCTCAAGTAAAACCATTCCTTACATCATCCATTTCAAGGCTTGGGGTGTGGTGCAGAAGAGGAGTTGGGAAAAAAGTAAGAATTAGAGGGTTGTTGGCACATGGTCTGAGAATGGAGTAGTTTGAGAATTCTGAATGTTTGGGAAAAAACTCCAACATGTGACTTGTGACTTTTTCTTTTTTGTTTTTTCAAAACACAGAACTGTTTTTGGAGTATGTTTTCATGCTCCACCCAGGTTGTATTGGCTGGTTTTGTGTGTCAACTTGGCACAAGCTGGAGTTATCACAAAAAAGGAGCCTCGGTTATAGAAATGCCTTCGTGAGACCCAGCTGTAAGGCATTTTCTCCATTAGTGATCAAGATGGGAGGACCCAGCCCATTGTGGGTGGTGCCGTCCCTAGGCTGGTGGTCTTGGGTTCTATAAGAAAGCAAGCTGAGCAAGCCAGGGGAAGCAAGTCAGTAAGAAACATCCCTCCATGGCCTCTACATCAGCTCCTGCTTCCTGACCTGCTTGAGTTCCAGTCCTGACTTCTTTTGGTGACAAAACAGCAATGTGGAAGTGTAAGCTGAATGAACCCTTTCCTCCCCAAATTGCTTCTTGGTCATGATGTTTGTGCAGGAATAGAAACCCTGACTAAGACACAGGTGTAGCGCATGGGACTAAGTTTACCTCAGCTGATGTTATTTCTGTGCCTTTATGGAAAAGCACGTTTTGCTCGTGTGTCTTCACTTTGGGATTGAGCACCTTACTCATGTGAACCTTCTTAACCCTCAAAGTATAAATTGCCCGATGCTCTGAATGAAGTTGGCTACTGCACGGGACTCCAGTCTACCTCATTTTAGGCCTGGCTCTCCCAGGTTTGTGCTGCCAACTTGAGTAGTAAATTGCCATGGTCTTGGGGATAACGCCTTGTCCAAGATTCTGAATGTAAACATGTTGCAGAGAAATAAAGGACATGAAAGTAGAAATTTTAGTTAGGAATGGCTAATAAGGTATTTCTCCGTTGGTGAAACGAGCCAATTCAAACCAGATTAGATTATATTAAATGCAGATTCATTAGAAGCTGCCCTTGGGCAAGTTCACTGCCCCCAAGAACCTATAGCTAAAAAATTTATTGATTAGCTGCTAGCAGGATGAATAGTCTCTGAACCAAATCTGAGATGGTCATGTAAAGGGAGTTACTTGAGGGAAGGGTTTTTAAAGGGGAAAACCACAAGAAGACCTTCAATATCTATGCAAGCAAAGAAAATTAGTCTGTTCTGTCAAGTTAAGTAGTTAAGACAACTGAAAACAATGTTTGGGTATCTGCATAAGCAAGTTACAGAAGCAAAAATAGCAGTTAGTCATATCGTAATGAGTAAGCAGTCAGGACATCTTTGGGGTGGGGGTGGGGGTGGGGGTGGGGGCGCTCACCGAGTCAGGGTTTTTGGAATCTTATCTTCCAGTGTCTACAGTCAGTGACAACCAGCTGGTGGGTACCAAGATGGATACCTAGCATAAAATGGAGCTTCTTTGGCAATAGCAACCAGAGACTAGATGTCTGCAGATGATAGTACAGTCTTGCATCAGAAACCCAGAGGCCTTTTCTGTGATTCACTCACTTGTAGGATCCTTCCAAAGGCTCCAAACAGAATCACAACCTACCACTGGCACCTCAAATGCCATCTGGTCTGTTACATCACTCGGTCTAAATAGTGGGGCAGCCTGGACCTGTTGAACAACCTTCTCCTGTTCTAGACCTGACTAAAAGTAAGCAACTTTCTGATTTATTTTGTATATGGGCCTGAGTAACATATCTAAATGAGAACTATGCTGTCTGTAGAGTCCAAATAGGCCCACCCAGATTTGTGCTTCTTTCTGGATGGCAGAAGACCCATATGTTCCTATGGGAAAGATGGGAGAAAGGCAAACATTGAGACTCTCAGGTGGTTTATCAAGGTCCCTCCTCAGGAGAATAAGCTGATTTCTAGACTTGAGCCAGTTTGCAGACCCTGAACCACTTGAATGAAGGGATGCCCAGGCTGCCCTGAGAAAGGACTATCTCTGAATGGTCCACACTACTAGACTCTAAAAATGTCACTGAGGTAAAAAGCCCTTGGATTTTGCTTGGAGAGATTTCCCATGCTCTGATGAACTTAGGTTTTACCAACAAATCCAAAGTAGTTCCTTCCAAAACTCCATTTGTCCCCTGGCCTCTATAATTCCTACTGTAACTGAAAGGCCACAATACTGGATGGAGAGGGGGTCTCTCAGAATCAGCTTTAATTCACAACCATAGCAAATAGACCCTTGATAGTCTGATTGTTTCTTTTCCACCAGTGTACAGTTCCTACTGTGAAGTTCTGTAGGTCCCTCTGGAGAAAGAACTAGAGAAAGGCTAACAGTAAATGCTTAATGTATTCTATCAGGATACTTCTTCAGGGGAACCTATCTGTCCCTTTATTCAAGAGATTCTGGGTGTGCAAACTGGCGCAAGTCTGGAAATTGGTTCATTGGCCGAAATTCTCTTTTTTGCCATGAGCCAATGTAGCCCTTCATTTGCTTGAGAAAGTTTCTAACTATACAGATTAAACAAAAATATACTAGGCTTCTTATGTATTTCATGGCTGTTGAGCCAGTCCCAAAAGTCCATTTAAATCGTGCCACCTTGAAAATCCCTTTACCCGTGCTGTCTATAATGCGTCAGGCCCTGGTGGACATCACTTTGGGTATGCTGCCCATTGAGATAACCAACTCCTGCTACTCCAAAGCCCAATTAAACTCACTGCATTTAATTATCCATTTGAGTAACAGCATCTGCAACCCTAGGGTCATGGACATGGAAAAGTACAATGCCAGAGCTCTTCATATTTGCTGGTGCCCCTCTTAGGACTTTGTGTTTTATAGGATTAATGAAGGACACATCTTCTGGGCCTTCCTGTTGTGGAGGATTGGGTTCCACAGAGGGCACCCACCCTAGCGTTTCAATTTCCCTGAGCCTCAAGATCCCTTGATCAACACTAAGCCAAGGGATAGCAGGCACCTCCAACTCCTTTTCAATAGGCCAGCTATGACAAATGCTATGGCCAACTCTTCAAATGTTTGACACCCTTTTAACCGTGTGAGCTTTCACAGTAAACTTAAAATCTCCACTCACTTGGCCATATCAATAAACTCCACCTGATTTAATTTTATGTTTTATCCACCATATCCAGTTTTATGTTCCTTCCACCAGCACCTCACACCCTTATAATCTAGTCTTACACTTATTTCCCAGATTTCTGCTTGAATGAATTAGCAAACTCATTAAACTTTATAATATTATAGCTCACCTCCTCATAGACTACACTTTCTATCTCCCCTCCAGGAGGCTGTTTAACCTTTGTCTGGTTATAGCCCAGAGGCAACCATCAGAAGGCCCAGAAGACATCAGTATTGTCTTGCCTGGAGGTGGTTACAGCTGGTTTAACAGACAATAGGGTTTTATTTCCTTAGAAGGTCCGGTTGACAAGGCCTTGTGCTTACTAGGCAAGTGCTCTACCACTGAGCTAAATCCCCAACCCTTTTTTCTTCATCTTTTTTTTTTTTGAGAGACTACTTTCTTAGGCTAGATAAATCCTCCAGATCTTCAGAGTTCAAAGTCCACAGCTTCCGTTGGGTCCTCTGACAGATCCCATCCCAAGTTAAAGCATCTCTTTTCTTATGAATCTGAAACTCTGTGAGGCAGGACTATTTTCTCTGTAATTCAGGCCATCTTATGAGGGCTTCAGTTTGATTTTCTGCACCTTGAGCTCTGTACCTGCTAGGGAGAAGACACTCTTCCGGGGCACGCCTGAAAACCTGTAGGCAGTGTCTGGACAGTTGTTTCACTGAATTCCCCATTTTCCTTTGCCATTGTACCGTGAGCCACCAGAATTTGGTGAATTTTGTCCCTAAACTCATCCTTTCCTTTCATCAGTTTCTCTGGCAATGCTTGAAGCAAACAGCCAGCATTGTTACTTTTCTTATTTCTCCACAAATTATCAAGTTTTATGTACAGAGTCACTAACTCCTTATTCCACATAGCAAGACTTCCAAATATTTCTAACCATCTGTTCTCCATACTGCCAGGGGAGTCTTCAGTAACTGAAGGTATTGGCAAATTGACAAGCCTGCTCCATGTACTGAAGAAATTCATCTTTATAATTCTATTTCCCTATAATTATTTCTGGCACCACAGTGCATATTAGTCAGGGTTCCCTAGGGGAATGGAACTGTGCATATACATTGTATATATACATTATACAATTCCTCATGTATATGTATACTGAATATATATTATGATTTATTAGTGTGGCTTGCAGGCTGTGGTCCAGGTACTCCAACAATGCTTGTCTCCCAAAGGAAATCCAAGAATCCAGCAGGATGTCTCAGCTGCTTTATTATATATCATAATCCCAAAGAAGCAGGCTCTAAGGTCATTTAGGCAAAAGAGAGGACAGGCTGGCCAAGATCAAAGAGTAAATGCTTCCTTCTTCCATGTTTTATGTAGGCTGTCTCCAAATGGTGTGGCCCAGATTTAGGGTGGATCCTCAAAATATACATATTTAGGGTGGGATCTTCATACTTCAAATAGTCAAATAAAGAAAAATCCCTCACTAGCGGTGATTTAGCAAGCATGCCTGACAACTCATATTTTTGTACTTACAAGCCCAAGCCTGCTTGATTCAGTAAAATAATGGACATCTGGACAGTTTCAGGTACATCCCTGCCCCAGACAGACTGCACATAGTCCAGCTCTTCAAACTATCAAATGCTGGTGGTTGTCTATATACATTACTGTATATAACTGTGCATCCATCACTGTAGATCACTGTGCATCCATCACTGTAAGATCACTGTGCATTTATTACTCTATTTCATTGTGTGTCTATTACTCTGTTTCACTGTGTATCTATTACTCCATTTCGCTGCAGATTTATTATGGTTTAATACTATATATCCATCACTGTATCTCATTGTGTATTAATTCCTACATATCACTTGTATATCACTCTGCATCTATTGTATATATCATCGCATGTCACTCTACATCACTGTGTGTGTATGTATAGTGCTATGACTAGAAGGTAAGTTGTTTCAGAGTTTCCGAACAGACCCGGAGCTTCCACTGACAGCAAAGCTGAAAATGTCACCAGACACCATCTGAGGCCTATGGCTGCTTTGTTGTAACTAACACATTTGTCATTTCAACCAACATTTTCAACAGTGTGATACTTTGTACTTTCTTTGTTGTGTTACACAGAAACCTTCATTACGTTGGTGCTAAACTGATGCATGTTATTTGGGGTAACCTTCATTTGTCTTCCCAGGGCATAGTCACAGGAGTTTTTGATTTTCTACAAAGGTATGTTTTGCTAACCAGAGACACATCATGTCTAAAGACTCATGATAAATGAACTCGTTTGTTTGTTTGTTTGTTTGTTTGTTTGTTTGTTTGTTTGTTTAAAACAGAGTCTCTGCTGGTTTCCAACTCACCCTACAACCTAAGTCAACCTTACACCCATAATCCTCCTGTCTCTGCCTCCCGTATTCTGAGCTTACAGGAATGTGTCCGCAGGCTTGGCTGCCAGTGAACAATGTCCCTTGGGTTGGTTCAATGGCTCAGCCTGTGAACGTACTTGTTTCCAAGCCTGACAATGTGAGTTTGATCCCCAGATCCCACAGGATGGATAGAGAGGCTCAACCCCACAAGCTAAAGTTCTCCGACCTCATCAGACACGTTCTCTAAATAAATGTGAAGAAAATTGAAAGAAAGTGTCCCTCAGGTTTCTGAGCTTCTGTAATTTCAACTTGTGCTGCCTTAAGAATGTCAGTTTTCAAGAAGGCCACTTTCTATACTTATACTATGTTTTTGTTAGTACAATAAAATACTAGGGCCTAGAAAGCTTTATACAGAAGAATATTTATTTTGACCATTAGATGTTCATTTGTTTGTTATTTGTTGAGTACCCAGGCTGGCCTCAAGGTACTGTGTAGCAGAGGATGACCTTAAATTTCTGATCCCCCTGCCTCCACTTCTTTAATACTAGGAATACAGACATTGCCATGCATCAAGTCCTTGTTTTATGGATTAGACAACTAGCTTTTTGCATGCTAGGAAGGAGCCCTGGCTTCCTTCATTTGTCTTCCCAGGCCATGGTCACTCATATTTGGCCACAGGAGTTTGCTCCTGGCCTTTTGGGAGCTCCCATATGGAAACAACAGGGGAGGATTAAATCTACACCAACTCTTGAAACTATAAATGAAAGTAATTATATAGGAAATATTGGCATGAGGCAAACTATGCAAAATAAAGAGGAACATCTCAAGGGCTGACTCCATTCTAGGCATATTTCATAAACTACACCGATAAGTGGAAATTTGGGGGTATCTTTGAAGGATATGGAACCTCTCTCAGCTCTTGATGAGCTGTGCCAGAATGGGGTTAGGGTGGAGGTGAGGTGGCAGCTGGAGCTCCGGAAAACCCTGCAGCCACCGAAGCTGTCCAAAGCCAGGGACTTCTGCATTGTTGTTTACAAATTCAAAGGATGAAACTCAGGCACCACAGAGGGTGAGTTTTAGGAGAAGTTTGTTACAGATACATGGGCAAGAAAAAAAAAGACAAAGCTGTGTACAGCAAAATTGAGTCCCTGGAGACCGAGCAGAGGAGCTGTTCTTCTATGGCTGTCTAGAGCACTTACAGAAGAAACATGGAGGGGTGTGTGTAGTCAGTGAAGCTGGCTCAACCACGAGGTGTCCAGTTTTAGGGACACCCTCACATTCAGCCTCCAGGCAAGGTAAGGGCTGAAAAGGAACCAAGGAGCCTTTTATTTCTGGCCTCCAGTAAGTAGAGAGTCTTAGAATTGCTGCTGGAGGCTCTCTGGCCTCCTGATAAGTTTCTATCTTCTGTTCCCAACAACATGTTTGACATTATAAGTAAATACAGAAGCAAGTTACAGAGTATGTGCTTCAGGAAGCACAGAAGAAACCACAAGATCTTGGTATTGGTTTATGGACAGAGCCAATAGTTCAAGGGGACAAAGGATATGTTACTGGAAACTACAAAGTTTATTAGAAGAGCTATTCATACCATGGACAGACAGATAGAGGGGCAACCACATATTGGGATCTCTGAAGGCAGTCGGAACTCATGTGGCCAGGAAGGGAGTGTCCACTGACACTTTCTGAGGATTGGAAAGCTCCAGAGCAAAGCCTGAAGTCAGGCCTTCTGATTCACAGGCAGGATGTAGGTAGTGCCAATACTGTCAAAAATTCACTCCCGGGCAGTAAATCCTGTCTGTGCTTACTAGTGACTCACAGACAACATCTCAGTAGGATGCCTGCCTGGGTCTGTGAGAGGAAATCTTGAGCAGAGGCCAGATTTCAGCATTACAAAGCGAAAGGAAGAGGGCATCCTCAAAATGTGGTGACTGAGCATCCAACATCTAGAAACTTCCTGAGACTGGAGGTGGAGTAGAAAAGGAGAGGAGGGAGGGAGGGTGGGAGGGAGAGGAAAAGGGAACAACAGAGGGAGAAAAGGGGAAATGATGGAGGGAGGAGGGAGGGGAGGAAGGGAAAGGAGGAGGGAGAGGGGAGGGTAATGGAGGGGGAGGGAAAGGGAAGAGTGGAAGCAAGAAAGAGAGGGGAGGCAGGGGAGGAGGGGAGAGGATAGAAACACCTGTGGAGACATCAGTGCTTGTTACAGCCATGAGAACAGGGAAACTTTAACATTGACCAGTGTCCATTGCAAACATGCCAAGTAAGAACAACAATCAAAATGTGAAGGGAGCCCCCAGGAGAGCCTGACAGACAGATGGGCAGTGTAAGTATAGACTCCCATTCCAAGATAGATCTCAGCCTCAGGGAAAAACAACTGTGGACAAGGCCCACACCGAGAAGTGAGGTAAATGGAGAGGAAGATACAAATATAACCAAGCTGTTAGGAGAGAAAACTGACCACAGAGAGAATAAAAACATATTTCTGTCTTTGGGAAAACAACCAAAATGGGGTCCGGAGGTAAAGAAAGCTATGACATCATCCTGATGTAGATTTCTCCTTTGAGGTACAAAAAACTCTCATATACTGAAGACACCCCTGGAAAGTCACACTTACAATCCTTGTGGGTGGAATGAGGGTGCTCTGAAGGGACAGTTGTGTCCCTCCACTTGGCTATCAGACTATTGAGATAGTGGACCTCAACTAGGCTTTCCTCAGATGTCTCATGCTTGGTGAATAGAAAAGCTGGGTGAAGTGTGGTGCCAGCTACAAAAGGTGCTCTGTCCTAGGAAGGAATTCCACAGTTCTAGCAACTTGTCATCCATCTTGCAACAGACAGGAACTGAGACAGTGATGAAGGACACACGCCTTGACCTTGACGGCTTGTAGGGAGCCATATTGGATTTGGGCCTGGCCATTTTGTGACTGTATAGCTCAAAGTGGCTACGTGACTCTTGGCCACACATACTCCTCTAAGAGCCTCTCCCATGAATTTACGGCACAGGAAGATAACATTCACAGGATGCTACAGCCTAAGCAAAATTCAGTTATCTCCTCAGTCAACACCTGGTGTCTCCACTGCCTGACCTCATCGTCTACCGCCTGACCTCTTTGCCTCCAGCTATCACTGCCTATACCCTCATCTTCCCCTCCTTCATGTTTCACAAAGGACACTCCCCCTACCTGAAAGCCTTAAAAGCTGTAACGTTCATCCCAATAAATGAGACCTTGACAACAGAACTTTTGCTTGGTCTCCTTCTTCTCTTCACCCCCATTTGGCCCACAGGTAGAAAGCCTCTTCAGGACCCTGAATAACTGGGTCCCCGCTGGCGGGGACAACAGCTTTACTATGCTCTCTGTTTAAACCCAAGGCACAGGTCAGGACTCCAGAATTGGACTAGCAGGTCACTTAATCGCCCTGCTTTCCTTGTTAATGTGGTCACATTAAATGGAACTTTCCCTGTTCGTCATTATTCTGTTTCTCAGCTGTCCTTTAAGGATGCCGGGGCTGATGCTCTGGCTCTAACAGCTCTAAGAAGATGATCACAAAATGAACTAGGAAGAAATGTGGAATGTCAGTCAGTAAGAAAAGATAGCAAATATAGATCTCTCCTGAGAGGCACATCCAGATCATGTCCAATACAGAGGTCAATGCTAGCAGCAAACCACCGAATTGAGAATAGGAACCCCTTGGGAGGAATTAGAGGAAGTATTAAAAGAGTTGAAGGAGCTTGTAACCCCATAAGAACAACAATGCCAACCAACCAGAGCTCCCAGGCACTAAACCACTACCGAAAGACTATACATGGACTGACCCAGGGCTCCAACTGCATATGTAGCAGAGAATAGCCATGTTGGGGCACAAGGGGAAGGAGAAGCCCTTGGTCCTGCCAAGGTTGGACCCCTAGTACAGGGGAATATGGAAGGAGCAGTAAGGGGGATGTAGGAGGGGAATACCCGTATGAGGGAGAGGTAGGGGAGGGGATGGGAGGTTATGGACAGGAAACCGGGAAGGGGAATAACATTTGAAATGTAAGTAAAGAAATATATCTAATAAAAAATATTAAAAAAAACCAAGGACCTCAAAAATTAAAAATAAAAGAGAATGGGGTACAGAGCTAAACAAAGAATTCTCAGCTGAGGAATATCGAATGGCTGAGAAGCACCTGAAGAAATGCTCAACATCCTTAGTCATCAGGGAAATGCAAATCAAAACAACCCTGAGATTCCACCTCATGCCAGTCAGAATGGCTAAGATCAAAAACTCAGGCAAAAACAAATGCTGGCAAGGATGTGGAGGAAGAGGAACACTCCTCCATTGTTGGTGGGATTGCAAGTTGGTACAACCACTCTGAAAATCAGCCTGGAGGTTCCTCAGAAAATTAGACATAGGGGTTGGGGATTTAGCTCAGTGGTAGAGTGCTTGCCTAGGAAGCGCAAGGCCCTGGGTTCGGTCCCCAGCTCCGAAAAAAAGAACCAAAAAAAAAAAAAAAGAAAGTTAGACATAGTAGTACCTGAGGATCCAACTCTACCCATCCTGGGCATATACCCAAAAGGTGTCCCATCATATATAACAAAGACACGTGCTCCACTATGTTCATAGCAGTCTTATTTATAATACCCAGAAGCTGTAAAGAACCCTGAAGTCTTTCAACAGAGGAATGGATACAGAAAATGTGGTACATCTACACAATGGAGTACTACATAACTATTAAAAACAATGACTTCATGAAATTCATAGGCAAATGGATGGAAATAGAAAATGTCATCCTGAGTGAGGTAACTCAATCACAAAAAACTATACATGGTAATCACTCACTGATAAGTGGTTATTAGCCCATTGTTGTGGTTTGCCTTGGAGTTTTCTCTGAATTTGTAAAATAAAGGCAAGAGCGCGAGATTTGGGCACAGGGAGGAGTCGGGAGCGAGAGGGGAAGAGATTCAGAAAATAGGGTGAGAGAAGACAGTTGTCGAGAGTTGAGCCAGTAGAACCTGAGGAGGGGGGAGAGGATTGGACAGTTGGGAGAGTGGGGAGAGGAGGAAGGAAGATAAGTGGGAGAGGGGAGTTTGGAGACACGATGGGGAACTGAGGAAAGAGAGGAGTCAGGGGAGGAGAAAGGAAAGAAGCGAGGGGAGAGTTGTCATGGGAGAAGGAGAAGCTGGAGACTTGGCAAATAAAAGGTGCAAGGGATGAGGGATTTGAGAGCTAGGAATAAGAAAGTGTAGGGTGGATCTGCCCAATCTAGACGCTGGATTGTTTTCACATTAATTGAGTTGCGTTTTCTTTGTACAGGCCGATTCAGGTTGGAGAGGAAACTGCAACAATTGGCGCCCAACAAATCCATTAGAACTCAACTAACCTGAGATAAAAGTTTACTTCCCTCTCACCCCCAGAATAAGGCTCTGATAGAGATCTAGGCAGGAGTACTGGTGGATTGGGAGTTGACTGGGTCTGAGGGGTCTAGGAAGAATCGAGAGGACTGCACGTGTTCTGAGGCGGAGGGAGAAAAAGGTACAAAGGGCTTGGTACAAAGGGCTTACTTTGATGTAAGAGAGATATATAACCTTTTGATACTTAAAGATGAGAAATACAATGAATATCTTTTGGGCCTTATGGAATGATATTTTGAATGGTCTGACGGTTGTGAATTTTGAGGAAATAGACACTTTATCATTTACCGGTATTGCAATATTCATTCTTCTGATTTACTATATCTTCTCAAAAGACAGGGCCCTAAATAGCAAATTTCTAGCCTTAGAAAAGAAATTACAAGTAATGCTAGAACAGAAATTTCTGAGATATATAGACTCTGAACAACAGAGAGATAGGCTTAAGTTTTGGCAACAGGAGCTAGAAGAGATGCTAGAAAAAAGAATTCGACAACTCATAGATCAAATTGAACAGCAGGAAAATAGAGATAGAATCTGGAAACAAAGTCTAGAGGATAACTTACTAAAACTAGCAAATCAAAATAAGGCAGAGGCTGCAATATCAGAATTACAACATAAAGAGAAGCTAAAATTATGGAAGCAGGGCTTAGAACAGAAGATACAGGTAATTATGGAACAACATGAACAACAGAAAGAGAAAATTAAATCTTGGCAATGTAGCCTAGAAGGAACACTAGAATTGAAGACACAGGAAATTATAGATCAGAATAAGAGACAGAAAGATGAAAATAAAAGTGGTAGACAGGAACTAGAAAGGATGTTAGAACAGAACATACAACAGCTCACAAGTCATACTGAACAGCAGAGAGAAAGTAATGAGGTTTGGAAGCAAGACTTGGAGAATAACTTTTTAAAATTAATCAATCAAAAGATAATGGATAACAAATTATTAGAAGTACAATATAAAGAAAAATTCAAAGTGTGGAAGCAAAGCCTTGAACAGAGAATTCAGGAACTCAAGGAACAGGGGGACAGACAGAAGGAGAAATATGAAGCATGGGTACAGACTTTAAGAGAGGAATTTAAAATTACAACTAAAGAAAAAACTTGGGTAGAGACAGAAGATAAAATTAGGGAAAGCCAACCTAAGGTTATTAGGAAACAAACTTTAGTCTATCCAGTTAGTGTACAACAAAGGCCTCCAGACGATGATCATCCACAGGGTTATGAAGAATTTGAATGGCAACCCATGGATGTGTAAGAATTGAGGAAATTTAAGGAAAGCGTAACTAATTTTGGAATGCATTCACCATTTGTAAAACAAATCTTGATTTCTTGGGCTATTAAAAATAGAGTAATCCCCCAAGACTGGAAAGATATGGTAAGAGCAATTCTAGAGCCTGCTGAAAATTTACAATGGATTTCGTGGTGGAGAGAAGAAGTGAGGAGATAGCACGACAAAATAGAGCTAGAGGCAGAGAGATTTCCACAGATCAACTGCTTGGTGAAGGCCACTTTGCTGAAGTAGAGGTGCAGGCTGTATATGATGAAGAAACTCTGGCATGGTGTCGATTGTCAGCTTTAAAGGCCTGGGACAAAGTTGCAGAATCAGGGAAAAGACTTGAAACATTCACTCAAGTCATACAAGGTCCTAAAGAAACCTTCCCTGACTTTTTACAAAGGCTTACCTCAGCTGTGGAAAGGAGTGTATCAGATTCAGCGGCAAGAAAGGCGATAATTGAGTCTTTAGCCTTTGAAAATGCAAATACCGAATGCAGTGAAGTAATCAGACCACTGAAGGCGAGGTCCGCACCAATAGATGAGTGGATTAGATATACAGCTGATGTTGGATCTTGTTCTCCTGATACGACTGTGATAGGAGAAGCTGCCACTGGACAGCTAGAGATGACCCAAGATTTCAAATGTTTTAATTGTGGTGAGCAGGGTCATCTCAGATTTTACTGCAAGAAAAACCAAAGTAATACCAAAAGGGGGACTGTGCCTCCTGGAATGTGTCAAAGATGTGGCAGAGGTGGATATTTGACTAAGGAGTGTAAAGCAATAACAGACAGATGGGGCCGCACCCTGCCAAAAAAACTCCCAGGGGGGCCTCTCGCAGGCCCCAATACCAGGCAGGGAGAGTTCTCCTCCTCAGAACAATTAAACGGCATGACTTCAAAAATAGATGCTCTGGGACCAAAGGAGGCTGAGGGAAGTCCTATGGACAATTCCAAAAGCCTCAAGGGGAGCAAAAAAACGAATATTTTGGCTAACGTCTATAGAGGACAAAAGGCCAAAACTAAAAATACTGGTAGATAATATTGAAATTGAAGGAATGGTTGACACTGGAGCAGATGTTACCATCATCTCTCCAAAGTCTTGGCCCACTAGTTGGCCACTTTAAGGAGTGGATATGCAGTTTCAAGGTGTTGGCACTTTATCCCAAATAAAACAAAGCACCAGGTGGCTTAAATGTATAGGACCAGAAGGTCAGGTGGGAAAATTAAGGCCATACGTGGCTGATATAGCCATTAACTTATGGGGAAGAGATCTACTACAGCAGTGGAAAACTCAAATTAATATCCCCTCAGTTTCAGGGTCTGGTCCTGAAATTCATCAGGCTAATAATAAAAACTTTAAATCAATCAGGGAATGTTATCAAGGACAGTTAGAGACTGTCCAAGCTGTCCATAAGCAAGATACAGCAGAGACTGACAATTTAGTGCTACCCCAAGGAGCCACTGCTGTTAAGACAACAACAGCCTTGCCACTAAAGTGGTTGACTGACCAACCCATCTGGATTGATCAGTGGTCTATGGCAAAAGAAAAACTACAGGCATTAGAACAGCTAGTCCAAGAGCAGCTGGAGGCTCAGCATATAGAGGAGTCCACCAGCCCTTGGAATTCTCCAGTATTTGTCATTAAAAAAACAGTCTGGCAAATGGAGGGTGTTG
The DNA here is from genome assembly GCF_021556685.1 of Rattus norvegicus. NCBI lineage: Eukaryota > Metazoa > Chordata > Mammalia > Rodentia > Muridae > Rattus > Rattus norvegicus. Next base: position 24,409,232 of record NC_141551.1, on the reverse strand, counting down.
ACAGATCTCAGAGCAATTAATAAGATTATTCAGCCGATGGGTTCCATGCAGCTGGGATCCCACTGCCTTCTTTGTTGCCTAAGGAGTGGCCTATTATAGTGATTGACTTAAAAGATTGTTTTTTTCACTATTCCTCTACATGAAGGCGATAAGGAAAGGTTTGCCTTTTCAGTGCCTACCCCCAATAGAGGTCGCCCCATAAAAAGATATCAATGGAAAGTCCTGCCACAAGGAATGTTAAATAGCCCTACCTTGTGTCAATATTTTGTACAGCAGCCATTAGAGATAATTCGCAAAAAATTTCCCCAAACTATTATTTATCATTACATGGATGACATTTTATTGTCTGATTCAGATATAAATATCCTGGAAAGAATGTTTGATGAAGTGAAAAAAACCTTACCTTACTGGGATTACGAATCGCCCCTGAGAAAATACAAAGAGGGGATTCTATTAATTATCTAGGGTATAAAATAAGTCTACAAAGGATTAGGCCACAAAAGGTGCAAATCAAAAGAAATCAATTAAGGATACTTAATGATTTTCAGAAACTACTGGGAGATATTAACTGGTTGAGGCCTGTGATTGGCTTGACCACTCAAGAGTTGAGCAATTTATTTCAAACGTTACAAGGCGATAAAGATTTAAATAGCCCAAGGAAACTATCAGCTGAAGCTGAGAAAGAGCTAGCTTTGGTAGAAAGGAAATTACAGGACACACATCTAGATCATATTGATCCAAAAATGGCCTGCATATTAGTCATCTTACCCTCTACTCATTCCCCTACAGGAATCCTCATGCAGAGGGAAGATTATATCTTAGAATGGATATTTTTAGCACATAAACAGAGTAAGAAACTGAAAACCTACATTGAGAAGGTCTCTGAATTGATACTTAAAGGAAAATTGAGACTTCGACAATTAGTTGGAATGGATCCGGCTGAAATTGTGGTACCTTTTACTAATGCAGAAATCGCCTCTTTGTGGGTACAAAATGAACATTGGCAAAGAGCATGCAGTAACTTCTTAGGAGAGATTAACAACAGATACCCTAAAAGCAAGCGACTTCAGTTCATAAAACGAACTAACTGGATCCTCCCTCGTATAATAAAGGGAACTCCAATATCTGGAGCCCCCACATTTTACACTGATGCCAGTAAGTCAGGAAAGGCAGGATATAAATCAGAAAATGTAAGCAAGGTGACTGAGAGTCCCTATAAGTCAGTTCAAAAATCTGAATTATATGCAATACTCATGGTGTTGTCAGATTTTCAAGAGCCTCTTAATATAGTAACCGACTCTCAATACGCAGAAAGGGTTGTTTTGCACATAGAGACTGTGGAACTTATTCAGGATTATTCTGAATTGACATCACTATTTATTCAGCTACAACAAAAGATCAAAATAGGAGTTACCCACTATATATAACACACATAAGATCCCATACAGGTCTGCCAGGCCCTCTGGCGCAAGGTAATAATGAAATTGACCAGCTACTGATAGGAAGTGTACTAGAGGCTTCAGAATTCCATAAAAAACACCATGTTAACAGCAAAGGCTTAAAGAAAGAATTCTCTATCACTTGGCAACAAGCCAAGGAGATTGTGAAGCAATGTCCTACTTGCTTGTTATATAATCAAACTCCATTGCCTACAGGAACTAACCCTAAAGGCACCCAAAGAAATGAAATTTGGCAAATGGATGTTCTCCATTTTACAGAGTTTGGTAAGCTGAAATACATACACCATACTATAGATACATATTCAGGATTTCAATGGGCAACTGCCTTAGCGTCAGAAAAGGCTAATTCTGTAATTACACATTTGTTAGAAGTTATGGCTATAATGGGAATACCCATACAAATTAAAACGGACAATGGTCCAGCATATATCTCTAACAAGATTAAGTGCTTCTTTGAATATTATAATATAAAACATGTTACAGGTATACCACACAATCCTACAGGACAAGCGATTGTGGAGAGATCTAATCGAAGTATAAAGGAGATGCTTAACAGGCAAAAAGGGGCAACAAAAACTCCCAGAGATAGGCTACATAGTGCTTTATTAACTTTAAATTTTTTAAATGCTGATGAACAAAATAGCACAGCTGCTGAAAGACATTGGATTGTGGAAAAGACTACTGAACTAAACCAGGCTGTTTATATTAAGGATATTCTGACATCAGAATGGAAAATGGGAAATGTGTTACGCTGGGGAAGGGGTTATGCCTATGTTTCTACAGGAGAAGAAAAGCTGTGGGTTCCTTCCAAGCCGATAAAGATCAGAAATGACAAGGGGAGACCTCCTGAAGTCCTTGGCAACACAGAAGAAAAGGGAGACTAAGACAATCAACAAATAGGTAATGTATATATGAGGATGTTTAGGTCTCTGTGTATGAACTGGCTGAGACTAAATGTCTATAAACCGCCAGTAACATTTTGAGTACGAATTTCTCATAACTTGTAATACATACATATATTACAAAATTATGTTACGGTTTGATTATATGATTAACCTAACCTGAAGAAAGGCAGTCACCTTTCTTTGTTGATCTAAGCTGTGCACCCTGCTTACTCTATGTGAATGCACTTACAAAACTATATGATGCTTGTAAAGTTTTGTGTGCTGCAGGATGAAAGAAGAGAAAGACAGCCCTGAAATGATCCACACTCTGGGATGCTGAGATTCCGGGACCTTCCAGTCCAACTTCGTGTTTGATTCTCCCTCAATGACACTGAAGCTGCTTCATTTAAAGGCTTGCTTTCAGAACTTTTCCAGAATGGCCAGCTTACTTATCCAGCCCTTCAGACTGTCTTAGTCAAGAGGTCAGCTAAGCGATGAACTTTCTCAGCACAGAGTGACTGGCAGGCAAATCCCAGCTAGCTCTACTTCGACAAAGCCAACTCTTCCTAATTCCCCTTGGGCCACAGAAGGGAATTCTTCGCCCCAATTCAGCTGGAATCAGACGAGGAAGATCGTCATCCCAGTTCCTTCTGTTGGGTGGATGGTTCTAGTTATTCTAAGAGCTGTGGATATGTTTTCTTTTAAGGGATACAATACAAATGTAGCTTTGGGCAAGGGGAACTAGAGAATGTAAACTCAGGGATTGCTACCTTTCCTTTCCTCTTTTCTATCCTTCTTAATTTAAAAAAAAAGGGGGGGGATGATATAGTAATACATAGAAGTTAGAGAAATAGACAAACAGGGATAGATTAGCAAACTTACTCTTAAAATTTTACAGCTATATTTTACATTGATAGAAATGTTTGTAATTGATACAAAGTTGAAGCTGCAATCTTTTCATTGGTATAGAATGCATTTTACACAAATCCGAGGTTTTCATTGGTATACTTTCTTATTGATTTATAATTGAGATTAATATTGCTACTTTAACATAAGCATTGTGCCTCCACTATGCATCTAAGAATACAAGTCTTAGACCCAGTCCTATAACTGCTGTTATACATTAATTTTAGTTGATTAACCAGTACCAGCTAAAGGTCAGATAGCAAAGTCATGGTTCTAAGTCAGTTTAGATGGGTTTTGGAAATACTTCGATTAGAGAGGGCCAACGGTATTCTATGCTTAACAGTTCAGAAACGCCTATGTAGATAGGAAATCTTGAAGGGCATCAGAAGTCCACAGAATAACCCGTTTATGGACATTTCTTCATCTAGATCATTTGACTAGAGACTTGTCTGCCCCTGACAGGACCCCTTAGACTCGAAGAAGAAATTGAGCAGCAATGGAGTTGCTCAAATCATGGTGACACAGTCACTGAGCAAATTGCTTCATTTCATCTACAGACAAAACACTGTCCAGAAAAGGACAAATTATGCAGAATAGTCGACTGATAATCTCTGCCAAGGCAGGGTGATCAGCCCTTCAAAATCTGCATTACAAAGGTCTGTCAGATGATCCTGGGCCAGAAGGCTGAAGACTGATGCTCCGACATATTAAAGAATAAGGGGACTGTCCAGGTGATAAGCAGTCTCTATAAATTGGCTAAGCTTGGAAGCCATATTTTGTGCTTCCCATATTTTCAGGTAATATTAATCATTCTTGGATTTCTGATGTGGTTGGAGACTGGTAGTCTCATAGACAACCCAAGCGGTTTAGTATTGACAAAGATGATAAATCTGTTAGGGTGGTTTTTTAGGGTGTCATAGGATCTAGAACCAGGATATAGTCAGGTATAGTTTTTAGTATAGATGACATGGTTAATGAACAAAATTGATGGACTGGGTGATGAGTGTATTGTTGGTTTTATAAATTGCAGAATGGTTATAATAATACTTAGTTCACATATGTATAGGGAAAAGGTTTTTTAATTGGACAAAAAGGGGGAAATGTTGTGGTTTGCCTTGGAGTTTTCTCTGAATTTGTAAAATAAAGGCAAGAGCGCGAGATTTGGGCACAGGGAGGAGTCGGGAGCGAGAGGGGAAGAGATTCAGAAAATAGGGTGAGAGAAGACAGTTGTCGAGAGTTGAGCCAGTAGAACCTGAGGAGGGGGGAGAGGATTGGACAGTTGGGAGAGTGGGGAGAGGAGGAAGGAAGATAAGTGGGAGAGGGGAGTTTGGAGACACGATGGGGAACTGAGGAAAGAGAGGAGTCAGGGGAGGAGAAAGGAAAGAAGCGAGGGGAGAGTTGTCATGGGAGAAGGAGAAGCTGGAGACTTGGCAAATAAAAGGTGCAAGGGATGAGGGATTTGAGAGCTAGGAATAGGAAAGTGTAGGGTGGATCTGCCCAATCTAGACGCTGGATTGTTTTCACATTAATTGAGTTGCGTTTTCTTTGTACAGGCCGATTCGGGTTGGAGAGGAAACTGCAACAGCCCATACGTTCGGATTACCCAAGATACAATCCACAAACCACATGAAGCTCAAGAAGAAGGATGACAAAAGTGCGGATCTTTCAGTTCTTCTTAAAAGGGGGAGCAAAAATATTCATAGGAGGAGATATGGAGACAAAGTTTGTATCAAAACCTGCCCTATCTGGGGATCTAGCCCATATGCATACAGTCACTTAACCCAGACAGTATTGCTCATGCCAAGAAGTACGTGCTGACAGGAGCCTGATATAGTTGTCTCCTGAGAGGCTCTGCCAGAGCATGATAAATACAGGTGGATGTTCACAGCCAACCATTGAACTGAGAATGGGGTCCCCACTGGAGGAGTGGGAGAAAGGATTGACGGAATTGAAGGCCCTTGCAATCCCATAAGAACAACAATACCAACCAGAGCTCTCAAGACTAAACCATCATCCAAAGAGTACACAGGGACAGACCCATGTCTCCAGCTGCATATGTAATAGAAGATGGCCTCATTGGGCACCAATTAAAGGAGAAGCCCTTGGTCTTGCAAAATCTGGACTCCCTATCCCCAGTTTGGGGAATGTCAGGGCGGGAAAGCAGGAGGAATGGGTGGTTGGGTGGGGGAAAACCCTCGTAGAAGAAGGAGGAGATAGGATGTGTTAGGGAGTTAATGGTGGGAAGCCAGGAAAGAGGATAACATTTTAAATGTATAAAAAAATAAGTTACTAAAATTAAAAAAGGAAACATCAACAGAATTAGTTTGAAGAAAAATATAGTAGAGCAGATGTCCATGAAGTAAAGAATAGGAAGAGTATAAGTGACATCAATTTTGTCTTAGTTTTTTATTTAAATAAAATATAATCACATCATTTACTCCCTCTCTTTCCTCCTCTCTTGTCCTCTCTTGCTTGTCATCAACCTTTTCCAAATTTATCGCCTCTTTTGAAACCATTGTCATATATCCATATGACATATGATATATATATCATATACTTATAAAAATATAAATAAATAAATCTTGATTAAAAGGATAGCAAAAATCGCCATTACATAACAATAAATAGCTAAGTGGTTAAGCACCGGAATGGTAGAGTAGATAGCTCCTGGTCTAGAGATTAGAATTTTGGACCTAGATGGAGACCTAATATTCTAGTTGGGAAGGTCATGGGAGGGACCATCCCCCAGGAAGAAGGACTCATCTTAAGTCATGATAAAGAGATGGACATACTAATAGGGTCTTTGATGAGATTCTCTGCTTTTCTGACCCCAAATCCCTGCTCCAAGCATGGTAGTTATGAGGGCACAGCCATGAAATCATGTTTGTAAACCTGCCCACTCTTCTAAATTTCTCAGAAAAGTGAAACTTCTACTTTTCTTCTTTTTGCCTATTTCCAGGCATGCTCTCCTTAAAACTCTATGGTTCCCCAGTGTTTGGGACTTCCTAAATCTTTCTCTAAACTCTCTCTCTCCACCATGTCGCTGTTCATCTGCCATGTATCTGACTCCAGCTTAAGTAGTGTGGAGTCGCTCACACTATTTAACCTCCTCTAGGAAGCCACTGAGCTTCCCAGTTTACCTGAATTTTTTCCTAATAAAATTGTCCTTGAGCTTACACTTAAGTACACTCTTAAGTTCTTCTATTGACCGATCTAAGAGCGTCAGGAGGGCATCCAGATTTTCCTGCGTCAGAAGATTTGAGAAAATATAATAGACTCCAGGGCACTCTAATAAAATCGTCTCAGAAGCAAAAATGTAATGAAACGAAATGAAGACAAAAAAAAAAGCATAAAACATCATTTCTTGTGGTGAAATCACTTAGAAAATAATGAAGTGGAATCAAAGACTACAGAAAGACTATACAGAACAGATAGTAGACGTTGATTTAGGATTTCAAAAATAAGCAACAAATAAAAAAAATTACTAAAGATATAATTCAAGGAAATTTTTCTGAGTCAAAACATTACATGAATCTACACAGCATGTTTCACGTCTATAGACTGTGACCAGAGTGGTTAGAGTCACATCCTGGTCTCTGGTAGCCCCAGAAACCTAGGTTTAGCTACCTGTCCCCAATAAACCAACTGAACAGATGGGTGACAGCAAAGATTTGGTCACTGTGATCACTTTGGCAAGCAGAATAAAGAGGCCCAGTGACCCCTCACCACAGGTCCATCTCTGGGGACCTGACATGAGGTTTGGGTTTAGTAGAAGTATACATAACTAAGAGGTCCTGGCCAAGGTGTGGTCAGACCCACCATCATTGTCTCAGCTTCAATTTTTTTGAAAAGTGACTTGACAACTTGTCAGAACTGTGTGTAGTCTCTTCTTGGAACAAAGTCCCTCCTTTGGTTTCCACCAGCATTCAGCCACTGTCTTCTCCAAGCATGAGCTTTCAGAGACGATGAGTTTCTTAAAACCATTGTATTGGTCTGATAACCAGACAGAAGGACACAGTGTCTCTTTAGATTATCTTTATTCTTGAGAAGATGGTTACAAAACTATAACCAAGAACACTAGCAGATATATACATAGTACACATAATATAGTAAATTTTATTATAGTAAAATTTCTGTTTTAGGTGTGGTGGTTTGAATGAGATTATCCCACATAACCTCAAATATCTGAATGCTTGGTCCCTAGTTGGTAGAACTGTTTGAAAAGGATCAGGAGGAGTGGTCTTGTTGGAGATGTGTCACTGGAGGTGGGCTTGGAGGTTTCAAAAGTTCACACCATTTCTAGTTAATTCTAATCACCTCTGCCTTCTGTTTGTGGATCAGATGTAAGCTCTCAGCTATTGATCTAGCACCATGCCTGCCTGCCTGCTGCCATGCTTCCTACCATGATAGTCATGAACCCTAACCCTCTGGAACCCTGAGCCCCCAAATTATATGCTTTCTTTTATTAGTGGCCTTGGTCATTGTGTGTTGTCACAATAATAGAAGAGTAGATAAGACACCAAGAAAAGGAAAAGGGGAAGGGAAGAAGGAAGGAAGGAGGAAGGAAGGGAAGAAGGAAGGAAGGAAGGTATGGTAGGAAAAGAAGAGAAACTGGGGAGCGATAGAGGGAAGGAGCACGTTACTTGGGGATTTCTGGTGAAAGTTCAAATAATTTATAAGCTTAATAAATTACTACACCAATTGGATTTTTGACCCAAAATTTTTTCATTATTTAAAATATTTAAGAAAATACAGTCAGTGATTCTATCTAGTCCAACTGATCTGCAAGTTGAACATCACTGGTGAAACTCGATTCTTATGCAAGAATACAGGGAATAGTGTTTCCATGATTCTCCCCTGAGAATCTAAGGCGTGACCTTTAAACAGCCTGACTACACGTTCAGCACTAGACCAGTTGTAAACATACAGCACTACCATGTGGCGGCAGTCACGGCTATAAGGAATGTAGTACAGTGCACACTCGTTCTAGCTGTGACAATGGAGGATTATTTTCATTTTAAAAAATAAGTGTCAGAAATGGTTAAGAGCATGCATTATTTTCCCCCCAGAGGATCTAAGTTCTGTTCCCAAAGTCAACACAGTTTGTTTGTTTTTTTTAAATAAGCATTTGTAACTCCAGTTCCAGGGAATCCATGTCCTCTTCTGCCCTCTGTAGGAATTACACTTATGTGTGGACATCCATACACACACACACACACACACACACACACACACACACACACACACACACATATGGATGCACGCATGTGCACTTGCACACAATTAAAATTAAAGAAATCTTTTAAAAATAAGCAGATGTTTGGGCCTGAGAGATGATTAGGTTGGTAAAATGCTTGCTGCACAATTGTTAGGAGCCAAAGCTAGAACATATAATGTCACATAAAGTCACTTAGTGGCCTGTTTGATGTCACACACACACACACACACACACACACACACACACCCCTGTAACCCCAGTACTATGGAGGACAGAGGCTGAAGACCACTGGAGCTGACTCCAGGTTAAGTTGCAGACTCTATCTCAAAGGGATAAAGGCTGAGAATGATAGAGAAGGATACTAAAGTCCTCCTGTGGTCTCTGCAGATGCACAAGCATATATACCTCTACATACATGTATGTATACAACACACACATATACATACACATACACACAAACATACACACACACACACACACACACACACACATACACACATGTGTGTGTGTGGTTGACCTAAGGATAGTGTGGTGACTCAGTATTCTCCTATCCACAGAAGTGGTGAAAATACTGGCAGGAGCAAATTACTCATCAGCTATTTCAGAACATTGGGACATGTGTTCATCAGCTCCGTTAAGTGATAATCAACTTAAGAGAGGAAATGTTTATTTTGGTGTAGAACTGGAAAGAATTCACAATTGTCGCATCACTAACAGTGGTAACTAAGTATCTCATAATTAATTAAACATCTCTAGAAAGGTAATTAACTAGCTGGACATTATTAACTAAAAGAGAGCCAAGTAGAATAAGTGATTCATGGTGTAAGACTGTAAAATCCAGGGGATTCCAACTATAAATGATCAGCTATTTCCAGAGCATAATGTAGCCTGCAAATATGACAGCAATTAGGACACAAAATGCACGTGTCCATGCGGAGACCAAAGGTTCGCTCGCTCTCTCTCTCTCTCTCTCTCTCTCTCTCTCTCTCTCTCTCTCTCCGAGACAGAACCCCTCACTAAACCTAGAATTTATAGTTTTAGCTACACTAGTGTCTTAGGGTTTCTATTGCTGTGATGAACCACCATGACCAAAGGAAACTTGTGGGGCGGGCGGTTGTATTTTAGCTTACAGTTCCGGGCACAAAATAGTCCATCACAGAGAGAAGTCAGGGCAGGAACCTGGAGGCAGGAGCAGATGCAGAAACCATGGAGGAATGCTGCTTAGGGGTCTGTTTAATTTGCTCTCTTAAACGCTCTCAGGACCACCACACTGGGGGTGGAAAACCTCACAATGGTCTGAGCTCTCCCATATCAATCACTAACTAAGAAAATGTCCCACAGGCAAGCCGACAGGCCAGTCTTCCCAAGCCTCGCTTCAGTTGAGAGCCCTTCTTCCCAAATGACTATCTAGCCAGTAAGCCCCAGAATCTGTAGATTTCACAGCTGTCTGATAAAATCCACGGAGTAATGTCCAGCGAGGCATTTCCAGGCAAACAGAGGCCTGGAGAAGCAGAGTTGTCTCTAGAGTCTGTGAAGAGAGGCCCCATTGCTTTGGCTATCATAGTTTTCTTTTATTCTGAGCATATTACAAACTGTTAGCTAGCTGAGTGGCGGTGGCACCGCCTTTAACCTCAGTGCTTGAGAGGCAGAGGCAGTTGGATGTCTGAGTTCAAGGCCAGCCTGGTCTACAAAGCGAGTTCAAGGACAGGCAGGGGCTACACAGAGAAACCATGACTCAGAGAAATCCTGTCTCAAAAGACCAAAAATAAATGAATGAATAAAAAATAAATAAATGCATACATACATACATACATACATACATACATACATACATACATACAAGTATGTTGTCTAGGACCATAGAATTATTTTGTGGCTATCCTCTCTAAATGGCAACTTTCTCCTCCAGAGATAAGAAAAAGGCTCAAAAGCCTGGGAAAGCTAATACAACTGATCAATCAGCCTTGGGGAGCTCAGTTATAAGATTCCAAAGGTCCCTCCCTAAGGTTTTATAAGCAGAAATTAGTGATGGAGAAAAGACTGTCTGGTCATCAGGAAGTGGCACTACTTGACAGGGAATAGGAAGTGTGACCTTATTGGAGTAGGTATGGTCTTGCTGGCAGAAGCGTGTCACTGGAGTAGGCTTGGGGTTTCAAGTGCTCAAGCCAGACCCAGTGACTCTACCTGCTGCCTGCAGATCCAGATGTAGAACTCTCACCTCCTTCTCAAGCACCATGTTGCTACATGCTGCTATGCTTCCTGACAATGGACTAAATCTGAATTGTAACGAACCCCAATTAAATGCTTTCCTTTCTAAGAGTTGCCACGGTCACAGTGTCTCCTCACAGCAATAGAAAAGAAGGGGGAAGCTGCCTGTCTCCTAGGAAGAGATTTCACTCATCTTTAACCACTTATGGAACCCCCTAGTGGGAGAGACTGGAGCACAGACAATGTTGGGTCAATGAAAGGAAAGACAATTCCTTTACAAGGTGCGCTAAACTCCATACCCTGGCTTAGGGGTAAGGGGTCAATGGACTTCTTTATTCCTCTTCCCAATGTGATCGCATTAAGTAAATCTTTTTTCCCCAAAATGTACTTGTCTCTCACAAAGCACTCAGTGTCTTTAATTGGCAATCAACCAATCCTGGCTTGTTAGAGCTTCCAGCCCAGGCTCTGACCCTAACAACCCTGGCAACATCAATATCCTTTCTTCCTTACGCTTGCCTCCATGAGATGCAGGATATAGTTAAAAGGCCCAAAGATTTCTCAAGCCCAGATGTCAGAGAAGCAAAGCACCTATGTGACCTCCATGTTTTAATAAATGGCTCACAAATCCTCCCTTAGCTCACAGCAAAGGGTAAAACTGAGGGCAAAGTCAACCTTGCCACTTCCCTCTTCTCCCTTCCTTTCTCTATTCCTCCCCCTCCACCCCCAACTCTGTCTCTGGTCCCAGTCCAGGAGCAAGTGGAATTTATCTTTCAAAGCCTCTTTGCTGCATTCTTTATGATGTTGGCCTGAAATAGTATCCAAGGAAATGTGTGGAATGGGATGTCGTTGACTACAACAGAGGTTTCCTTGACTTGGGTGAGAATAGTTCATGGGGAAGGAGGCTAGGGTGACAGATAATCAAAGGACATCAAAGCTACTCCAGACAAGCAACTTATGGGTCCTTTGTCTCACAAACTTGAAGAATAGTTTCTTTTTCTGGACAATAGTTCCAGAACAGTTTTGTTATAGGTAAGCACTTGAGAGAAATAAAGCAAGCAGGGCTCCCGTGCAACAGGAAGAGGTCAAGAAAGGGTTGCCACTGAAAGTCTCTGTTTAGAGATTGACAAGGTATTTGTGTGCAGAGACATAGGGAGGTGAACTAGTAGATCCAGCAAGTCCAAACATGTATTCTACAAGCTGTTCACTCTACTGTCCCATCCAGGTATCCAGGCTGGAGTTTGGGGTGTATCTTTAAGGGTCAGTAAAGTATCTGATATGCATAGCTTCCTGCATCTGTGTTCATTAAGTTGATCTGTACAGGGATAAGTAAAATGAACAATAAGAAACCAGAATGGGAACCAATGCCTCTAAAAATTTTGACACAATTGTCATAAATTGTAAAGGGCCGCTTTAACATTCGCCACCACAAGATGGCGCTGGCTTCCACTGCACCCCACGTGGAAGGCCAGAATAGCCTCCGCCATTACAAGATGGCGCTGGCCTCCGCCGCGCCAGCCGACTTCCTTTCAGGAAGTTAACTGTGTGCGCATGTGCAAGAGTGCCTTCGTGCCAGGTCTTTGCCCACTCCGGGGCGTGCCTTATGAGATCATGGGTAAGTGACCAATCAGGTGTGGATGCGCCACGCTAGGGTGTATATAAGCCGCACCATGCGGGCGCGCGGGGCTCGCTCTCTTTAAGATTTAATAAAAAGTTTTGCTGCCGCAAGGATTCGTATGTCCCCGCGTGTTTTCTTGCTGGCGAGGTCGCGCGTGGGACAATAAATGCCAGTAAGATCAGTGTTATTTATGGCTTCCAGCCAAGACAAAGCTAATTGCCAAGGACGAGAACCAGGGTTGCCCTGTTCAAGGTCTGTGCCATATGCTGAATGTCTAAACCACTGACCCACTCTGCATTGCACAATAAGGTTCCTGTTACTTATAAATAAATAATCTCCTAACTGAAACAATTTATGAGAACAGTACAGAACCATGAGATGGCGTTTTCCTCTTTAAAGAGGGGCAGGTGTTATTCCTAATTGAAGACAGTTTGTACCTGAATACTTCATTGGCAAAGGAAAAGAAAATGTTTGTTTGTTTGTTTGTTTGTTTGTTTGTTTGTTAAGTAGCCAGACAGATATTAGTAGGCTTGGAGATAGATTCTTCTCTCATAACCAGCTTTAGACACCAGGTCCCCTTTCCCTAGTAAAGGGATATAGCACAGCTGCTCTCTTAAGATTTAAAATGTGTGGGAATCCCTAGAGGTATCTGGACTTTTTAAGACATATTATGGAAAAGCTACTTTCTCCTGGTCAAAAGAATAGCTTGCCAGTTCTATCATTGGCCTTGGGCAGAAACAGGATGTTCTAATCTGCCTCAAAGATTAGAAGATTACATACTATGTGTTTCATTCTTAAGAGTTAATCCAGCTGGGTTGTCAATCACCTGACCAAGAGAATACCTCAGGAAAACTGATTCATAGGAAATTATGCTAAGGAAACGGAAGGAATAATTATTCCCCTAATGAGATAATGGACTTACGTACCCTGGAGTGTCTTCCTCCAGGCAGTTCCTGACTCTGTCTTCACTGAGAAACATGTTCTAACTCATAAGTCATGACTTCTCCCACCTTCTCGAACCTTCCCTGAACACCAGCCATTTTCCTAAGCATGCTTGCCCTGACACTGCTCTCTCCATGTTCCTGTGAAGACTCTCCCCTTTGTTGAGGACACTAGCTTTGGTCTTTACAGTTGTCTGGCCTGTTATTATTCTATTCAAAAGCTCTAATAAATGGCCCTGGAACTTCTAAGTCAATTTTCAAATTATTTTTATCAATAAGATCTCGAACCTGCAACCAAGAATCCTGTGACATGTTCACACCTGTAGATGTGTCTGTGTCAAGACCTTAACATTGGCTTCCACATAGCAAATTGCTTGCCTTACTTTATACTCATTTATGGGTAAACAGGCATGTTTGCAGAGAGATGCTATAAATGTATTTTACACAGGACTCTAAAGCTTTCATCTCTTAATCCCTGAGTCTAGGTCAGCTTGGGTTTACAAACTGAGATGAGTTCATTACATTTGATAAAGTTAATCTATTTAAACTGTCCTGTTTTTTGATGGTTCTGCAGAAATTCATTTACAGTAAATGAGGAGGAGGAAGAGAAGAAGGAGAAGAAGAGGAAGAGGAAAGAGAAAGAGAAGAGAAGGAGGAGGAGGAGAAGAAGAAGGAGAAGGAGAAGGAGAAGGAGGAGAAGGAGAAGGAGAAGGAGAAGGAGAAGGAGAAGGAGAAGGAGAAGGAGAAGGAGAAGGAGAAGGAGAAGGAGAAGGAGAAGCAGCATGATAAGCACACTACCTGACAGTCAACATGCTGGAGAAGGTGGCATGTGTAGTTAGAAGAAAAGTGGACAATGAAAAGTGAACAGAACCACTGTACCTACCCCTTTGCCTTCCTAGATGTCATCACATCAAATGTGTTTGCAGAATTTCTGTGTTGGTTTTTCTTCAGTGGATAATCCCTAAACAGTCCCACCAGAGGGGCTGAAGAGATAGCTTAGTCCACAAAGTAGTTGCCATGCGAGCCTGAGACTGACTTTGAACTCCTAACATCCACATAAGAAATAGAAGTGACAGTGGATGTCTGAAACTCCAGAACTTGGAACAAGGGGGCAGGTAGATTCCTGGAGCTCATTGGCCAACCATTCTCACCAAAGTGATAAACTTGGGGTTCAATGAGAAAACCTGTCTCAAAATGTAAGGTTAAATGTCTGAGAAAGACACCTGTTTACCAGTCTAGTTGGTGGGGTGAACCTGAGAGATCAGGCCCTAAAAATGAGACAGAATAAAGTCTCGTGCAACAGCCAACTTTATTCAGAGCATCAGAAAATTTATACACTGAGGGTTAAGAAGAATCACGTGATTAAGAATCACAAGGAGAAGCCACAAGTGGCAAAACATGTGTTTTCCCCCATAGAGGCACATGAAGAGCAAAGGCTGCTTCACCCAGGAGTGTTATGAAAGCACATTCCAAGAACAATTCTGTTTTGAAAACTAAGGTCCTAGACTCTTGTTTTCTTGGAGTTTTCTCACAAGCACTCAGAATTCTCCTCTCATGACTGCATTCTTGGACCATATTCCAACAATACCCAAATCTCCACTTTTGACTGCCATGAACATGTGTACACACATGGACATGAAAGTGCTCCCGTACATGCATGAACATATATACATATCACAAACACATACAAATATCCCATCAGAATGGGCCATCTGTCCTGACTGCGGATGGTTACATGCAGTCACTTGATGCGGCAACATATGTCATGCCTACCCTCATTGTTTCTCATTCCTTCTACTTCCTAAATTGCCTTTGACAAGACCTTTAGACTGGGTGTACACGCATGTGATGCCATGTACAGTTCATTAAGCTATCTGCAGTCAATAGAGTTCAGCATTAAAGCATGTAAATGATTTCTCTAATTACCTCTTTTATATGTATGTGGGTGTATGTGCATGCGCACATGCATGCAGGTATAATCATCTGTGTGTGGGATGTGGAGGTCAGAGGTTGACTTCATGTATCTCTCGTCACCCTTTGAAATGGTCTCTTACTGAACCTGAAATGTCACATTTGGGGTGCACTGGCTGGCCAGTAGGCCTTGGGGATTGGTCTGCCTTTATTCCCCACCTCTGAGCTCTGGTTACAGTTTGACGTGCTGTGCTTTCTACATGGCTTATAGAGATATCAATGTTCTCATGCTTCCACGGCAAGCACTGTATCTCCTGGTCCCCAATCACCACTTTCCACCACAACCCTCAAAGTCTATTTGTCCTCCAGTGAAATTTCATGAAGAGTCATTTTGGGTTATTGAAAGTTAGCACAAGCCAAAGCATTCTTCTGACACAGAATGCCATGTATTCCCCCTCCCCACATCCTGAGGCTGGCACATGACTGCAAGAGTGCAGATAGGAGGCAATAGTGATGGTATCCTTACTCTGCTTCTTCTGAAGGCTGAGCTACTCTGAATCATTGCTGGAATTAGAAGTGGATCTCTGTCTTGTCCACTCTGCTCCATTCTTTGAAGGGCTATGTGTTTTCATGGTTTAGGACACTATAAACAACCTCCTTGGGTCTCCAATTCTCTATTCCAGTGGCCAGACTTCCTACAGCCTATCATCCATCTGAGATTTCCACTGTTAGGTATCGTCCAGGTAGTTCCATGAACATGGCCTCCCTGTCTAAGATCCATCACATAAAGCTCATGCTGTTAGGGCCCTGCCTACCTCCTTAAATACCCCATGCCAAAGCTGCCCATCCATGTCCACATGTAGACATCAGTTCCATTTAGGTTTCAAAGGCTGATCCCATGTTAGAATACCTTGACTTCTTGCCCCTAGAAGCATTGCAGGTGTGGTGCTGTGCCACATGTATGTCAGTAGACGGCATAACAGAGAGAGGCCATGTCTGCGCTCAGTGCTCCGACCTATGAACATCGGAATGATTAGTAGCCCAACTTCTCCTGGAAAAGCAAGCCTGAGAGGACCATAAGTCCGGCACAACACAGACCCCTACAGCTTCCAGGACTGGGAGCAAACCAGAAATGAGAAGAACCCCACCTGGGGTGGGGCTGAGGGATCCAGGCAGGAGTGAGCCTGAGGCAGAAGACCTTTGCAAGGGAATGCTGGGGAGGAGCAAGTCTGAGATGACCACCAGATCACACCATGGGACCAGGACAGGGAGATAGCTTGAGATGACCACAAGTCTGGCATCACCCAAGATGATCAGATCATCCTAGTACCATAGTGCATAAGCACTCCTGAGCTCACTCCGAGACAACCCAGACACTCAGAGACCCCAAGTGTCACTGAGAGGAGCAAGTAAGTGTTAGAGACACCAAAGAGAAAAAGAAACAGGAGGATGTGGGCACAATGAAGAGAGACAGAACTGGAGACTCTAATGAGGATGGGTCTGATGTGAGTAGCCAGTGATGCCACCTAGGACCATGGTGGCATCCTGGCCTGTGCTGCCACAGCAACTATGTCTGAGTCTCTGGCCTGCAGCAGCAGAGGTTTGTGGCCACCAAAGGCCAGGTGGATGTCCCTGGTTTGGGCTGCCATCCGAGGACATGTTGATGTCTGAGGGCTATGCAGAACTGATCCCATCTCTTACCTGGGCATTGTGGGATAGGTGGCCTTGGAGCCATGACAGCAAGAGAGCTGATCCAACCACTAGCAAGCTACAGTACATGGGAGAGCAGACACTACACATTGTGAGAGTCGCGGGTGAACCAACTGAGGATACCAATGTGGTGCCATTTTGCCTCCCCTGTGGTGGCATGGATAAGGGAGGGATCCCTCCTCCCTTGCAAATAACAATCCTGCAGCAGGCAGGAGAACTGGTCCGGGGGTCATGAGAGCTGTCCCTGCCCCTCACTATCTACAGTACTTGAGAGAGCAGAACAGGCCTTGCACTTCCATGGGAGCACTGCAGAGCTGACCCTGTGGTTGGGGACATAGATGAGCTGGTCCCAAGGGCATGAGCATGGGAGAGTTGGACCCACCATTTGTCTGCTGTGATGGGTCAATGGCAAGAGGGAAATGACCTTGCCCCTTGCCACCAGTGATAGGTAAGAGAACTGATCCTGAGGTCATCAGAACAGGAGAGCTCGCTTTGGTCCTCCTGTGCTGCAATACAATAGAGTTGGCCCTGGATGTGGGAGTTGTGGGTGAGCCAGCCCCAAGGGCATGAGAATGGGACAGCCAGCCCAGCTCCCAAGACAGAAGAGCTGGCCTTGGGGTTATGAGATTGGGAGAATTGACCATGTCTCTCACTAGCTATGACAGGACACTCAGGAGAATGGGCCCTGCACCTCATCTGCCTACAGCAGGTTAGAGCTGGCCACAAATGTCAGAGTTTCTAGTGAACCAGCCCGAACGGCTTGAGAGCAGAAGAGCTCATATACCCCTCAGGTTGAGATCCAGGCCTTTGAATTGACCCACCCCCAGCATCTACTCCTTCTATGATCTACTGGAGCACATGAAGAGGCTGGTCCTACAGACTCAAAGCTACAGGATCTCCATGACACAGGACAACCACAGGATATCTGAGAGGAATCTCAGTGAGGATCCAGTATCAGCAGAGTAGTCGGAAGCCTCTTACCAGACCAAAGAGTCATTGTAATGGACATTTGCAGATGAAGTGTAGACAAAAAGGTATACTGTGGGACTCACACTCTACGGCTTCCACAATGAGATGCTTTTCTCTGTTGGTAGGAAAGGTTGCAAGGGTGGAAGATGAGTATGAGGAGAGGGGGAGATGAGAGGGATTTAGGTGCATAATGGGAAATTCACAAAGAACCAATAACTTTTTTATTCTTTTGTTTTTTTGTTTTTTTAAAAAGAATACCTTGGCTTGCCTTGCTCCACAGTGCAGTCCTCATTGGGCTGCTCATCTAGAGTGCCTGGCCGTCATCCTTGCATATTTTGTTATTTCAAACTCCCTCCATCTTATCAGGAGTAGGTAAAGAGACACAGGAAAACTGCCCCCATATCTGCCCATCAAATCCTGCATTCTCCTGTCCCTGTGCAGAGCCAGAGCAGTTAGCTCTCCCTTCCACCCCTTTTCCTCAGCATAGATGATGCCTCCAGCCTTTATAGAGGGCAAACAAAGGGGAGTCAGCATGGCACCTGAATGGCAATCCCTCTTTCATGACAGCACTCCTTCATCCCCTGCCAACCCCACAGATGCAGGCCTTGGGAACAGATGAAAGGTAGCATACCCTAGCCTCAGCATCACTGAAGCTCACACTCCCTCCCCTGATTAACAACCAGCACTTTTCCAGTGCATATGGCTCCTGCCCTTGAAGGAAGTAGGAGCCAATATCCTCGAAGTGATAAAAGTCCACTCTTGGACTATGAGGAAAAGGCAATTAAGTGGTCAGATAGTTGTGACCAGTTTGTAAAATACACTAACTTCTAATAACACAATGAGTTACTACTTCCCAGGTCTGAGAAGTTTGCTCCACAGTCTGAACAAATATCAGGTTTGAAGGACGGCACCCTCTCACCCCCTCCGCAATCATTTAACACCAAAGCTTGAGAATACCAGCTTATGCATACTCCTATGTATATCTCAATGGAGTACCACATTCCTAACCTGCAGAGCAGGAAAGGCTTACAATCTGGGTCAGCCTTGTATCATAAAGACTTTGTTCTTGCATCAGACTCCTGGAGGTCTCCTGGGGCTCCTAAGAACTGGGCAGAACACTGGTGTGGTGCTGTGCTGTGTGCCCCAGTATGTGGATCTTCCTGAGAATATAGTGCCTTTCTTAAGACCAGCTGTTTGCTTGGCCATGTTTAATACCCATGTTACTATTCAAATAAAGAAGACAAAGACTCATGAAGGAGACAATTCTCTGTGCATGTCTCCAAGGGAGTTTCTAGAACGGGTTGAGGTAGGTGTCTCTCTGTGCACTGGGTTCCTGGACTGAAAATAAGGAGGAGGTGGGCTGAGTACCAGGCATCATCTTCCTCTGCTTCCGGACTGTGGAAGCCATGCTCACACCCAGCTCACACTCCTGCTGCCGCGCCTTCCCACCACGAATGGATTCCATCACTGTAGCCTCAAAACGGAAGTCAGATTAAGACTTTCCTTCCTTAAGTTTTGCTTTTAAAATCAGGCATTCAGTCACAGCAATGAGAAAAGTGATTCATTTTCCATGCAAAACCTAACAATACTTATACTATGAGTCTGGAACAGTCCTGTACAACAGGTGCTCTCTGCTGATGTGCTGAACAAATGAACAGACAGTCTGCCCAAAAAGGGATGAAGAAAGATGCCTGGACTCGGGTGGGTATGATGGGAATGGTGCTGATGCAGGAAGATCGGAGCCTGGTGGTCAGTGTGGTGATGGAGACGAGTGATTGTGACCAATGAGGCAATGCGGATATCCATGACTTGAGGCAGAACCAATGTCTGGAACTGTCTGACTAGGCCAGTGAGGACATTTGGCACCAGAGTTATCATGTTTGATTTCGAGACATGACTTAAGTTTTTTTTTTTTTTTTTTTTTTTTTTTTTTTTTTTTTTTTTATTATCTTGAGTATTTCTTATATACATTTCAAGTGTTATTCCCTTTCCCGGTTTCCGGACAGACATCACCCTCCCCCCTCCCCTTCCTTGTGGGTGTTCCCCTCCCAAACCTCCCCCCATTGCCACCCTCCCCCCATAGTCTAGTTCACTGGGGGTTCAGTCTTAGCAGGACCCAGGGCTTCCCCTTCCACTGGTGCTCTTACTAGGATATTCATTGCTACCTATGGGGACAGAGTCCAGGGTCAGTCCATGTATAGTCTTTAGGTAGTGGCTTAGTCCCTGGAAGCTCTGGTTGCTTGACATTGTTGTACTTTTGGGGTCTCGAGCACCTTCAAGCTCTTCCAGTTCTTTCTCTGATTCCTTCAACGGGGGACCTATTCTCAGTTCAGTGGTTTGCTGCTGGCATTCGCCTCTGTATTTGCTGTATTCTGGCTGTGTCTCTCAGGAGCGATCTACATCCGGCTCCTGTCGGTCTGCACTTCTTTGCTTCATCCATCTTGTCTAATTGGGTGGCTGTATATGTATGGGCCACCTGTGGGGCAGGCTCTGAATGGGTGTTCCTTCAGTCTCTGTTTTAATCTTTGCCTCTCCCTTCCCTGCCAAGGGTATTCTTTTTCCTCATTTAAAGAAGGAGTGAAGCATTCACATTTTGATCATCCGTCTTGAGTTTCCTTTGTTCTAGGGATCTAGGGTAATTCAAGCATTTGGGCTAATAGCCACTTATCAATGAGTGCATACCATGTATGTCTTTCTGTGAGTGGGTTAGCTCACTCAGGATGATATTTTCCAGTTCCAACCATTTGCCTACGAATTTCATAAACTCGTTGTTTTTGATAGCTGAGTAATATTCCATTGTGTAGATGTACCACATTTTCTGTATCCATTCCTCTGTTGAAGGGCATCTGGGTTCTTTCCAGTTTCTGGCTATTATAAATAAGGCTGCGATGAACATAGTGGAGCACGTGTCTCTTTTATATGTTGAGGCATCTTTTGGGTATATGCCCAAGAGAGGTATGGCTGGATCCTCAGGCAGTTCAATGTCCAATTTTCTGAGGAACCTCCAGACTGATTTCCAGAATGGTTTTACCAATGACTTAAGTTTTAAGAACATAAATACATCACGTTTTGAGCTAAATATGACCTATGTATACTAACTGTGCTACTGAGATATAAGTACTCAAAAAGTGTACCATTGATCAAAGAAACAAAATTGCTGCCCGTAACAAGACCAGTCTCATGGGGTGAGAAGCCAACTGACTTCTCCATAAGCATGATGCAAGGGTTTCTAAGAGGTACCGGTCTATTGACTTTAGACTCTAAAGTCAATAGATCTAGGTTGTAGAGTGCAGATCTGTTAACAGCACTCCCTATGCACAACATTCTTTATCTTTTGCATTATGTCTGCCTTCGTTTGCTAAGAGATTCTGGGTGTCACACAGAACAGGGTTTTCACTATAGCCCTGGGGTACTAAGTGTCAGCCCTTCTAAGGAATGTTTCCTTGAGGAAACTCTTTTGTGAATAAATAGTCTTTCTTCCTGGCTGTGACTCATTGGACCAGACTAGGAAATACCCTGAGGCACAGAAGAACAACCTATCAAAGGAGGATACTATGAGACAAGCCCAATTTGTTCCTCAATTTAGGATGAATAACACAACTTGGTTCCTCTGTCTAGACCAGTGTGACGGTGTGGTCCATCCGGATAACTCAGTAAGAGTGGTTCTTAGGAATGCTGGAGTCATTCTCTAGAGTTGCTGAGAGATTTTCATCTGGATCACTCTAGACATTCATGTGCTATCACTTGAACATGGATCTAATTTGCTGAAGCTCACGTTAAAACGCACTCTCTATAAAACATCATGGTATAGCACCAAGTGGAACCTGTAAGATGAGCAGCTTAATCTATGATTTGATGGATGAATGGGTTAATGGGCTATCTCAGGAGTCGGTCTGTTGTCAGCCACACCCACCTGGACTGTCTTCTCGTGTGCTTCATTCCATACCATTGGGGTTCTTTCTATAAGCCACCTTGGGCCTTGGTCAGCAAATAGAAAGTCACCAGCCATGGCCTCTTAATCTTAGATGAGAGCCATGAGCTCAAAGTTCTTGTCTCTGTAACTTACTCAATTTGTAGTTGTGTGTTGTTAACAATAGATTAAGATATCAGGCTACCTTAAGATCCCATAGGCTTGGAAACACCATGACACAGAGGGACAGAACCCATAAGAACTGAAGGATTTTTATTTTGTAGCAGTTCTATCCAAATTGAAGCACTCCTTCCTGTGAGGTAGATGGCATCTTGTGAGACTAAGGAAGTAACCTGACATCCCGATTTCAGGACAACCAGCACAAACAAGAGTCTTAATACCAGCCCACCCCATGGTTATAAAGCAGTATGACATTGCTGGAGCTGGGAAATTCATCTCTGCTAAGTTGTCTAGAGGAGACTCTCTGACCTGATGTGCTTCTTTCAAATTGTGCTGTTAGAATCAGGTGTCAGGCTGTGTGTCTGCCTCACCACTGGGGTGCCTGAGCACTGCCAGCAAAATCAGGGGAGACAGAACGAAATCTAAGGATCTCTTGCCTGGCTGTAGTGAAAGGTTCCGAGGGGCTCCAGTCTGGCTGGACTGGCCAAAGTGTTACAGCTCTCGGAAGGGAAGTCCATGCAGGTCAGGTAGCCAGGGTCTCTCCTGCTACCATTGCAATGTGAATGCTAACAGCAGCAGCATTAGCAGCAGCAGTAGCAAGTGTCTGGAAGTAGTGACAACCAACAGCAAAAGGCAGCTAGTACCTGCCAGCTGCTGATAACCACAGCAACAAGTGGAGGCAGGAGGATCAGATCCGAGGTCCAGCAAAGAAAGCTCTTCCCCAGCATGTTACAGCTCAAAAAAAAAAAAAAAAAAAAAAAAAAAAGTCACACCCAGACCCAGACCAGTCTTGGTGAAATAACTCATGCACTTTATTCCATGTGGATAGGGACCTCATAAAAATTTTGGGAGTAGGGTGGGATCCAGGGGTAGATGCTTCCCATTGGCTCAGACTGAGGTGTTAGAATCCTCTATTTGCATGGGGAAGGATGTCAGGTGTTGTCCTTATGTGACTGATTGTCATGGCCCTCTCAATGTGGTGTCGTGGTTATGTGTTCCAGGACAGGCAGATCTCAGCAGGGAGCTGTTTCTGTGTCTGCTGCTCCCAATTCTGAGATTCCCTGGGGTGTTGAACCTGCTCAAAGTTGTTACCAGCTCTTCTGTCTGGAAGCACAGTCCTCTTGCCCCACAGTCTGGTAAAATTGTAACTTTGGTGTGTTTTCCATTCCCTGCTGGGGATTAGTAAACAAATGTTATGTTTGTTGGGGTTTAAATCTCCTGTCCCAACAAAACACGATGGGCCAACATGATTCCATGTGGAGAGGTTTAATGAGAGAAGAAGAGTAGAAGGGGAGAGGAATAGAGGCCAGTCATGAGCAGGTGGAGAGAAGGGGAGAGGGGAATGGAAAGAGAAGGGACAAAAGGGAAGAACAAAGAGCAGGGAGCAAGAGAAGAAATGTGTGAGGAGGGGGCAAGGAGTCCCCTTTATAGTGCCAGACACAGCTGACTGTTGCCAGGTAACTGTGGGAGTGGAGCTTAGACAGAATATCAACAATGTCACCCCAGGAAAAGTCTCACATAACACAGACTCTCTTCAACTAGAGCTAACATCTGGTTTACATTTGAATTTCAGGTAATCAACAAAAGGAGACAAGTGTACCTATGATCCATTCTGTTGTTACTAAAGTTCATCTCTTTAGACTTAACTCTAGTTTTTTTTTTTTTTTAACCTTTTTACCATCCACAAGTAATGTTGCCCATGTGTAGAGGAGTGGAGATTCCTGACTGAGAAGTGTAGGAAAATCATGTGGCTTGGAGTAATCCTCAGACTCTCTCAGGAAACACAGTAGGAAATACCAAAGGGATAATAAGGTGAAGGTCTCAAGTGTGGCTCGCCTGGGTGGCTCATTCATTTCCTGTTGTGTTAAATGCTAATGTTGGCCTTTAGGTCTCACACAAAGTTCAGTGGAGCAGATGGAAAACATTGCGAGCTTCCTCTAGGGGCTGGGTGAGACTGTTTTGCTTCCAAGCTCTAGGATTTCATGCAGCTTCAGTACTCTGTGGAGACTCTACTCTTGCCCCAAGGTTTCTCTCAAGAAAGGCATAAGGTCTTGTTCTGTGGAGATGCTGAAAGAGGAGTACTGAGTAACCGGCCTCAAAGGGTGAAAGGGTGCATTCAAAAACATGAGGAACTCTGAAGACGATTCTTTACCGAGGAATATTGCAGGATTAAAAACACACTGCTGTGGCCTAGAGAGAACTGGTGAAGTACTTGCCATAAAGACCTGAGTTCAATTCCCACGTGAGCATGTGGATGTGCTTTACAACCCCAGCATTACAGTGATGGAGGCACCACGTTAAGAACAACAGCTGCTTTCCGATCCGCCATCGTTGGTGGAGCAGCCGCCACGATGCAGATTTTTGTGAAGACCCTTATAGGGAAGACCATCATGCTCGAGGTTGAACCCTCGGACACTATAGAAAATGTAAAGGCCCAGATCCAGGATGAGGAAGGAACTCCTCCTGATCAGCAAAGGTTGACATTCGCTGGTAAGCAGCTGGAAGGTGGCCGTACTTTGTCTGACTACAACGTTCAAAAGGAGTCCACTCTCCATCTCGTGCTGAGACTTCGTGGTGGCGCTAAGAAAAGGAAGAAGAAGTCTTACACCACCCCAAAGAAGAACAAGCATAAGAGAAAGAAGGTCAAGTTGGCTGTGCTGAAATACTTTTTTTTCTTCTTTTTTTCTTTTCTTTTTTTTTTTTTTTTTTTTCGGAGCTGGGGACTGAACCCAGGACCTTGCGCTTGCTAGGCAAGCACTCTACCACTGAGCTAAATCCCCAACCCCTGTGCTGAAATACTATAAGGTGGATGAAAATGGCAAAATCAGCCGACTTCGTCGGGAATGTCCTTCTGATGAATGTGGTGCTGGAGTTTTCATGGGTAGCCACTTTGACAGGCATTACTGTGGCAAGTGTTGTCTGACTCACTGCTTCAACAAACCAGAAGACAAGTAGTTGTGTATGAGTTAATAAAAAAGAAGGAACTGAAAAAAAAAAAAAAAAGAACAACAGCTGCACATGGCTGCCCTCATTTTAGATGACAACTTCAAGTGTCCCCCAATTGACTTTTTCTTCTTGTCTACCTAAAAATCACCAACTGTTCTTTTTACACTGGAATGACCACAGAGTTCTTGGACTAGCCACCCAGACACAGCCTTTTTACAACAGTGGCATCCTTGCAGCTGGCAAACCTCCAAGCCCCCTTGCACTTCTGATTGGCGGTCTACAATTTCCAGATTTCTACTCCTTTCCTAAGTCTTCTATTCAGAACTCATGGATGCTCCCAAACTTCCCATTAGCATTTTAATATAACGGATCTGGATATGAGTGTGAGCTGGGAGTTCGATGGGGGCAGAGCATCCAGATCTTCTCCTCACAGCAGCAGGTATAATGCACTCCTGACACACAAATACAGCCATCAACCAGAAAGTCTCACTGAGCCTCAGTGTCCAGAACGTTAACAGGGTATCTTTGTATAGGCGTGATCCACTTGAGAACTGGCTATGTGATGACCATTTCCTAGCCCCTGCACCGCTCTGGAATCCTAAAAATTCTACCACTCCACTCATATGGTTGTGTTTTCTAATGAGCAGCTCCCTCTTTATTCTAGGGACTGACTGTACATCATCTGACACAGAACAAACATTCCAAAAGCTCAGGAAATTTCAAGCATTTTGTTTTGTTTTTCCTTTTTCCTTTTGTTTTGTTTTGTTTTGTTTTGTTTGAATCTCTGTTTTGGAAACTGGAGAGGAAGATTAGATGCATTCTTTAATTACTGTATTATTAAACAAGAGACAAACATTACTAAAAAAGAAAAGCCTACTCATTGTTAGAGAGACAATGAAGTATGAAAGGAGACACTGACTGCCTCTTCCTGAGCCCAGTAGGTACCGACTGCCAACACACAGTGTAATCTTAGAAGCACAGCTCTAGTTGAAGATGGTTGTACTGACTGGTTTGGTGTGTTAACTTGACACAAGCTTGAGTTACACAGAGAAAAGAGCCTCCCTTGAGGAAATGCCTCCATGAGATCCAGCTGTAAGGCATTTTTTCAATTAGTGATCAAGAGGGGAGGTCCCAGTCCATTGTGGGTGGTGCCATCTCTGGGCTGCTAGTCCTGAGTTCTAAATACAGGGACAAACAGTGCAGTAGACTGAAGGAAAAGCCATCCAGAGACTGCCTCACCTGGATCCATCCCATATGCAGTTACCAAACTATTGCGGATGCCAAGAAGTACTTGCTGACAGGAGCCTGATATGGATGTCTCCTGAGAGGCTCTGCCAGAGCCTTACTGATACAGATGAGGATGCTTGCAGCTAACCATCAGACTAAGCATGGGGACACCAATGGAGGAGTTAGGGGAAGGACTAAAGGAGCTGAAGGAGTTTGCAACCCCATAGGAGGAACCACAATACCAACCAACCAGATACTCCCCCTCCCCCAGAGCTCTCAGGAACTAAACCACCAACCAAAGAGTACACATGGAGGGACCCATGGCTCCAGCTGCATATGTAGCAGAGGATGGCATCGTCTGGCATCAATAGGAGGAGAAGCCCTTGGTCCTGTCAAGGCTCATTTCCACAGTGTAAGGGAATGCCAGGGTGGTGATGTGGGAGTGGGTGGGTGGGAGGGGGAGCACCCTCATAGAAGCAGGGGGAGCGGGAATGGGTTAGGGAGTTTCCAGAGGGGAAACTGGGAAAGGAGATAACATTTGAAATGAATATAAGTAAAATGTCCAATAAAAACAAAAGGTGGCTCAATTTTAAACAAACATAAAAGAAAAAAGGCAAGCTGAGCAAGCCAGGGGAAGCAATCCAATAAGCAGCACCCCTCCATGGCCTCTGCATCAGCTCCTGCTTCCAGGTTCCTGCCCTGTGTGAGTTCCTGTCCTGACTTCCTTTGGTGATGAACAGCAATGTGGAAGTGTAAGCTGAATAAATCCTTTCCTCCCAACGCACTTCCTGGTCATGCTGTTTTGCGCAGGAATACAAACCCTGACTAAGACAGTGGCCTTGAATTGCTGATCCTTCCAGCTGCAATCCCGAGGCTACAGGCACGTGCCCTCACACTAGGTTATTCCATGATGGTGGGGAATCCAGTTCTTTGTGAATGCTAGGCAATCACCCTGCCAACCATGTTCCATCCCCATTCCCTGAAATGGGTTCTAAACCGGTGTATTTGTTTTGTGAGTACATACTATGTGTCATGCAATCTTTCCAATACTACATATACAGACACAAGCTGAAATTCCTATCTTTTTGAAGATTTTATCTGAGAAGATGATCAAAGTATCCAAAACTGAATTCCACACTTGATGTCCTTTCTTGTGTACACACATGCAAGTACCATATCACATTAGCATTTGCAGTGTAGGACGGAATGACTCTGCAAGTACCATATCACATTAGCATTTGCAGTGTAGGACGGAATGACTCTGCAAGTACCATATCACATTAGCATTTGCAGTGTAGGACGGAATGACTCTGCAAGTACCATATCACATTAGCATTTGCAGTGTAGGACGGAATGACTCTGCAAGTACCATATCACATTAGCATTTGCAGTGTAGGACGGAATGACTCTGCAAGTACCATATCACATTAGCATTTGCAGTGTAGGACGGAATGACTCTGCAAGTACCATATCACATTAGCATTTGCAGTGTAGGACGGAATGACTCTGCAAGTACCATATCACATTAGCATTTGCAGTGTAGGACGGAATGACTCTGCAAGTACCATATCACATTAGCATTTGCAGTGTAGGACGGAATGACTCTGCAAGTACCATATCACATTAGCATTTGCAGTGTAGGACGGAATGACTCTACTAGTCAAAGCTCAATGTTTCTCTTTCTTTCACAAGTTCTTGGGTGGACAATCATCCCTACAGTAAATCTTAGACACCTCAACATTCTTAAATCTTTTGCCTTTCTTTTTTTTTTCTTTTCTTCTTTTCGGAGCTGGGGACTGAACCCAGGGCCTTGCACTTGCTAGGCAAGTGCTCTACCACTGAGCTAAATCCCCAACCCCTTTTTTTGCCTTTCTTAATTAAGTCAATAACCTCTACCTGTTTACACATAGAAGGTACTTTATATTTTTCTCTCTGGTGCTATACTGTTCAGCCACTTAAGCACAAGTATGACACCTCAAACAATCAACTTCGTAATTAAAAGGGCTTTAAGTGAATAACAGGTAGGTGGTGTATACAGAGTGGAAACACTGGACAAAAACATCATTTATATCTCAGGTAGAACAAAGCCATACTTCATATGACCCAAACCACATTAGAGGCCAAAGGATAGACTCGGGAAAATCACTGTATTCCTCTTCCCAAGGTGTCCACATTGAATAAATCTTTCTCTTCTCTTCACTATTAATTTCATCTGTTACTGGCTTATTGTGGATGAGTGACCAAGTCTACGTTGTTAGTAGTGCCAGGTTACATACAACCAACAGATATAATCAACATACACATAAATTTAAATTGGGGTGTGTGTGTGTGTGTGTGTGTGTGTGTGTGTGTGTGTGTGTGTGTGTGTGTGTATGATCTGTGTCTTTGCATGAACCCTTTTCTTTGATAAAAAATGGCTAAATGAACCTTTAGCCAGTAATAATTGTAGGTCCCAGGCTGGTCTTGGGCTTATGTTTCTCTTGCCTCAAGCTTCCAAACTAATCTACAAATCAGAATGGAAAAGGCAACTTCCAGACTCGTTCTATGGATCAAGGCAATCGGATGGTGACCAAGTGTGCAGAGGCATGAGTCTGTCAGGGACATTTACACTCAACTATAACTTTTATCCATAAGTCAACACAGTGCCATAATGGAAAAAAATCAATTCAATATCAAATATCCTAACAATCTAACAATAGTACCAACACTATTCAAAAGTCCAAAATCCAAAGAGAGACAGAGGAAATCTCTTAGCCCTAACTCCAGTAAAAGCAAAACCAAGTTACAGATGACCAATAGGCAGTAGCACAAAACATCCCCATTCTTAAAGGGAGGGATGGAGACATAGCAAGTTCAGACCAGATCAAAGCAAGAGTGGAACCAGACATTGCAGACACCAAACCTTTTTACCACCAGGTACAGCTCTGAGGCTTGTGACAGCAAAACCAAGGCTCCAGTGGGCTTTATAAACCTGTACTTCTAGCTATTATATTATGATTATTATTATTATTATTATTAAAATGAGCTTACTAAAGAGATATCTGCTGTGTTCATGACTTTTCATATCGCTGGCACAAGATATCTGGCAGAATCAACAGAGAGAAGAGGACCTGCCTTACCCTCTGTCTCATTGTTTCACAGTGGGAAAGATATGATGATGACAGATATGGAAGAAAGAGTGGGTCCTGTCCATGGTGATCCACCTCTCCGAGCCAAGCAGGAAACACATAGTTCAGGTTGGAACTTGGGTTTGTGTATTGTCCTCTAGTCTATCTTTCTGCATCTATTGGCCAGGGCCCATGTCCAAAAGTTTCAAGTTCAAATACACGGGGAGGGAACATTTCACCTCTAAATCATAGCATCCCGTTAGCATTCCAAATAGGTTCACAGCCATCTCATGATGAAGAATGCATTCTGTCCAATTTGAGAAGCCCTCATAATCTCACATCTCTAACACTGTTCAAAGCCCAGCTGTCTTTTGATACTCAAGGACACCTTTAACTACGAGATCTTATAAAACAACAAAACAAAAACACAGTACAAACGTTCACATACAATGACACAGACTAAACATTCCCAAATGAAAATGGAGGAGTCTGGTAATTGCAAGGGACCAAAGCAAGACTGAAAACCAGAGGGGAAAATATCAAACTCTCTAGTTCTATGTGATTCGTGGGAGGTCACGGTGATATCACTTGGGTTCCAACTTGTTTGTGTTACCGTGTTCCTCCAACTCTACTTCTGTTATATCCATGGCCTCTCTGTTGGGCTGGCTCCAGTGTGTGCCTACAGCCTCCCTTGATAAACATCCTGTATCCCTGCTATCTATGACATTTTGTGGTCTCCTTTGTTACTCGGATTCCACCTTTACAGCTTCATACAGAATCCACTAAGGAGCTTCATGATAGGCATCTGATCCGACTATATTTCCTGTCTTTCTGGAACTTTCAGGAAGGCCTCCATTACACCATAAGTGATTATCGGCCTGCACAGCCTTCATGCCATAGACACACTTTGATTTCTGCTGCCCATCAGATGACAGCTGCATGAGCATCTGTGTGTCTTTGTGACTGAACCTTGGAAAACCTAAGTGGCTCCTCTCAGGAGACAGTTGCCTTTCATGTGAATTCACACTTTAACGTTTGCATTTGTATATTCATGTCTGTGTGCATGAGAACCACAAGTGTGGATATGTCTGTGGAAGCTAAAAGAAAGTTTTGGATCCTGAGAAAATAGAGTTACAGATGCTTATGAAATGGCTACTGGGAATTGACCATGGGTCCTCTGGAAGTGCCTTTGACTGCTGAGCTCTCTGTCCAACCCCACGAATTTATGTTTAAATAAGCTAGAGCCTCTGGAAGGTGAGATCCGTGAGGAGTTTTTCATTCCACTTTAATCATGGCAATCTCCTCAACTATCACAGCTTACTTTGGATGCAATTTGTAAATTCAATCCTATCCTTTTCAATGCCAAATGGCCTCTTCTCACATGTTTCTGTTCTACCTACTATTCTGTTTTCACTATAACTGCCAGGGAAAGTCGTCCAATCACCATGCCATAGCCTGAATGTTATACTGTCTTGAAATGTTCTCCACTTAGGACTTGCATTTAAATTCAACCTCAGTACACTTTTCAGCAACCAGACAAAGAAAATCAGAGAGGGATACATGAAGGTAAAGGGGGGCTGGAGGGACACATGAGGGTAGTAGGGAGATGAGTCTCATCAAAATGCCTTGTTGGCGTATATGAATACATAATGGTAAAATCTATTATTGTATCCAATTAATATGTTGATAAAATGAAATATATCCAACTGGATCACAGAGCTAAAGGTTAAATATAAGACCCTGAAGCTTTCAAAAACATATATTGTATAAGTAAAAGATTATTAGATACTATATCTAAAACATGATGGAGTGAAAAACTATAAATTTGTTTCCTTTAAATTGAGAACACTTGACCTTAAAGGGAATATTTGTAAATAAATGAAAATTAAAAAACACACATTAAAAAGAACATTGTAATGTACACATTTAGTCTCTCTCTATATATATATATATATATATATCACATATTTTTCATTTCTAAAACTCAATTAGAATAAACATATGAGCCCAGAAAAATTAATAGACAAAGACATTTCACCAAACAAAATATACAGCTTGTAAGCAAAACAAGTTAATCATGAAGAAAGTGTCAACTCGGTTAATCATTAAGGAAATTCTAATTGAAAGTCCAATAAGAGTCTGTGAAAAGTTAGTTAAGGGCTCCAGAGAGGCAGCTCAAAGATTAGAGCACTGCCGTGCAGTCATGAGAACCGGAGTTTAGTTCTCAGCATCCACATAGCTCCACATCCCACGGATACCCAGAATTCTAGTTCCAAGGATTCTATAGCCCTCTCGTGGATTCTGTGAATGTATGTGACCATGTGCATTTGTAGGCACATGCGCGAGCGCACGCGCGCGCACACACACACACACACACACACACACACACACACACACACACACACGTACATTGTGTTAAGCAGATGTAAGCCTTCAAAAGATCAAGTCACCCTGTGCCTAGAGGCATTGCAGGTGTGGCTGCTGTGTCGAATGTTCATCAGCAGGTGGCAGAGAGGGCTATGTCTATGCTCCATGTCCTGACCTGTGAACAACTGAATGAGTAGCAGCCTAATAGTCTCTGGAAAAAAACAAGCCTGAGAGGACTACCAGCTTGGCACCATTCAGGCCCTAGAAGGGCTCCTAGGGTGGGGAGCAAGCCAGAGATTAGAAAAACTGTAACCGTAATTTGAGGATGTAAATCTTATGTGTCCCTTTTAGCTCCCAAATGATTGACCTATTAAGACCTCCTGGGTTTACTAATAAGCTGCAGGCCCAGGCTGGGCAGATATTCATCTATTCTAAACTATCAATTTCTCAGTCTGTGGTCCTTTACCTTCAAACCTAGTCTCACTCTGGCTTGTTCTTGCTTCATGTGTGTCCTCATGGTGAATCCCTTGGTGACCAGCTCATCACAACTCCTGCTTGCTCTGCCTCGTGGCCATTTCTTGGTCTTTCCATGTGGTCTCTCTACTTCTTCTATGGTCCTTCTTCTTCTCCCATTTTCTCAGAACCCCTAACTATGATCCAAAATCCAACTCTACCCAGTCATAGGATGAATCATCTCTTTACTAAACCATCAGAGATAATTGGGGCACATTTTTATACAGCACTGATACAGGAGATAGTTCAATAATCATGACAAAGCAGGTGTCCTTACTATAACAAGATCTCTAGGCGAAGAAATCAGCATTTGAATATACAGATATACAGTACACTAAATCAACCCCCAACAAAGAACCCTGGCAGAGACCATGGGCCCCAGGCAGCAGTGAGCCAGAGACCAACAGCCCTTTCATGGGGCCACTAGGGTGGACCAGGTAAGACACAAGCCCTGGATGATCACTAGCCTGGTGGTGCCATGGGTCCTGACAAGGGATGACCACCAGTCAGGTGCCAGGCAGGCCTTGGGGCACAGACCTTCCCAGGCCTGGGATGATCCTTATCTGGTGCCACAATGCACAAACAGGTCATAACAGTTCTAAGACCACTCTTGAGATGACTCCTGATACTTGGAGACTTCAGGCACCACTAAAGATTGCAAGTAAGTGGCAGAGAAATAGAAGAGAAAGAGAAATGGAAGGATGTGGGCACAGGGAAGAGAAGCAGGACTGGAGACTCAAGGGTAATGAGGAATAGCCTGATACGAGTAGTGATGCCACCTGGGACCATGGTGGGGTCCTGCCCTATGATGCTCCTGGAGGCCACATCTGGGTTTGTGGCCCTGCAGCAGCAGGATCTGTTACTACCAAAGGCCAAGCAGATGTCCCTGGTCTGGGCTGCCACCCAGGGACATGTTGATGTCTGAGGGCTGTGCAGAACTAGCCCTACCCCTCAACTGGGCATCATGGGAAAGCTGTCCCCGGGGGCTTGAGAACAGGAGAGCTGTCCCTGTCCCTAGCCAGCTATGGACCTCAGGAGACTAGCCCCCTCCCTTGCACAATGTAGGGTTGCAAGTGAGTCAGCCCTAAGGGTATAAATGTGCAGGAGAGCTAGCCTGCCACTCATCTCCTGTGCAGTGGCAATGACAAGGGAAAGATACCCTCCTGCCCTGCCCCTCACCACTGCAGGAGGTGAGAGATCTGGCCCCAGGATCATGAAAGCAGGAGGGCTGTCCCTCACCTGATGCAGCACTCAGGAAAGTGGTCCTTGCACCTGCCTGGGAAGCACAATAGAGCTGACCCTGGATGCGGGGGTTGCCAGTGAGCTGGCCCCAAGGTCATGAGTGTAAAAGAGCCAGCCCTTCCTCTCATCTGCTGAGAGTGGGAGTGGCAAAAGCAAGGGGTAAATCCCCTTCCCTCCTGTTTGCCAAATTAACAAAATTAGAGATGGAAAGAGAGACATCATAACAGACACTGAGGAAATCCAGAGAATCATAAGAACATGCTTTAAAAATCCATATCCTAAACACTGAAAATCCTAAATGAAATGTGTAAATTTCTTATTATATATGACCTACCAAGGTTAAATCAAGATTGGATAAGAAACAGACTCATAATCACTAGTGAATTTGAAGCAGTAATTAAAAGTCTGCCTGTCCCTCCCCCAAAAAAGCCAAGGGCCAGATGATTCTAGCAAAAAAAAAAATCTATCAGACTTTCAAAGAGGAATAATATTGCTCAAAATATGCCTGGGGTTGGGGATTTAGCTCAGTGGTAGAGCGCTTGCCTAGGAAGCGCAAGGCCCTGGGTTCGGTCCCCAGCTCCAAAAAAAGAAAAAGGAAAAAAAAATATGCCACAAAATAGAAACAGAAGGAATATCATCTAATTCTTTTTATGATGCCACAATAATCATGATTGGCCCAACAACAGAAGATTATAGATCAAATTCCCTTATGAACATAGATGCAAACATTCTCAATAAAATACCTGCAAAACAAATCTAATAACACATTCAAAGACTATCTATTATAATCTAGTAATCTTCACCCCAGAGATGTGGGCATGGTTCTACATGCACCATATAAACAGACTGCAAGACAAAAGCCACAAGGTTATCTAATTAGATGCAGAAAATGTCTTTGACAAAATCCAACATCCCTTCATGATAAAAGTCCTGTAAAGACTGGGGATACAAGGGGCGTACCTAAACATAATAAACATCATTTACAGCAAGACTATAGCCAACATCAACCTAAGTGGAGAGACTCACAGTATTCCACTAAAATCAGGAAGAAGACACAGATGTCTACTCTCTCCATAACTACTTAAAATAGTACTTGAAGTCTTAGCTAGAGTAGTAAGAAAAGTGAAAGAAATCAAGGGGATACAGATAGGAGGGGAAGAAGTCAAATTATGTTTATTTACAGATGATAATATTGTATATATAAGTGACTCTGCAAACTCCACCATGACATCTCTACAGTTAGTAATCATTGTCAGCAAAGTAGGAAGGTACAAATTAACACACAAACCATCAGTGTCCCTCCTATGTACAAATGACAAATGGACTGAGAAAGAAACCAGGAAAACAATACTTGTCTCATAGCCTTAAAAAAAAAAATACCTGTGGGAACTCAAACCAACCAAGTGCAAGACTTACACAATGAAAACTTTTTAGGATACCAAGGGGGAAATGCAGGTATCGTAAGATGAACGCTCTCCCACGCACATAGATTGATAGGATTCATATAATGGCCATCCTACCAAAAGCGATCTGCAGCGGCAATGCAATCCCCATCAAAATTCTCACACAGTTATCCACAGAACTTGAAAGGACAATGTTTAGCTTCATTCGGAAGCAAACAAACCAGAAATCCAGGATTGGTAAAACAAACCTGAACAATAAGACACGCTGGAGATATCGCCAATCCCCAATCTTAGGTTGCATGCGTTACAGAGACACAGCATGGCATTGGCAGGAAAACAGACACAGTGATGCAGCAAGAGAGGCAGCTCAGAACCACTACTGGGTCCACACATCCTGAGGAGATACCCAGTCAGGTAAAACTGGGTCCTTTACTTTACTGTAGGAAAAAAATCAGACAATACTGATATGAAACAGAACTGGAATTTATTAAAGGGTATTAAAAAATAGATCTTAAGTACCAGTGCTAATAGAAAAAGTGGTACTCAGGGGGGACAGCAAGCAAGGCAGAACTCTCCCTTGGGAACCATACCTAAGCCATTGCATCCAAGAGTTGTGCTTTGCAGGAGTCCTGGTGGTGACTGTAGATAGGAGTTAGGAAGCTGTGGGGATGTCATTGCTCCATGGTTTGTAAAGGACTACCCCGTCCTCTGTCTCTCTTCACTCTTGGCTCCAATATGGTGGCTCCAGAGATCGGTTGTGAACAATTATAATTAAACTGGGACTTTTTTTTTACAAGGACCATGAAAGCAGTGTCTTGGGCTGGAGAGATGGCTCAGTGGTTAAGAACACCAACTGCTCTTCCAGAGAGGTCCTGAGTTCAATTCCCAGCAACCACATGGTGGCTCACAACCATCTGTAATGGGGATCTGATGCCCTTTTCTAGTGTCTCTGAAGACAGTGACAGTGTACTCACATACATAAAATAAACAAATCTAAAAATAATTACTTATTAAAAAAGAAAGCAATGTCTTTTTACTGTAAGTGAGATTTCTGGAAAGAGTCTTAGAAAATTACAGGTTCATACTTAGGAAGAAAGAAGAGCATTAAGCCAAGGTTCATTGTGTTACAGATCCTGAGTTTTCAGCTAGTCAGACTGCAGTGTGAGAACCCCTTTTCTTCCTATGCCCCCATAAGCTCTCTTTCTTTCTAACTTGCCTCAGAACAACAATAGATATAACACCCCCAAAATGCTCACAAAAGGAAACTAGCATTTCCTCTATAAAACAGGTCTATCCATGATGATGGAATGTGATATGGTTCATTGACCAAAATCAGAATCCACTCCACTCAGGAAGAGGCGTCAGGAAGCTGGAAATACTGAGGGCTTAAGTAGTGGATGAAGGAATCACAGTTTCCTCCCTCACAAACACTTAACAAGGTGCAAGCAAACAGATGAAGATGGCCGGCGAGTATTAGACGGAGTGGCCTGCCAAGGATGAAGGGTGTAGGTGCTTAAAATGGATCTTTCGCTGACTCTAACACTCTACATTTTTGTCTTAAGTTAAATAAACATACAAACTTGTTTGTAGACAGAGGCCTATGGAGGCAAGGGGGAGGGAGATAAAGGGTAGTGAGGAACAAGGGAAGAGTATAGATGTACACAGGAAGGGGAGGTTTCTGTTACTAAAGGACCCTTCATGCTACTGGCCTAGCTTCATTTCTGTGGCTCCAATAAATAATGATTGAAGAAACTTTAAGGGCCCATCTAGCTCAGAGTCCCAGACCACAGTCTGTCATTTGGGTAAATCAAGGCAGCAACCTGAAGCACCCAGTCACATCACATCCACAGTCAAGAGTAGAGAGAGAGTGAGTGCATGCGTACTTACTTGTGCTCAACCCCTTCTCTACATTTACACAGTCCAGAAACAAACGCAGGCAATGGTGCCACTCACAATGGGTGGGCGTTTCCTATTCCAGTGAGCACAATTAAGAGAACTCCCCACCGGGACCCACAGACCAATCCTATCTAGACATTCTTAGTGAGACTCTCTCCTCAGTTGATTATAAGGTATGTTAAGTTGACAATTAAAACTGATCATCAAGAGGCTGAAGAGACGGCTTGGTGGTTAAAAACACGAGTTGTTTTTCCAGAAGACCTGGGTTTGGTCTCCAGAACCCACAGAGAGTGAACAGCTAGCTCTAATTCCAATTCCAGAGGATCCGATGCCATCTTCTGACCTCCACGGGCACTGCATGCATTTGATACACAGACGTGTATGGGGGCAAAATATCCGAGGCAAAAAATAAAAGTAAAATCTTAATTAAAAAAACCTAATCATCACACATTATCGAGATAGAAATTTTAAAATCAACATTACTTTGACGCATTAATGCTCCAGATGTTTAGTTATGTTTTTGAAGGTAGAGTGTAAGAATTTTTTCTTTTCGAAGACATCCTTGGTGGTTTTAATGCCAGCCATTGTAGGTCTGGCAGGGAGGACCCTGAGCTGAGGGAATTCTCTCATCTCTGTGTGCATGGATGTCAGGCTAGCCTTCTCCCTCCACAGCAATTGTTTCTTGATAAACAACCATTCAAAAATCTGTCTCGCAGTATGGGGACTTTCCTCTCCTCTCAATGCATTAGAATAAGCACAGTTGTCACTTAAAAAAATTAAAAACTGTACTCTTCTCACATATTACATCCCAAATGCAGTTTCCTCTCCCTCTACTCCTCCCAGTCCTCTGACACCTATCTGCTCCTTCAGATCTACTCCTCCTCCATTTCCCTCCAGCAAAGAACAGGCCTTCCCAGGATATTACAAGGCATTCCAAGTTGCAATAAGACTAGACACAAGCCCTCATATCAAGGCTGAATGAGACAAGCAACCCAGTAGGAGGAAAAGGGTCCCAAAAGTAGGCAAAAGAGTCAGAGGTACCCCGACTTCCAAGTTAGGAGACTCACAAGAGCACCAAGCTACACGACCGTAACGTATATGTACAGGACTTATCTCAGATCAGAGGCTCCATGACTGTTGCTTCAGTATCTGTGAGCCCCTATGGGTCTTGATTAGTTGATTCTGTGGGCCACTCCTGAAACTTACAAGTCCCATCCCCAAGGTTATAAAAATAGGAAACAACTGCCCTGATAGGTCTAGCTGCCTGCAGGTTATACAGAGGGCTCTCAAGGTACAGCTTTTATGATCATCACCCATGCTGGGGTGGGATGCTAGGTGACATCACCACACTGGGTAGGATGCTTAGTGGCACTGCTATCTGTGTTATCCATGCCACGTTATCCTTCACCTAGCTTTTAATCACAGCAATAAACTCACCAGTTCCTCAAGCTAGATTTAAGTGGAATCTTCTCTTCGATATGTCATGTGGACTGAATAGACATTTGTTCATATCTCCCCAGGGAAATTCATACAACAACCACTGAACACATTTTTATATCGTAAAATTACATAAAAAACATTCCTCAATATATCATGCAACAAAATTTTGACTAGGAGAGTCTACAGAACTCTCACATGGATATATAGAGTAATATCAGGTTAAAGTTCTTTTACAATTCCAGGCTCATGTTGAAACATCCTGGAGTTACTTATTTTATTTCGTGATTTATCATTTTACAGCAATCAAGAAGGGTCACTGACAGGAGTGTAACGATATTCATTGACAGAGTCTCATAACTGTTTACATAACCTATACAGGTAAAGTGGCCTCACAGACCTATATTGTGAATATCTAAATGCTGCATGTGGTCAGTCACGGCTAACATGCTCAATGTGGCAGTAGTGAGTAGCAATGCTGCAGTGTCAGGCACCATGCAAGAGGAGCTACTGTGGGCAAGTGAGCTTCCTAGAGCTTGCCCACCATTTTGCTCAACTATGATGCATGTACCCTGGAGAGGCACAGCCCCTGAGCTTTGTCCCAGGATTGCTTCTGGTTCTGCTGGACCTTCTCATGCTTGTCATTGTTATAGTCCTCATATGTCTGCCATGGTGTGATTGGGCATGGGGAGATCTCACTGCCTGTAGCCTGGTGTGATTACTTCCTTGGGGATTGCCCACTCTGTTGGGCAAGTTTCCTGAAGGTCAACAAGAAGATGAACTGTCATGGATAATGGTGTTCAGATGAATTGATGATTTCACAGAATTCTGGATTTGATCTAAACAGTTTTAAGATGTTGGAGTACTTGATAGAAAGTTTAAGGAAGTGGTTTACTTGTTTTGTCAGAGAGTTATAATAAAGTTATAATTAAAAACAGAATTGCCCCTCCCTTGTAGAATAGATGGGGCTGCATAGGTTAGAAAAGGAGTATACGGCCTGGAGTCAACACTCCTGAGAACAGAGGTAACACCAACTCTTCTGCTCCGAGGAACTTGCTTGGTAGCCTCAGGACACACAAAGGCAGAAGTTGTCTGAGACAGGACACTTCTGGTTTCTGCCTGTGCCCGGAGGTGAACCTCTCCCACAGCTCTCTGTACTCAAATGCCATGGAGGAGAAAGCTGAACTCTCAGAACAATGGACAATCCTGAGAGCTCAGGGGAGACGTCACGTCTGCTCACATTCCTGGTCCTAGAGGAACCTGCCTAGTGCCCTCTGGATACTGGAACATAGGAGCAGTCAGGGGCAGAACTCTTCTGGTTTCTGCTTGTACCCAGATCTGAAAGCCAGTTGCCTGGAGTGTTGACACACCTGAGAGCAGAGGTAAGAGCAACTCTTCTGCTCCAAGCAACTTGCCAGGAGGCTTCAGGACATACAAACCCAGGAGTACCTCTCTGTTCACAGATCTGGCTGAAAGACAACAGGTCTACAGGGGTGCTGATACACAGGCTTACAGGAGGGTCAAGCCTGATGGCGAGAGGTGAGTGCAGGAACCTAAGCAACAGAAACCAAGACTATTTGGCATCATCAGAGTCCAATTCTCCCACTAAAGCAAATACTGGATATCCAAACACGCTGGAAAAGCAAGATTTGGACTTAAAATCACATCTCATGATGATGATAGATGACTTTAAGAAGGTCATATATAAATAATACAAGAATAATTAAAGAAATACAGGATAACACAGGGAAACAAGTAGAAGCACTTAAAGAGGAAATATAAAAATCCCTTAAAGAATTACCTGAAAACACAACCAAACAGGTGAAGGAATTGAACAAAACCATCCAGGATTTTAAAATGCAAATAGAAACAATAAAGAAAGTACAAAGGGAGACAACCTTGGAGATAGAAAATCTAGGAAAAAGATCAGGAGTCATAGACGCAAGCATCACCAACAGAACACAAGAGACAGAAGAGAGAATCTTAGGGGCAGAAGATACCATAGAAACATTGACACAACCATCAAAGATAATGGAAAATGCAAAAAGCTCCTAACCCAAAATACCCAGGAAATCCAGGAAACAATGAGAAGAGCAAAACTAAGGGTAGTAGGTATAGAAGAGAGAGAACACTCCCAACTTAATGAGCCAGGAAATACCTTCAACAAAATTATAGAAGAAAACGTCCCTAACCTAAAAAAAGAGATGCCCATAAACATACAAGAAGCCTACAGAACCCCAAATAGATTGAACCAGAAAAGAGATTCCTCCTGTCAGATAATAGTCAAAATACCAAATGCAGAAAAAGAAAGAAAGAAGATAGAAAGGAAGGAAGGAAGGAAAGAAGAAAGAAAGAAAGAAAGAAAGAAAGAAAGAAAGAAAGAAAGAAAGAAAGAAAGGAAGGAAGAAAGAAAGAATATTAAAAGCAGTAAGATATATAAAGGCAGACCTGTCAGAATTACACAAGCCTTCTCACCAGAGACTATGAAAGCCAGAAGATCCTGGGCAGATGTCATACAGACCCTAAGAGAACACAAATGCCAGTCCAGACTACTATATCCAGCAAAACTCTCAATTAACATAGATGGACCAATCAAGATATTCCATGACAATACCAAATTTATACATTATCTTTCTAGAAATCCAGCCCTACAAAGGATAATAGATGGAAAACTCTAACACAAGGAGGGAAACTACATCCTACAAAAAGCAAGAAAGTCATCTCCTTGCAACGAAACCAAAAGAAGAGAGACATGCAAACATAATTCGATCTCTAAAAACAAAAATAGCAGGAAACAACAATCACTATTCCTTAACATCTTTTAACATCAGTGGACTCAATTCCCCCAATAAAAAGACATAGACTAACAGACTGGATACGTAATGAGGACACAGCATTTTGCTGCATTCAGGAAACACACCTCAGTGACAAAGACACATACTAACTCATAGTAAAAGTCTGGAAAACAATCTGCCAAGCAAATGGCCCCAAGAAACAAGCTGGAGTAGCCATTCTAATATCAAATAAAAACGACTTTCAACCAAAAACTGTCAAAAAAGATAAGGAAGGACACTTCATATTCATCAAAAAAAAAAAAATCCACCAAGATGAACTCTCATTCCTAAATATCTATGCTTCAAATACAAGGGCACCTACATTCGTAAAAGAAACGTTACTAAAGATCAAAGCACAAATTGCACCTCATAATAATAGTGAGAGATTTTAACACCCCATTGTCATCAATGGACAGATCATGGAAACAGAAACTAAACAGAGACATCGAGAAACTAACAGAAGTTATGAACCAAATGGATTTAACAGATATCTATAGAATGTTTCATCCTAAAACAAAAGAACATACCTTCTTCTCAGCACCTCACAGTACCTTCTCCAAAATTGAACATATAATCAGTCACAAAATAGGCCTCATCAGATACATGAAGATTGAAATAATCCCATGCATCCTATCAGATCACCACAGACTAAGGCTGGTCTTCAATTAAAACAACAATGACAGAAAGCCCACATATACATGGAAGCTGAAGAACACTCTACTCAATGATAACCTGGTCAAGGAAGAAATAAAGAAAGAAATTAAAGACTTCTTAGAATTTAATGAAAATAAAGGCACAACCATACCCAAACTTATGGGACACAATGGAAGCTGTGTTAATAGGAAAACTCATAACTCTGAGTGCCCCAAAAAGAAATTGGAAAGAGCGTACCTTAACAGCTTGACAGCACACCTAAAAACTCTAGAACAAAGAGAAGCAAATACACCCAAGAGGAGTAGAAGGCAGGAAATAATCAAACTCTGGGCTTAAATCAACCAAGTAGAAACAAAAAGAACTATACAAATAATCAACAAAACCAGGAACTGGTTCTTTGAGAAAACCAACAAGATAAAGCCTTAGCCAGATTAACCAGAGGGCACAGAGACAGTATTCAAATTAAAATAGCAGAAATGAAAAGGGAGACATAACAACAGAATCCGAAAAAATTAAAAAAAAATCATCAGATCCTACTACAAAAGTCAACAAAACTCGAAAATCTGGATGAAATGGACAATTTTCTAGACAGATACCAGGTACCAAAGTTAAATCTGGATCATTTAAACCATCTAAACCATCCCATAATTCCTAAAGAAATCAAAACAGTTATTAAAGATCTCCCAACCAAAAAGAGCCCAGGTCCAGACGGGTTTAGTGCAGAATTCTATCAGACCTTCATAGAAGACTTCATACCAATACTATCCAAACTATTCCACAAAATAGAAACAGGGGGAACACTACCAAATTCCTTCTATGAAGCCACAATTACGCTTATACCTAAACCACACAAAGACCCAACAAAGAAAGAACTTCAGAGCAATTTCCCTTATGAATATTGATGCAAAAATACTCAATGAAATTCTCACAAACCGAATCCAAAAACACATCAAAATGCTCATCCATCATGATCAAGTAGGTTTCATCCCAGGGAGGCAGGTTCAATTTACAGAAATCCATCAACATAATCAACTACATAAACAAACTCAAAGGGAAAAAAAGCACATGATCATCTCATTAGATGCTGAGAAAGCATTTGATAAAATTCCACACCCCTTCATGGTAAAAGTCTTAGAAAAATGAGGAATTCAAGGCCCATCCCTAAACACAGTAAAAGCAATATACAGCAAAGCAGTAGCCAACATCAAACAAAATGGAGAGAAACTTTGATGCAATCCCACTAAAATCAGGGACTAGATACTCTCTCCCTACTTATTCCCTAATTATTCAGTTCAATTCTAAGTTCTAGCCAGAGCAATTAGACAACAAAAGGGGTAAAAGGGGTACAGATTAGAAAGGAAGAAGTCAAAATATCACTATTTGCAGATGATATGATAGTATACTTAAGTGACACCAAAATTACCACCAGAGAACTACTAAGACTGATAAACAACTTCAGTAAAGTTGTTTTATATATAAACAGTTGTTTTATATATAAATTTTATATGATATAAAATTAACTCAAACAAATCATTAGCCTTCTTCTACTCAAAGGATAAAGAGGCTGAGAAAGAAATTAGGGAAATGACACCCTCGCAATAGTCACAAATAATGTAAAATACCTCTCTGTGACTCTAACCAAGCAAGTGAAAGATCAGTATGACAAGAACTTCAAGTCCCTGAAGAAAGAAATTGAAGATCTCATAAGAAGTCCTCCCATGTTCATGGATTGGCAGGTTTAATATAGTAAAAATAGTCATTTTGCCAAAAGCAATCTACAGATTCAATGCAATCCCTATCAAAATTCCAACTCAATTCTTCATAAAGTTAGAAAAGGCAATTTGCAAATTCATTTAGAATAACAAAACACCCAGCTCCAGCTGCATATATAGCAGAGGGTGGCCTTGTTGGGCACCAATGGGAGGAGAAGCCCTTGGTCCTGCCAAGGCTAGAGGGGAATGGCAGGGTGGGATAGCAGGAAGAGGGTGTGTTTGGGGAGGGCAAATACCCTTATAACAGAAGGGGAGGGGCATGGGATGCGAGCTTATAGGGAAACCAGGGAAGGGAATAACATTAGAAATGTAAATTAAAAATCCAACAAAAAAAGAAAAAAGAAAAGAAAAGGAGTACACATGGAGGGACCCATGGCTCCAGCTGCATATGTAGCAGAGGATGACCTTGTCTGGCATCAGTGGGAGGGGAGGCCCTTGGCCCTGTGGAGACTCAATGCCCCAGTGTAGGGAGGCAGGAAAGGGTTGGTGGTGAGCTTCTTCATAGAAGCATGGGGGAGGGGATGAGATAGGGGATTGGTGGAGGGGAAACCTGGGAGATAACATTTGAAATACAAATAAATAAAATAACCAATAAGATAAAAGAAAAGAAGAGAAGTGCAGTGAGCTTTCACATGTTACAAACATGGAATTGTACTTGGAAGGGACAATTATGCGTGGGACAAGTTAATGTCAAAGAAGAGACATTCATTCTAGGTTGGTCTGAGTTCTTAGATCCTGTGATCTTGGACTATGGCCACAGGTTTCAGTGTGCACCACGAAAAGACAGGGTTATGAGTAAAGTGTAAACAATCCTATTGTGAATATAGGAATAGAGGATAGATGATTTTCCAGTTTAGCCAAACAAGACTTCAAAGTAAGATGTAAGATCCATGATGATCAGTTTCTTGGTAAATATACATTGTCATCAGGTACCAGCAGGAAAAAATTTGCTTCTGAAGACTGGCATACTTAAACTTTATTAACCAATGACAGAAGAATTATTGCTCTGGGGTTATGTTGAACTTGCGGAGAGAAAGATGGGAAATATTTAGGTTAAGTTTCAAAAGATGAATAATTTAATAACCCTGTTGTAATTTTCTTCTGTGTAATGATTTTAATCTGTACTATAGAATATGTTTTTGTGGTAATTGTTTTTTATAGGATATGTAACTTGTGGTTATGAGGTAATCTTTTTTCCTACATAGAGAACTTTGTCTTAGATGGTATGCAAAGGCTAAGAAAAAAATAAAGTTGGAATCAGCTGGTTTGAGTTTGCTCCATCCACCAAATAAGTATGGG
This sequence comes from Rattus norvegicus, assembly GCF_021556685.1. NCBI lineage: Eukaryota > Metazoa > Chordata > Mammalia > Rodentia > Muridae > Rattus > Rattus norvegicus. The sequence continues at coordinate 24,364,623 of NC_141551.1, read as the reverse complement.
TGTGTGTGTGTGTGTGTGTGTGTGTGTGTGTGTGTGTGTGTGTGTGTGAAGTTTGTTGGAACCTGTTCATTAACATTGCTCCGTATAATGTCTGTCTGTCAGTCTATCAGTCTGTCTGCTTGCATATGTATGTATGTTGTTGGAGTTTGTCTTACTTCATCCACTCAGTGTGTGTGTGTGTGTGTGTGTGTGTGTGTGTGTGTGTGTGTGTATGCTCCCCCTGCTTTCTCCTCCTCCTCCTCTTCTTCTTTTTCTTCTTTTTCTTTTTCTTCTTCTTCTTCTTCTTTTTCTTCTTCTTCTTCTTCCTCCTCCTCCTCCTCCTCCTCCTCTTCCTCCTCCTCCTCCTCCTCCTCCTCCTCCTCCTCCTCCTCCTCCTCCTCCTCCTCCTCCTGGCTCCCAAAAAATTTAAAGAGTTCAGAGAGTTTCTGGATGGTCACAGGGAGTGTCAGCCCCAGTGAATCAAACTTTATTCCCTCAAAGAAAAGTTTGTTGAGCGATCAATCACCAACTCAGCCCTCCTAAGTTTACCCCGTGGTGTTGAAGCTGGAACTTCATATTGACACACAGAAATACTCACACTGGCAAGTAAGGCAATGAAGGAACTGAAAATTAAGGTCCTTATCCACAGGAACACAGGACAAAAGAGCCAAGCATATTCGTGTGTCAGGTACCATGTGGGGACATAGAGATAATGAAGGGATTGCTGTAACCAAATTTCTGGATAGAGTCAACTTCAGGGAATAAGGGCTTATTTTGACTCACAAGCGTGGGAGGCCTCTGGTCTTATTGCTCTAGGAGCCAAAAAACAGAGTATTGCCTGGACTTAGGAACAGGCTCTCAACCCTCGAGTGCAATGGCTTGCAGCATAAGCCTGGCCAACTGAGTCTGATCTCCAAAGGCCACATAAAGGTAAAGGTAAAGTATTATTCTGACAAGGTTGGCCTCTGGTATTCATACATGCATTACATGTATATTCATGTGCACATACAATGCAGACATATATGAAGTCTGTTCTGAAGGGCTTCTAAAAGGCCCAAGCACAGTAAACATGGATTTGGAAGGCCTTGCCCTTCCCCCATCCTCTCTTTCTTGCTTAAAATCCACTAGATTGTATCCCTAAAGCTAGCCACCAAAATCCGTCTTCTTGTTTAGTCACTTCCTCCTCTTCCTGAGGGTGACCACCAAGGTCCAGCTATTGAAGTATCGGAGTCCAGCAATCAAAAGCCCAATCAAAACACACTGCTGCATCCTGGCCCATTCTAACACAGACACCCACACACCTTTTCCTCTTGAAAATCACAACTGCAAGGTCGTTTGCTGCTGGTTTTCTTCCTGAATCAGAGATCGGCCATTTAATGAAGGCTCTCTCTCTCTCTCTCTGTGAAAATAGGTGCCTAATTTGGGGTCATGGAGGGAGCACCCAACTGTGAGTGGGTCTCTTCATATCCTCCAGTTATTCACCTCTCCAGCAAAGGTCCCCAACCTTCCAGAACAATACAACAATACAACAAGCCAGGGATCAAGTGTTAAAAAACTCAGCCCATGGGAGAGGGTTCGCCTGTAAATCTCAACACTGAAGTTTTACTTAACTGAAACATTTCTTATGAGGTAAAGAAAACTTAGGTTGACTAGGGGACTGTTACAAGCAGTGACATTGACAACAGGAATGTTGTAAGGTCAACTATGCTCTAGTTCCCAATCTTCACAGTCAGTCTAAACAACCTTATGCTTTACAAGTAAGTTGTTTTAAAAAGCATTTAGTAGCTTAGGTGGTCTCTCAGTAAAATGCTTACCTTGCAAGCATGAGGACTTGAGTTCAATCCTCAGAACCAGTGTTAAAAATACAAGCCCAGGTACGCTGGTTTGCCCTCTTAATCCTGATGGTGGGAGACTGAGCCAAGCCACTTACTGGTCAGCCAGGCTTGCCTGCCTAGAGTTCATGGTGCATTCCAGATTAGCAGAACACTGTTTCAAAGCATAAGGTGGGTGGCATATTAGGAACAGCAATCTATGGATCCTTTGGCCTACACACACACACACACACACACACACACACACACACACACAGAGAGAGAGAGAGAGAGAAAGAGAGAGAGAGACAGACAGACAGACAGACAGACAGACACAGAGAGACAGAGACAAAGACAGACAGAGACAGAGAGGGAGGAGAGACATAGAGAGAGATAGAGGCAGAGAGAGACAGAAAGAGACAGAGAGAGACCGAGACAGAGACAGAAACAGAGAGAGACAGAGACAGACAGAGAGAGAGGAGAGACATAGAGAGAGATAGAGAAAGGCAAAGAGAGACACAGAAAGAATTTATCCCTTACAGAAAATGAAAGTGATATAAAGCTAATAAATCAAACAAAGCATTTAATTTTTAGTGTTTATAGTTACTAGAATGCCTGAATTGTTCTTTAAATATGCAATGTTGTGGTTTGGATGAGAATGTCCCCCATAGGCTCCCGTACCTGAACCGTTGGTTCCCTGTTGGAGGAACTGATTGAGGAGGTTACTGAGCCTTTAGGAGGCGGAGCTACGTGGAGGTGAGGGCTTTAAGAGTTCACCGGCTCGCCCCACTTCCTATTCTCTTTGATTCCTCCATGTGGATGAAAAGGTGACTCGCCAGCTGCCTGCCCTGCTGCCCTGCCCTTCCCTCCATGATGGACTCGGAGCCTTCTGGAACCATCAGAAAAACAAACCCTTCCTCCCTTAAGTGACTTTTAATCCTGGCATTTCATCCTAGCAACAGAAACAGGAGTTTATAAAACCGGGCCTGAGAAAAGGGCTCAGCAGTTAAGAGTGCTTGCTGCTCTTCCAGAGAACCCACAGCAGGCAGCTTCCAGCTTCAAAGGATTCAGTTTCCTTTTGTGACCTCCAAGGACACACACACACACACACACACACACACACACACACACACACACACACTTTAAAAACAAACACATATTTTTTTAAAAAAATTAAAACTTTTGTTTTATTTTAAACAAAATTTTTAAATAGAAGAGGCTGGTAAGACTGCTTTCTTTTCCCATGTTTTGCGTCTTGCTATCTGGGACAGATGGCATAGCTTTGAAAACAGAGCTCTCCGTGGTTGGCAATCATCAGAACGAGGTGAAATCCAAGCTCTGTCACTCACCAATAGGAGGAGCCTTCATCTCTTACAGCAACTCCAGAGTAAGCCAGAAAATTAAAGGCCTTAACCATACGGACCTAGGAGACAGCGTTTGATTAAGGTTTGCCTTGCAAGAATGAGGAAAAGACTCTGATTCCCAGACGCCACATAAAAAGCTAGGAGTATCAGCCCATGCCTGTACTCCCAGCACCGGGGAAGCAGCAGGGATCCCTGGTTAGTGGCTATTCTACCCTAAGTAGCGAGCTTCCAGCCAATGAGAGATCCTGTTTCAAAGGAGGTGACCACTGTTCAGAGGAGGACACCCCAAGTTTGTCCTCTGGCTTTCATTGTACAGACACACACGCAATTGCACCAACCCTCCCCCCATGTTAGAAAAAAATCTAATATATGACTTCTGTTTGTTTTGTTTTTTTTTTAAGTTTGTTTTATTTTAATGACTGTGCTATTTGAGGCCACAGCCAGGCCACTATGTACAGACATGAGGGAAGTTTTATTTCTTGGTCTCTTCCTCTTTGGACAGAGTCTTGATGATCTCTTCCTTTTTGGCCTGGAGGCGCTCCTCCCGGCGCTCTCCGTGCTTCCTTGGTCTTAGACCTACGAGCCTCAGCCTGGTCAGCCAGTAGCTTCTTGCGGGCCTTGTCTGCCTTCCGTTGGTGGATCTGCTCCATGAGAACCCGCTTGTTTTGAATACATTCCCTTTGACCTTCAAGGACAGGCTTAGATACATAGGCAGTCAGTCTTCTTAGATTCCCATTATCTCCCGAGAAGCCGCCACAGGATCCTCATCCAGGTCACCTTCTCAGGCATCCGAGCGTTGGCAGTACCCTTCCTCTTCCCTATGACCATATGCCTGCCCTTCTGTCAGGCCAAGGTGTTTTTCCAGCAGCGTTCCTGGGAATGGCCAGTAACAGGCTTCCGGATGATCAGCCCATCTTTGATCAACTTCCTGATCTGCTGACGGGAGTTGGCATTGGCGATTTTGTTGGTCTCATTGGGGTTCAACCAGACCTTCATTTTACCACAGCAAGGACACTAGAGGCAAACCTCTTCTGTACTCAAGGCTGCGGATGCAGCAGCGAAAGGAAAGAGCGTCATGTGACTTCTGTATCATCAGTAAATGCCATGGGAAGGTAGAACTCTGCTTTCTTGAGGGTTGATGTGAAATGTGGGAGCTTGTGTTCTCACTCAGAGAGGACTTCAGGGGCAGCTGTGTGACCCTAGTCTATGAATCCACTGCCTTCTTTTTGAGCTCATTATGGTTTCATAGGGTCCTCGGCTGCTTCATAGCCTAAGGCTATATAGTGAGACACCACAGTCCACAATTCACTCCCAACTTTTAAAATTTGGGTTTTGGGAGTTGACTCAGGTCCTCATGCCTCCGAAGCAAGTACTTTAACCTTAGTTCCCAATGAGCGTCCGCAGTGCCCTCCGCCATGGCTCCTCCACAGTGCCCTGCACCACAGCTCCTCCACGGTGCCCTGCACCACAGCCCCTCTGCAGTGCCCGGCAGTACGGCTCGTCTGCAGTGCCCTTACCACACGGCACGTTGCTCCTCATTTTCCTTCACAACATGTTCCTATGGAAAGTTTTCGACCTCTTTGCAGTGTGAGTGCAAGTGGTCTGCATAGACCTCAGCAACCACATCCAAATTCCTTCTCCACACAGGCATCTGGCTTGTGGGTATGCGGGGTTTCAGTATGTCTTGTCACACATCTCTTCTTAAACAAAGAAATAAGTGACAAAACATTTCATCACAGTTGTTGTTACTGCTATTCACTGGCAAGCACAGAAGATTAATGGGCCATGGATAAATCCTAGTGATCCCCAATCAGTATTGCGAGGATCAGGGAAAAGCTTCCTTTTTATCAGGGAGAAGGGTGTATCTGATCCTTGCTAGGAAATTACAGGCTACTCAAGATGTACGTGATGATCACAAATATAACTCCATGTTTCCTATAATAGAGACCATGTATAATGTCAGCCATACTTGTGGTGGCAGGGGAGAATGTCACCCATTCATCTGTTATGAATGTCAGTTCTCAGCACTAGTCCCTTTGACATATGATAGACGAGTGACAGGTTTAACAGAATATTCAAGCTTCTTTTATTTCAAAAGGAATAATTTTTTTTTACATGACTCCGTATCATTAAAGGAATCTCTTCGGTTGGATGGAGTTTTGCTGGATTCTCTCAATAAACTTTTTAGAAATATGTATTAAGTTCGAAATACTTTTGTGACGGCTATTCCCAGTTGTCCATTTGACTTCTCTGGAGTGAATTACAATCCAGAAATGGAAGGCACACCTGTGTGATCCAGATCTTGAGACTGGAAGAACTGGAAGACACACACTTTGATCCAGATTTTGAAGCATGGTGGACATAGCCCCAGGCAAGGTGGTACAGGACTTTAATCCCAGGAGACAGAGGCAAGAAGATCTCTGAGTTCAAGGCCAGCCTGGGATAGAGCAAACTCCAAGTAAAGAACAGTTTGGGTCTAGGCATGGTGGTCCATACCTTTAATCTGGGCCACACCTTCTACTGGAGGCCTCCATAAGGACAGTGGAAAAAGAAGCTTCCTTCTCTGCCTGCTTGCCCTTACTTGCCAGAACCTCTGTTGGAAGCTACTTCTTCAGGATTCCAGTTTACACAGAAGACCAGCTGAAACACCCAGCCTCATGGGATGGAGTAACTACTTGACTACTGCTGCCCATTGTTGGGTTAGTTGGACTGCAGACTGTAAGTCATTCCAATACTGTCCCTCAACATATAGAGACAATTCATAAGTCTTGTGACTCTAGGGAACTCCGACTAATGCAACCTTCAACCCCTGATGACCTTGAAATAAAGATTCCAGAGAAATCTTCCTGTTTTCTCCGTTTTTGTAGTCACACCAGAATTCACTCCCCAGCTGGTAAGTAAGCACGGTGACAGGTGAAGAGTGACAGTTAAGATTGTCAGCTGGACACCAAGGAGATAAGCCTCCGGGCATGTCTGTGAGAGTCTCTGGCTAGGCTAAGTGAAGTGAAAGACTCACCTTAGAAGTCTGTGGCTCCCCACTATGAGCTGGGGTCCTGGCTACATGAAAAGGAGGAGTAAGTGAGCTGGCCTCCAGTGGTCATCTCTCTCTGCTTACTAAATGCTGACATGACATGGCTAACTGCTTCTTCCTCCAGTCACCTGGCCTTCCCCACCATGATGAGCTGTAGTTTCAAACTGAGAGGTAAAATAAACCTTCTTTCTTAAGTTGTGATCATCTGGTATTGTGTCATAGCAGTGAGAAAAGTAAGTAACAGGCTTAGGGACACTAAGGGGTCCTACTCTGCCCAAAGGTGACATATACTGTGTGTGCTAAGTGTGAGCCAGGAATAGGTGACGACCCGCCCTGAGCATCCTACAATGAAAAGTCCCATGAACCAGCTGAGTAACAGCAAACGCTCTCAAGCGAGTCCGTGACCAGAGGTTCAAAGGGAAAGCAAGCACAGACACAATAGTACTGGTATCCGAAGAAATCCAGGTATGGTGATTCAGAGCTGTAATCTTAGCCTCTGAGACGCTAAATCAGGAGGAAAACCATGAGTTTAAAAGTAGTGTGGCCCACAATGTGAGGACTCATTGAGCTCACTCCACACATAAGTCCCAACCCAGAGGAGTTGGGTGGGGATGGAGATGGCAAAATTTTATCAGTAATCTGAAGGAATCCAGTTGGAGTCCAAAAAACCTCCATCAAAACAGACCTTTACGTGGATTGCTGCTTCTTTTATATTAAGGAGGAACTGTAATCAACTGAGATTAATTAAAAACTGTTCATTTTCTCGACACCAGGCCAAGGACACTCCTGGGAAAGCGGTAGGCTGTGAATAAAGAGATATTTGCTCTGTTCACCTGGACAGTGACACAAATGACTAGCGACCTCAATGAACACCTATGACACTTGTGTCCATTTGTGTGCAGGCAGACATGTGCACTGCCACCATAGTAGTTTTTAATACACAGAGGTTTATTTAATACATGATGGATTAAGTAATCACCCACCCACCCCTGTTTTCAAACAAGATCAGCTACCAGAGACCTGTGCTGCTGCTTTTCTCATGCAATGTCACATACCCCAAGCTTGATGAGAGGACCCTGTGGTGTGGAGGTGAAACTGAGACTAGAAGATTTAAGTGTTACACACATGTAGCAACATCTATTCACTAACAAAATCAAGATTCCAAATGATATCTGTCAGGCTACAAACTCACTGTGCATACAATGCTGGATCCCTTGTAGGACGCCACACAGTAGAGAGAAAAGTGGGTAAAGAAAGTAGAAAGTGGAATGAAGGGTCTCCTCTGGGAAAAGAAGAAAGTGGACACTGTGGTCGTGATTGGAGGAAACTTAGAAAAGGAAAACTCCAGAAGGAACAAGTGGGGACATTTCAGAGGATACTGTTGCCCAAGAAAGCCTGATCTTGCTGCCTGCTCAGTAGGTGGATAGTGTAGGCAGAGGAGAGACAATAAAATCTTTTTCATCTAGGCAAGTACAGTCCCCTGCATTATAGAATGACTGAAGCTCATTCTATAATCCCCTATCTATCTCTGTCCCGATCTGTCTGTCTGTCTAATCCTATAGACAGCATGAAGAGTAGACAGACACACAGGGAACAGAGGATTCTTTTCTCTAGAAGGAGCAGCTTTATGCTTCCCCACACTAGTAGTAATGTGTGGGTGGGTTAAACTGTATGCCTTTTCTTGGCCTGTGGCTCTCACAAAGGCTAGATTTAAGCGAGGGAGTAATCAGAATAATTTCTCTGCAATCTCACAAACACCAGCAGACACCCAAACTACAGCTGTTGTCCTGGTTAGTTAGACACAAGTTAGAATTATCTGGAAACGGGACATCAACTGAGGAGGTACCTTGACAAGATTAGCCTGTAGGCAAATTTGTGAGGGCATTTTTTTCTTGAGTACTAATTTATGTGGAAGGGTCCATCCCATGGTAGGCAGTGCTAAACCTAGGCAAATGGTCTTGAGCTATAGACGAAAGCAGGCTGATCGGGTCCGAGGAGGAAGCCAGCAGGTGACATTCTGCTTCAGTTCCTGCCTTGGGGTTCTTGCTCTGACCTTGCATCATGATGGGCTGTGATCATGACACGATCTGTAGTGGGCTCCCTGGGTACCAAGACTCCAGAAAAGAAATGTTAAAGCTCCAACAATATATAAAACAGCCTTCTCTATTTCTGTTGGCGCAGTCCTCATTGACTATGGGATTCCTCAGCTTCAGCGGGAGATGATCGGCCCTCTACATTTGTAAGGCAAACTTGCTAAGTATCCAGATTTGAGAGGAAGGCACCAAGTAACTAGTAGACCTAAGAGCTAGGGGACATCCCCTTCAATGCTGCCCCCAACCCCAATGAGTACATATTAAAGTGCTTTTCCTCCACATCTCTGCACGTTCTCTAAGTCATATACTAACTAGACTCCTTTCTTACTCCCCCACAGGGAAGATGCTTTTCATTCTCCCTTCCTCCAGCCCCAAAGGACTTAAATAGATGGTTTTGCTGTCTGGTAGTCAGAAATCCTTTCCTTTCCCACTATTAAATAAAATCCTTGGCCTGAAGAAAGGTTCTGTCTGTGTCCTCGATTTCATCTAAGATCATATAACAATATAATCACTCTGCTGTGTAGCCACAAATCTCCTGCTGGCCTGGGAAGGCCTTTGACTCTCAGAATTTAGCATTGAGGAATTTCAACCAAACCAGCTTCTTGTAACATTGCCTTTGGTTTTGTGCCTGTCGAGCCTATAGTATGAGCTCACCTCATGCTCTAATCCTAAAAGATGCACAAGAGACAGGTCTCACCCTCTCATGTGTACTAGGTTGGACAAGCACAAATGATGAGATCACATGAGTTTACAAGATAAATTAAGGGAACATATGGCCAAACCACTTTCCCAACTGCATTTACATCTGGCCTGTGACAGGACTTTTCTAATGCTCAGTTCCTCCCTCTAAAATGAAAGTAATAGAATTGACTTCATTTTGCTCTTCACGAACAAACAGGTTCATTCCAACGACTACTGTTAAAAAGTTGTTCCTTCTGACAAACTTGGCATTCATTGAGATGGTAGTAATTCCTTTAGAACTAGGCATTGGACCCTGGTGGTTGATGGCAGAAAGTGATGAGAAATTTAGGCTTTTGTGTCAAACTGATCAGTATCCCACGCATGCATTTTCTTATCTTGAATACAATTTAGTCTTCACAAGGACCACAACCTCACTTGATCCTTCCACTGAGATATTATTGGTGTATAGTGTTGGCGACCTGCCCCAGATGGCAGTCATTCCTGACTGGGCTGCCCTGCAGAGGAGATAAGGAATAGGCAAACGGAGGGAGGGAGTCACATGCAATGGAGGTCAGGGGACTCTTGCAGCTCTGACTGAGTGGCAATCAGACCACTTCTGCAGCTCTGACTGGCAATCAGGTGCTTCTTTATTGAAAAGCGTTTCACAGTACAAAGACAGAATAATGATTATTCAAGACATACAGATTATGTGTTTAATTTTTCATTTCATGTCCAGGGTCACAAGTTCAGTCACAATTAGAAAATACAAACAGAACAGATTTTATTTTTATTATCCTATAACTCCAATTAGAATCTAAGAGAACATCTCCTCCAAAGCAAATCTATATTATATTATATTATATTATATTATATTATATTATATATTATACTATATTAGTCTGCTTTTATTCTGGTACTATTTGCTGTTTGAAAGCATTCCAGACAAACAGAAAATATCTGAACCCATCTTTTTATGAATAGTAAACGCTAATACCTAATTCTTTTACCGAATTTTTTCATCATCCATGTTGTAAAGTAGGAAAAGTTTATTTAAAAATCTATTTTAGGCACTTACTTGCCAGGACATCTGTGGGAATCATCTTCTTCAGGATTACAGTTTATACAGAAGATCAGTGGAACACCTACCCTCATGGAACTGAGCAAGTTCTGGCTTCTTGGACTTCCCGTTCAGATACCTATTGTTGGGTTAGTTGGACTGCAGACAGTGACTAGATGACCATGGACTCTGGAGCAGACAACCAGCAGAGTGGAGATGCTGCTGTAACAGAAGCTGAAAGTCAACAAATGACAGTTCAAGCCCAGCCACAGATTGCCACATTAGCCCAGGTATCCATGCCAGCAGCTCATGCGACGTCATCTGCTCCCACTGTAACCTTAGTGCAGCTGCCCAATGGGCAGACAGTCCAGGTCCATGGGGTCATCCAGGCGGCCCAGCCATCAGTTATTCAGTCTCCACAAGTCCAAACAGTTCAGATTTCAACTATTGCAGAAAGTGAAGATTCACAGGAGTCTGTGGATAGTGTAACTGATTCCCAAAAACGAAGGGAAATCCTTTCAAGGAGGCCTTCCTACAGGAAAATTTTGAATGACTTATCTTCTGATGCACCAGGGGTGCCAAGGATTGAAGAAGAAAAATCAGAAGAAGAGACTTCAGCCCCTGCCATCACCACTGTAACAGTGCCAACCCCGATTTACCAAACTAGCAGTGGGCAGTATATTGCCATTACCCAGGGAGGAGCAATACAGCTGGCTAACAATGGTACCGATGGGGTACAGGGCCTGCAGACACTAACCATGACCAATGCAGCTGCCACTCAGCCGGGTACTACCATTCTACAATATGCACAGACCACTGATGGACAGCAGATTCTAGTGCCCAGCAACCAAGTTGTTGTTCAGGCTGCCTCTGGTGATGTACAAACATACCAGATTCGCACAGCACCCACTAGCACCATTGCCCCTGGAGTTGTTATGGCGTCCTCCCCAGCACTTCCTACACAGCCTGCTGAAGAAGCAGCACGAAAGAGAGAGGTTCGTCTAATGAAGAACAGGGAAGCAGCAAGAGAATGTCGTAGAAAGAAGAAAGAAGGGGCTAGGGATTTAGCTCAGTGGTAGAGCGCTTACCTAGGAAGCGCAAGGCCCTGGGTTCGGTCCCCAGCTCCGGGAAAAAAAAAAAAGAACCGAAAGAAGAAAGAATATGTGAAATGTTTAGAGAACAGAGTGGCAGTGCTTGAAAACCAAAACAAAACACTTAAGGACCTTTACTGCCACAAGTCAGATTGATTTGGGATTTAAATTTTCACCTATTGTGGTGGAAAATGGACTGGATTGGCCACAACCAGAAAGACAAATAAACATTTATTTTCTAAACATTTCTTTTTTCTATGCGCAAAACTGCCTGGAAGCAACTACAGAATCTCACTCATTTCTGCTTTCACGTTAAACTGTGAATGTCCACAACCGCTTCCACTTCTGCCCTCACGAAGTAAATGTGCAGCGCCAGGAACCATGAGGAGACCTCTGCCCTCACCTCTACCACCCTCAAGAAGTAATCATTTGCTTATTTGTAAATTGTTGGGGGAAATGAGGAAAATGAAATCTTGGCTTTCTTATTTTTGTTTTAGGTTTGTTTTGTTTGTTTTCTTTTTAATGATTTCAAGGTTTGTGCTGAGCTCCGTGATTGCCTTAGGGACAATTACCCAGCCTCCTGAGCTGAAGTAATGTGTGGGACACATGAGGAAAGTAAGTAAGGTGCAATGAAGAAGTGTTGATTGCCAAATTGATGTTTTTACACTTCATTGTGGATTATGTAAAACTATTAAAGACATCCTTTAAATACGGATCTTAGTGTGGTGTTGAGGAGTAAACGTTCTATGTATGTTCCTCTCTTCAGTACTGACAGAACGCTGTCCTTGGTTCTGGGAAGCGTTTGGTGGTAGTTACAGCTCTTCCGTAGGGCAGTTGTTGCTTCTTCAGTTCTTGAGTGTTCGCCATTTGAATTAAAAGAAGTAGCCAGCTGAGTGGAAAATATGGTATTGAATTTTGAGTTCAGTTAAAATCATAGTATAAAGCTTATTTTGGTTAGTACTAAGTCTTAATGGACAGGTGCTGGCCAGGAAGGCAACTCCTTGAGGTATAATAAGGTTTTTAATAAATAAAAACTTTTGTCCTTGCTTTCAAAATCCTTAACTGTCACTCATTTACCTGGAAAGCTGTTTCTCATTCACTGGCATTTACACTGTGCAACCAACAGGAGCGTTTTCAAGATGCCCAGGCAAAGTGATTGCCCTCAGAAAGTACTAAATTGACAACTTTTCTTATATTCACATATTTTTATCTGAAAATCTCTTGGAATTTTCTTTAACTCGAAGTTATAAGGATGTGATTCTAAAACATTGTGTTAAATGCACACAAGAAAAGTAATTTTCTTCAGGCATTGGAATGTGTGCTATGGTACAATATTTGGCAAAACACTTTTTTTTCTCCCAAAAAAAGGTGGTTCTGCTTTAACTATCCAAAAGCTGGTCTGTTTCTAAAGATGCTCCCTACTTAAATCTTAACTCATAGTCTACATTTGTATGTAACATTGTTTCTGATAAGACTTAATAATTCTTTTTTTTTTCATTAAGCCTGATAAAAATCTAAGAGTTACCTCTTTAAAAGACAAATAAGAGGACAGTGGAGGCCAGCATGTTAGATTATGTCATGTTCGAGAAAGAACTCAGACTCACAAGGAGGTTTTATATTTGCTTTGGGATATTAAGAAAGCCGATCTTTATGTCAGAATATATAAGAGTGTAAAATGTTTGGCCCATTTTTAAAGTCAGACTTTAGGTTGCTGTCTGTAAATGTTGTATGTTGTTTATAACAAGCCATTGTCTTTTTTCAAGGATGAACAGTTTGTGAAGGAACATCATTCTAAGAGTTGAGTGATGTAATAATCCTTATGTCTGGACAGTTCACCAGATTCTCCAGAAGGCTTTCAAACGACTAAAGTTTGATGTTTGTCCTGCTGAGCTTACTGGGAAAGAGATAGCATGTCTGTACTAGCATGTAGATGTATCATTTGCTAAACTTGGTGAAACAAAAAATGAAGCAGAATCACAAATCTGTCAACAAACTGGAATTACTTGATATTAAGTCAAAATGTCAGATTGAGCATTTTAAATGTCACAAGTGGAAAATTTGAGGAGGGTGTAGACGTTGTAATCTCTAAGTGTCTGTCTTCAAAAGTTGAAGTTTTCTACATAGTGAGGAAATGGATGGTCCTCTTAACCCTTAGAGACCAAGGCAGCCTCAGTCATACTTCCTAATTGGATGGATATTAATTTACAGAGGCCTGGGCCTTTATGCTTGAAGCATGACTGTACTGGTTTGACACCAGTTACTTCATGTGAGAAATATGTGGTGTTGTGAAATCTGCGTTTGAAATTTCAGTTCATACAGAAAGAAATCAAGCCGCTTTAATGCAAGCTGAATTTTTTTAACATGAGAATTAGAAAAAAAATACCTTGTTTTTGAGCTACATGGAGAATCTTTATTAAGAAAATGACATAATTTTTTAGACTCTTATAGCCAAGATTGTATGTGGCCACCTTACCAGTAATGTTTTTCTCTTCATATTGGCCAAAAGGGAATGAAAATGTCATAGGAATCTGTACATATGCTACTGATTTGCCTAGAAAATAGCAAGTTTGGTATTGCTCACTTTGCATATATTAGTGGCACTTTTATCTATAGGACAGATTAACTCTAATAAAAATGAAATGGGGAGGGGTTTATTTTTGATATATTACTCTTCTGAGTTTTCAAGCTTTGATAGTGTTTAACTGAAAAATGGTTTAGAAAGGGCTAGATCCAATATGTTCATATTTAAAAAATTGATATGAGATACAATTTAAGTTCTTTATCGAAAGCAAGTACCATATTAGCAACCATCATATTGTCCTAGGTGCTGCTTGTTTAGAAGTTATAGAGTGGGTGGGGAAGTGGCATTTTGTAATATATGTGTACATATATACATACATACAGTATATCATCTAAATGCTCTGAGAGCTGTTATGTCAGGAATGCTGAGTATTATAGCATATTGAGGTCAGATGAGACTCCACTCTTCTGTGCATTCTCCTGCATCTCTTCTGGTGTTTCAGTGACTGTATTACTCCAGCACTCACAACTGGGTTTTCTCTTTTCTTCCAGTTTTTATTAATTTTTGGTTTTGTTGTTGTTTGGCTTGATGCTTTGAGTATGTTACCAGTCACTTGAAAACTCCTAAACCCCAAAGCCGCTTTCCCCTGCTTTGTTTCCGGCAGCTATAAATTGGTAAGAACATTTTGATAATAGCTTTTAAGAGACTTGTTTCAAGAATCATTTTGGGCAAAAACTTGTGGTGTTTCATTTGAACAGGGATTTTTGTCAGGACGAGTTTCGATGGTAGGTCAGCAAACAGTGCTAGTGTCTGAAGCACAAGACCAGTCAGGCAGGCTGTCCAATCAAAAGTCCTCTTGGCTGACGTTTGTCTCTGTCTCTCAGGACTCCTCCCTACTGTTTTCAACCACTTAGGTGACATGGATTCATACAAATATTGGGGCTCAGAAACATATAACCCGGAATGCTTTTACTTACTTGAAGTGACTTCAATCTAAATGTTGTCTTTCCTATTTAGGAAGCTTTAATTCTCTGTGGACTCCAGTCAGCTAGTAACGCAAGTTGGTTTCTCTCCCTATAGCTGCTTCATTTTCAGTTCCTTCCAGAGGCTTTTGTTTTGCCTTTGTAACACTGAAAACTATTGGCATATCACTCCCCGGGGCCCAATACAAAGGCTGTATATTTACTTGGGGTTGTACTTACAGTAATTCTTTGTAAATGTTCAGTGGAACTTGCACTTTTTTTAAATGACCCAGTTTGGGTATCAGCAACTTGGGAAATTCCTCATCCGTGAGTTCTCAGCTGACCCTTTTGTCTTCCTCCTCTTCAAATCATGACTCCTTAATGGAAGCTTTTCATTGATTACAATATCATAGATAGCCTTAAGCATGCTATAAAAGCTAAATATCTGGGAATTAGATTTGACTAATACTGAAGGAAAAATAAGTACTTATAATTTTAAATCTCATCCTTACTCCATCTATGTAGAGTATGCCAAAAAAAAAAAATATTCAGAAGATTACAAACCTTGTTAAAGCAATTTGTCATCATGGAAAACCATGTAATCATTGTTACTAAAACATTTTAATTTGGCTTTGTTAACTTGAGAGAAATGCTGCCTAAACTTGACTGGTTTCTGACTGAGGGGAGTAAAGACTGCTTTGTTAGGCCTGTAGGTGAGTCATTCTAGAATAAACTTGTTCACTGAAATGTACAAAGCACAACTAGAGTTTTGGGTGGCTTGTGTGTGTCTTGATTACTTTCAATGTTAATAATGTTGACTTTTTAAGTTAACAGTCACTGTTATGTACTAGGAACTGGTTTCCTTGACTTTCTAGAATCAATGGCCAAGAGAGGCATATAATCCTTGAGGGGTTGAAGGTATCATGAAGTTGAGTCAGTATGGAAGAATTTCAAACAAATTAAACAGGGTGCTGAAGTTCCGGCTGACTCATCTGCTCATGGTACGCTTACTGATTAGTGAATGTAGTTTTAAGCCTTTGTATGTGTCCTCAGGGGCAGACAAACTTTAACAAGGACCAGATAACATTTGAATGGAGGAATTATATTTCAGGTGTTTTAGCTTGAAATTTATTTTTTAAAAAAAGAAAAATTAAAAAAAAATAAATAAGAGAGCAAAGTTTGGGAAGCGAGTTGTCAGTGTGAGAACAGACGCTGATGATGAGCCGGCCTGTCCCACTCTGGTGGGGCGGGGGCCAGCTGGGTAAATATTAAATTGTTACCAGCAAGAAAAAGGAAGAAGAGTAATAATCTATAGGAAGTATCCGAGAGGGTCAAACAGTAGGAAACTTCCCAGGCATGATCTACTACCTGCCCATAGAAGTATAGCATTTCTAAGCTTCTGTCTAATGGACATCTCGAGATGAGAGTAAGTCTGAGATGTTGAAAATCAGTAGAGAAGAAAGATCACTGCAGATCATAATCTATGTTGGCAACATGAAATGATTTATTATATTTGGGAAGTTTTATTTTCTTATGTTTTTTAAAATTGAATTGGTAAGTGCTTTATAGACGTATTTTTACCCAGGTGCCACTTCAATGTGTATGTAATAAAATTATTTATATTAAAAGTGGGAAATTTTGTCAACATTTTTCTGTGTGTGTAAATTTATTAGGATGGTGAAGAAGTGTGCTAGTTAGCAGTTTTCTGTGTAAAGCTGTCTTCAACTGATCTGTACACATCGGTTATAATGCCCCAGTGGAAGGGATCATTTCCAACCTAGACATGTCACTTGAAACTTTTGAAAAACAAAATAACCAGGGAAGTCCTAGAATGGTGTTTGGCTTTTTGGGTTTTCCTTGAGTACTGGAGTAGAAAATACCTCCCCGGAACTGTTAGCACAAAACAGGGTATGAGCTTTAACTCTGATGTTCCTATTGGAGAAGAATACTAATAACTATGAGAAGGGACATACATTTCTAATAACGTTCCCACAATCTAGAAACGTCCCTGTTTAAATTTTTTACCTAAATCTTTTTGTGCTTTATGTGTAAAGAATAAAAGTACCAAGACACCATGCATTTTATTAACACTATGTACATACTGGCTGCTTTGTGTTCAGAATGGTAGCAGTTACTTTGTATATTAAAGTGATCCTTGTGAATTTGTGAAATATTGTCATAAAGTGCTTTTCTTACTGTAATCTTTGTGGTATCAACTGTCTTAATGCCCTTTTTACACAGACATTTATGTGCAATCACATAAACATGCTTTTAAAAAAAATAAAATAAAAATCTATTTTATCTACTGAGTTCTCTTCCTCCAGAGGTGCTCCCTGTATGACCCCCATCTCAAAATTATGTGTTCAGAGAGCCCTAAGTGTATTGTAAAGGGAGACCTTCGCTCTGCATCCTTTCCTCCTGACCAGTCAGACTTGGTCAGTTGTCTCTACTAACCTGCACCAATTACACTGCTTGATTTTTCTCAGGGGCAGACACCCAAAAAATGGATTCCCAGAGTTATGGCCTCATCTACCTAATGTGCTTATCTGTGCTTAATGGTCTTCAGGCCATATAAAAGTTTCCTAATAGGGCCAGATAAAGTTGATGTTAGGATTTTCCTAGAAAGACTCGGACATAATTTTCACAGGAAAATACATAAAAATGGATCATATTGCAGAAAGCCCTCAAGAATGCAACACACAGAACCCAAAAGCCTAAACGTGAGAGGCAGAATGACAGCAATTGCAACATTCAACTCAGCTATGGGGAAACTGTGCGAAGCAGCTGTGCTGGCTTCATGACTCTCACTGTTCCCAGAGGATATGGCTGTGTCAGTGTAGTAACTTGGGATTCGTGACCAATTATAGATGTGAAATATTAGTGCCTATGTCAGTTTCAGGGCAAAACATTCTGAAGAAACTTCTGTCAAGTTAACCAGTTCCTATTGCTGTGATGAGAAACTATGACCAAAACAACTCTGGGAGGACACTTCCTTAATCACTGAAGGAAGCCAGGGCAGGAACTCAAGAAAGGCAGGAACCTGGAGCAGGAGCTGATACAGAGGCCGTGGAAGGACGCTGCTTACTGGTCTGCTCTCATGGCTTTCTCAGTCTTTCTCTCTCTTTTTCCATTAATTTGTTTATTCACTTTGTATCCCAATTGCTGTCCCTCTCCTCTCTGTCCCCCTTTACACGATCTCTCGATCTCTCTCTCTCTCTCTCTCTCTCTCTCTCTCTCTCTCTCTCTCTCTCTCTCTTTCTCTTTCTCCCACTCCTTCCCTTTTCCTCTGAGAGAAGGTATTCCCCAACCTTGGTACAGCAAGTCTCTACACAGCCTCTCTCACTGAGGCCAGACAAGGCGGCTCAGTTAGGGGAACAGGATCCACAGAGAGGCCACAGCTTTAGGGACAGCCCTCACTTCCAGTTGTTAGAGGACCCGCATGAAGACTGAGCTGCACATCTGCTACATATGTGTGGGGAGGCCTAGGTCTAGCCCATGAATGCTCTTTGGTTGGTGGTTCAGTCTCTGAGAGCCCATAGGTTCCAGGTTAGTTGACTCTGTTGGTCTTCCTGTGGAGTTCCTATCCCTTCCAGGACCATCAATCCTTCCCCAACTTCCATAGGATGCTCTGTGCTCCATCCAATGTTTGGCTGTGGGTCTCTGCATCTGTTTCAGTCAGCTGCTAGGTGGAGCCTCTCAGAGAACAATTATGCCAGGCTCCTGTCTGCAAGCATAACAGAGTATCATTAATAGTGTCAGGGACGGGTGTTTGCCCGTGGAATGGGTCTCACATTGGGCCAGTTATCGGCTGGTCATACACTCAATCTCTGCTCCATGTTTGTCCCTGCATTTCTTGTAGACAGTACAAATTTGGGGCCAAAAACTGAGCTGGTACCCTTATTCCCCGACTGGGAGCCCTGCCTGGCCTCTTCAGGTTCCATATCCCCACGGCTAGGAGTCTCAGCTAAAGTCGCCCCCTTAGACTCCTGGGAGCCACCCCCATCCAGGTCTCTGACAAGTCCTAGAGATGTCCCCCACCTGATGGGGAGGAGAATGGGAGGGTTCAGGATCAGGTGTGAGGAGAGCGAGGAGAACCAGTCTGCTTTCTTATAGAACATAGGACAGAGTTCTCAACCCGTGGGTCACATACTTGGGTGGGGGTATCTGAATATCAGATATTTATATTATGCTTAATAACAGTAGCAAAATTACAGTTATGAAGGATCGACAAAATAATTTTGGGGTTGGGGATCACCACAACCTAAGGATCTGTGTTAAGTGGTTGTAACATTAGAAAGGTTGAGAATCACTGATCTAGGACCATCAGCCCTGGGATGGCACCACCACAATGGCTTGGGTCCTCCCTCATCAGTCACCAACTTAAAAAAAGCAATGCCCTACAAGCTTGCCTACAGATTGATCTTATGAAGGCCTTTTTCAACTGAGGTTCCCATCTCTCCAGTGACTCTAAGCTGTGTCAAGTTGACATTAAACAATCCAGCACAACTCTTAAAGAGTGTTTCTCCCACTTTATGTCTTTGTTTATGCTCTTCTTTGTCATGGAAATCTTCTTCCCTGTTCTTGATTTTTTTCCAGTATTTACTTTACTTAGCTTGCAGTGTTATACTCTTCTAGGACATCTTCCTTGTTTCTCAGGATCATCTATACTTTCCTAATATGTCCACTGCATTGTTAAAGTACTCACACAATCACAGGCTGATTATCCCTTAAAACAGTAGAGATTATGATTAGAGAAAAAAATAGTGAGAGGAGAACAGTCCATCCACAGGGACAAACTCAGAAGTGACAAAGACAATGCAATTAGTAGACAAAAATGGTGTCATTTATTATATTGGGTCCCGTATGTTTGAGAAGGAAACGAAAGCAAGTGTGTTTAAGAGATGCTGAAATCTGCAAAAGCCCAATTTGAGCAACAGATATAAAGTGTAAGTTAGGATTATATTATAGGGTAGTATTGAAAATAGACTATACAATACAAACTGTTTCAAAACCAGAAACAATGTTAAATGGAAATAATAAAAATAACTGGTTAAAATAAAACAACTTCAGGAAAATTAACTCATATGTAATTAACTCACATGTAATTAGAGAGATGAGAGTGAAAACAAAAGATAAATAAACATTTGAAAATAATGCCTAAAATACACAAATTGAATGTGAACAATAAATGCATGAATCCTCTAGGATTCTTGTAAGTTCAGAGAGTAAGCAAAGTAAAGGGAGAACGATGTGCGTCAGAGTTGAAAATCATAAAGCCAGCGGTAGAGGACAAAAGTCTCATTTCACACAAAGAAAAGAATCACAGGTGTCTCCTGCTGTGGTAACGGCATAACAGCTACGCAGTGAGCAGCTGTTTTCTGATTAGAGGTGAGGCATGTTCCACTGGAAAGGATTCATGCCTCGTACAGTAAACTCATCAGAAGACCATTGCTGGCAAGGCCATGGGTCTTAGAGAGGAGCCCTCAACCCCCCATTGTTTGCTAAACAGATGTCAAACTACCTGAAGAACATTAATGCTTACATACAAAGACCCAGTTTACATAGAAGACACAATATTTTCTACATACAGAGCTGCTCTCTGCCTTGGTCAGAGAAACGTCTTTGGCAGTGGTCAGTGGTTAATGCAGAGACTCAACTGGTGGTCAGGGTGGAGAATAAGAGACTATTTAGGCTCATTCCAAAACATGGCATGCCTGTTACAGGCTCCAAGATGCAGGAAATACCATGGAAGAGGGAGAAGGCGAAACAGAAGCCGGAAGATGGAAGGAGTGTTGTAAAATGTTATAAAAATATGAAAGAAACAAGTAAGGGTAGATGTTTCCTTGTTGGTAAAACTGGATAACCACTGAGAGTAAACCAAGGTCCTTAAGTGGTAAAAGAAAGAGAATGTTAATGTACTCTAGAAAATTCAGTATATATATATATATATATATATATATATATATATATATATATATACACGTTTATTTCCAAATGGTGAAATATAGATTCTAAAAGACACATAAAAGCAAAAGGAAGTCATCATCAACTTGCCTGTACTATCCAAGAAATAAACAGCACAGTCTGCTTGGGGGCTGAAGGGAAAATGTTCCAGAGGAAAGACCCGTGAGAAAAAACTTCAGAAATTATGACCGTGAAGGGCTTTTCTTGTTGCTGTTGCTTGTTTGTTTTTAAAAGAAACTTGGGCTGATGGGACGGGTCAGGGTAAAGGCACCTACCACCAAGACTGATGACCTAACTTGAATTTAGCTCCCAGGACAACCCACATGAGAAACCAAAAAGGGAAATCAACTTCCACAGGGTATCCTCTGACCTTCACCCAACATTGTGACATGTCCATGCATGTGCACACATGTGGCATACCACACATCAGACCACATTAATAATTAATTAAAGTTAAATGAAAATGAAACCTGAATCATTACTAAAACCAAAATCATCACTTACACCAAAAATACTCAGACGCATTGGAGCCGGGGCTCTCCCAAAAGCGGATGCCTGCATGCGGGATACATTCTTCTAGCTGGGCTGCCTCGTCAGGCCTCAGTAAGAGAGGAAGCACCTAGATTTGAAGTGCCAGGGTGGGGGGATACCCATGGGAATCCCCACATGCTCAGAGTAGAAGCAGATGGGGGAGGGATTGTGGAAGGGGGTGACCAGGAGGAGGGCAGTGAGCAGGATGTAAAGTGAATAAGTAAAAAAAAAAAAAAGAATTAAAAAAACTATTTTTCAGAAAGGAACAGATGAGTCATGTGAAATGCCTGCGAAATTTTCAAACTTAGGGTCTGGCACCAAGCCTGAGTGTAGTAAAATGAGAGACATCAAGAGAAACAGATACATTCCACAGACACAGGCCTACAGCATTCTAACTACATAGTGAGAGGCCAAGATAAACCACTGGGGACTGACTCTAAGGCCTCAGATGGGCTGGTAGCATCGCCAAGCTGCAGCCCCTGTCCTCTTTTTGTTTTTTATGAGATGGATTTTGCTAAGTGGCTTGAACTGTCCTTCAACTTTCCTCTTGGAACCTATAAAGACCTTGACCTTGGAATCTTCCTATCTCAGGCTCCAGGGTGGATGGGTTCCTGTCCGGGTTAGAAACTCTTGGAAGAAGTCACAGGAGAAACACCTTGTCAGTACAGGAACAAAGATTAAAAATAACATTAGGTTTCTCTCTTGGAGTGAAACAATCAAGAAGATTGGAAGTAAAAGTTAAGACTCCAAACCGAGCAGTAGCCATCCGATGAGACTTGTCTATCCGATGACACTATCTTACAAATGAAAAGGGGCAAAGGGTTATTTCTTACATAAACAAAGGCAGAAAAACAGGGAGAGTTTTTAAGAGCTATTCAGAATAAGGAAAATTAGAGAGATCAGAAACTTGATTGGGTTGGGGATTAAAAGATGGCTCAGAAGAAAATTGAGAGCTAAGAAGGTGTTTTCTGCTCATTTGCATTCAACACAGAAACACTCAGTGACCAAAAATATAGTTTTAATCACACCCCAACTAATTCTCCCAGTTCCTGTAGACTATAGCTAGTTGTCCCAAATTCAGCTTGATGCTGCTTCCTGGTTAGTATAAATCCCATAGCATCACCTTTCAGAACGGATCCCACTTCAGATACCAATCTTAGGAGGTCTGAAGATTACACCCCATTTCTATCCAAATTACCTAAGAATCAGAGGTTTCCATGACTCTCTTTTGGGTTCAACTATGTAAAAGTTAAGACATTGTCACAGCAGCCATCAGCCAGCCTAGCATGTTGGCTAAGCACTATAGCCCCAGCATGAGGAGAGTGCCAAAGAAGGTGGGAATTTGAAGACAGTCTAGGGTATGTGGAAAGTTCTACATTATCCTTGGCTTATAGTGAGAGCCCCCTCTCAGTCACAGAAAGCTCAAAGGTAAACTAGCTTTTCCTTTGTACTGGACAGTTGTATGCATCAACTTCACACAAGCTGGAGTCATTGCAGAGAAAGGGGCCTCCCTTGAGGAGGCTCCTATGGTGTCCAGCTGTAAGCCATTTTCTAAATTAGTAATCAAGACAGGAGGGCCCAGGCCATCGTGGGTGGTGTCATCTCTGGGCTGCTAGTCCTGGGTTCTATAAGAAAGCAGGCTGAGCAAGCCAGCCGGTAAGCAACACCCCTCCATGGCCTCTGCATCAGCTCCTGCCTCCAAGTTTCTGCCCTTGTGTGTTCCTGTCCCGACTCCCTTTGGTGATGAACAGTTATGTGGAAGAGTAAGCTGAATAAACCCTTTCCTCCCCAACTTGCTTCTTGGTCATACAGTTTTGTTAGGCATGCAAACCCTGACTAAGATAACCTTTTGCACAGAACAAAATGTAGATAGCTGCTAACAGCTAAAGAGAGAGGACAGGTGACAACTGTCAGGCTCATGGCAAAGACTACTGTTTAAGACATCTCCATACAAAACACTGTATTGATCAAAACCTGTGGAACTTCATGACCCAAGTTGATGGTTTTCCTTCCTTTACCATTTAGCTGCAAGTAAATTAGACTTTCCCTAAGAATAATGCATCTGTGACTGGGGTATGGCTTAGTCAGGAAGGAACTGTTTGATCCCTGGAACACAGTTTGAAAGGTCAGATGTGCTGGGGCACATCTGTAACACCGACTCTGGAGAAGAGGAACAGGCAGATCTCTGGGGCTTGCTAATCAGGTGGTCTAGCTGACTTGGTGGGTTTTAGGTCAGTGACAGACCTTGTCTCAAACAACAGGTGAACAGAACCTGAAAAATGACATCTGAAGTTGTCCTCTGACCTCCACCCACATCAACACATGTATGTGCATGCCAACAAACACATACACAGACACACACAGAGAGAAAATACTTCATAATATTAATTCACCAGCCATTGTACACGCAGCACACTAATGCACACTAACAAGCCACAGAGCCCACACAGCACATCCATGCACACTAACAAGTCAGAGCCCACACAGTCCATTCATGCCCACTAACAGCTCTGAAAGCCCACGGAGAAGCTAGAGTTTTACCAGAGTCCCTCTTCCCAGAGGCCCTGAATTCCATTTTCTCTTCAGCCTCAAAAGAATACTATTGACTCTTTCCAGGCCTCTCAGCTATGACTGTCCACAAGCAAAGACATCAGCAGGAAAACTGATGCCAACTGTCAAATCTTCCCTTCCCTTCTTTCTACAGAATTTTGGATCCCTCAAAATCACCAGCTTTAATAATTCTCTATAACCTCAAGTCAATCTTAATGCTGTGTCTGACTTTCACAACGTTTTATACTCTATGCTTGTGTGTGTGATGTACACAGAGGCTGTGCATGCTTGTGTGTATGCAGGCACATGCATACCATGACACATGAACAGAGGTCAGAGGACAGTCTCAGGCATTGGTCTTCCCCGTCTACCTCCTTTGAGACAAGCTCCAACACACCAGGTTAGCTGGCTCACAAGCTACTGAGGTCTACCGTCCCACTCACCACAGGAGCACATGGATTACAGCGTACCTGCCGCTGCATCTGGCTCTCTGTGGGTTCTGAGAATATGCCCAAAAGTCCTCACACTGTGTGACTAAGTGTTCCACCCACTGACTCATCTCCCCGGTCCCTCAAAATGGGACTTCTCTATACTACAAAAGTCCAGTTGAAAATTTCCAGTTGTCTGAAAGCTCTCAGTTATTTCAAAATTATCTACCCCTCACCCAGCAGTTCCATGTCTAACGGCCTTTCTGAAGTCTTCCCAGAAGGACACGGAGATGGACTTCTCAACACTTGTTGAGATTCCATTATTGGCCAGACATCACTCCTAGCGTCCTGTAGGAGTTATTTCATTAATTCTCACAATGACATAGAGACAGTAGACATATTCCAGTGACTTAAAATAAAGTAGGAGGTCAAAGCCAGAAGAGGACTGGGCGATTGGGATAACTTGCTACTGCTTCAGAGAGTTAGTAGAGATGGCTTAGTTTTTAAGGTAACATCTGGCTACAGAGCAGATGTGGTTTCAGAGGATTGGTGTCTCAGTTAGTTCTATTGTTGTTGCAATAAAATTCCTATCAGAAACAAGTTAAGGGAGAGGTTTATTCTGGCTTACATTCCAGGGGCTACAGGGGTACAGTCCATGGCAGGGAAGATAAGGCATGGTGGCTGGTCACATTGCATCCACAGCCAGAAACAGAAAAAAATAACCATTGGTTATTAGCTAGCTCCCTTGTCCCTTTTATGCTGTCTACAACCACAATCCACGGAATTATACAGCCCACATTAAGGTGGATATCCCCACTTTAATCATAATTGAGATAGTCTCTTCTCTGAGACTCCCTGCCGCTAGTGCTGGCTCTGCTTTTGTCCCTGGCAACTCTACATTAATGACCCTTTGTCCCCACAGTGAGTTCCCTGGGTCATCCATGAACAACTATTGCATAAATAACAGGTTGAATAAGTGTATGGAGAAATGAATGAAGAGCAGAGTGGGAGGTGGGGAGAACAAAATATTTCACAGCTAATATAAATCCTTTCCTTATATGTATGAAGAATGCTGTCTATAATTTGCTGATTTGTAAATATTTCTATAATCATGTTCGGCCTGCTCCCATCACCCAGGACTCGAGAGCAATTTTCACGTTTCAAGCATACTGGTATTGAGAAAACTATGGTGTTTAAGTTTCCTGTAAGTACCATTTTCTCTTTTCTCCTCTGCATGAATTGTCTCATGCATCAGAGAAAACGAGCACTGTGCAGCTTTAGGGACGAGGGTCTGCCCACTGTCATATGCTTACCAGAAAAGAACATCCTCTTCACACCCACTGGTTTTTAACTACTGTGTAGGCAATAAATCCTGATATGCCTCAGAGGGTCATCTCAAGCAGGTTCTGACTGAGTTTCACACACGTCAGAACAGTGTAGTGAGAGCCAGTCACCCTCCACAGGGCAAGGGAAACAGTGGCCACCTGTGTGTGCTCTGCACAGCAGAAAGCCAAGACTGTCCCTTACACACACACACACACACACACACACACACACACACACACACACACACACTCATAAGAACATTCCAGGCCTCGGCTGGAAACTGCGGGAGATCCACTAACATTCCTCTCAGCACAGCAGATCTCAGGGAGCAGGCGCTGGCTGCAGAGCTCACGCTGAAGACAGGAAGAACACATATTTGTTGGCTGATATAACAAACTGCCAATGGGGTTCATCCAGCAGTAAACTCGGTTAACCCTGATACTTACTCGCGGCTCCCTAAGCAAAATCGTCATCATCATTGTCATCGCCATCATCACCCTCCACTTCTGTTGACTACCTACTCTTCCCACGTCACTTTCTGTGTGATACATTCCATAAAAGAAAACTGTATTCGGAGAAGAGAAAAACAAATCTGATATATTTCCCTGCGAGTCAATTCCTAATCTGGTTTCGTTTCTGCTCTTGTGACTAAAACAACCGTGTGGAAATCAGCTTGTTTTTCCTGGATTACAGGTTATAGTTCATCGCTGTAGGGGAGTCAAGGCAGCAAATCAAAGAAACCAGTCACGTCACATCCAAGAGCGGAGAGAGGGCGAATATATGCAGGCTTGGATTAAGCTAGACAGCTCTACTCTTACACTGTCCAGGTCCCCAAGTCAGGGAATGAGGTTGCTTACATCAATTAAGGTAATCAACACAACCCCTCCAGAACGGTGTACAGGGCAGCCTGATCAAGATAACTCACTGAGACTTGCTTCCCAGTTGATTCTAGGTTGTGTCAAGTTGACAGTTAAACTAGCCACCACAATGCCAAGCCCGCACACCCCGGTCCATCTCATTGATTTCAGGTACTTAAGCTCATTGGCCATGTTGTGACATGTGTCAGTTTATGCCGAGTTAAAACCAACACCAACAGTCAGTAAATGTAAAAGAACCAAACCACCAAATATCGGACAGATAGAACCACTGAGAACCCCATGTACTTCTAACGGCAACAGAAACCATTTGGGAAGACGGTCTGTTATTATCTAACACCTATGGCCTTGGCTGTACCTATACCAACATCTCTGAGCTGGAATTACCCTAATGAACTCATCAATCAAAACAGGATTGAAATTTAGGATTTCTGCCCAGCTGATTCACTGTCTCCAAAAATAACAATAGTGGAAATCCCCTTAAGAAAGTGTCTCCTGAGGTTAGAGACAGGTCAGTCAGTAAAGTGCTTGGCTCCCCATGCAGGCATAGGGGTCTGAGTTTAATCCCCAGCACCTGCATGAAAGCCGGGTGCAGTACCACATGCTGGTAACCCAATACTGGGAGCCAGAGACAGGAGGACCATCAAGGCTCACCAGTTAGTCTAGTCGAGTCAGCACTATTGATGTTCAGTGAGAGTCACTGAGAGACCCAGTCTCAGGGTTAACCTCTGGTCTCAATTCACCTCTGCACATGAGAACCCCATAAGCACACACACACACACACACACACACACACACACACACACACACACACACACACACAAAGGGAGGGAGGGAGAGAGAGAGAGAGAGAGAGAGAGAGAGCTTTTCACATTCATCTTTCACAAGTTGTTCAGTTCTACACTCCTAACATCTTGTACCTGGTTTGAAACTGGGGTCACAGGTGCCTTCAGGATCATTCCAAGCTTGTTAAGTGGGTCCTGGGATCCAAACTCATAGGTTCATAGTAAGTGTTTTCACCCATTGGGCAGTATCTCCAGCCCCATGTGCACTCTTTTATTTGCTTCTTTTCTGTTTTCTTTCTTTCCTCCCTCCCTTTCTCCCTCCCTCCCTTCTCTCCCTCCTTCATTTTTCTTTCTTTCCTTCTTCCCTCCCTCCCTTCCTCCCTCCCTCCCCTCCTTCTTTCTTTCCTTCTTTTGTTCTTGCAGAAAAGCAATGTAGACCTCATGGTGTTTCACAGGTACGTTCTGCCTCACGATCACTCACCCCTTCTGGTTGCGTTCTTTTGACTTTCTCCTAGGATTTTATTGGTCTTCTAGCTTTCCAGCCTCTGGTACCAAACGCTGCAGCCTCCTCCAGGGCAGGCCACAGCGGCCTGCATCCTGGGGTCCTACCCCCTTGCCGTTCTCTCTAGCCTCACTGCATGCTATTCTTTGACAACTCACTCTGTGCAAGAAGCCATCACCGTCTACCTTTGCATCTCCAGTGGCGCCTTCCCCTGTCCTGGTCAAGTTATCCTTCAGTCAGATGTAAGACTTAAGGTTCAACATCACCTATACCTGCTGCTGCCACCCCCACACCCTGTCACTTTGAGAGCATAGTTTTGTTTGGATCAGTTCTCATGGCGGATGGTTAGTGTCATCATCCGGAGACCGGCTTCTAAGCACGCCTGTGATAAAGTATCTAGATTAGGTTAACCTGAGGTGATAAGATCCACCCTCAGTATGGCTGGCACCATTCTGTGGGTGAAGATCTCGAGTTGCATAAAGAGAAACAATGATCTGAACACCAGCACTCATTGCTCCCTGCTTCCTGACTGCTATGAAGCTATTCAGGGGTCTCATGTTCCTGCCGCCAGGATTTCACCAGGGATGGACTGTGTCTGTGAACTGTGAGCCAATTAAACCCTTCCTTCCTTAAGTTGCTCTGGGGGGGGGGGTATTTTATCACAGCAACAGGAACAGAAGCTGTTAGCAGTTTGTCTAAGCTCTGCCCCATAGTTACCAGTCAGCAACCAGGTCTGCCTGACTCACTATTAAAGGGGCTGCTTGCCCCCTCCTCTCTCTTGCTCTCTTGTTCTTGCTCCCGCTCTCTCCCCAATTCCTTCCCCCCCCCACGTGCTCATGACCAACCTCTACTTCTGTTCTCTCTCTCTCTCTCTCTCTCTCTCTCTCTCTCTCTCTCTCTCTCTCTCTCTCTCTCTCTGCCTTTCTCTACCTCTACTATCCTCTTAACTCCCCTCCCCATGCCCTGAATAAACTCTGTTCTATACTAAACCATTGTGTGGCTGGTCCCTCAGGGGGAAGGGATGTCTCAGTATGGGCCTGCAGAGGCTCCCCCTTATCCCAGACCTCACCACACCTCCAAAGAACATATCCCCCTTCTCTATCTTTTAATAAACACGTCAGAGACTAATGCCACTACCAATGTTTCCGACAGAATCGATATCACTTCAAAGTTTAGTCCTTAGTTGGGGCAAGAAGCACCAAGGTTGGCATGGGTCATCTTGACTGAAATTTGAATGTCCAGAACAATACCTGAGCATATCAAAAGTTTTCAGCATCCTT
The DNA here is from genome assembly GCF_021556685.1 of Rattus norvegicus. Taxonomy (NCBI): domain Eukaryota; kingdom Metazoa; phylum Chordata; class Mammalia; order Rodentia; family Muridae; genus Rattus; species Rattus norvegicus. Next base: position 24,335,792 of record NC_141551.1, on the reverse strand, counting down.
CTAGCCTTGGTGCAGGAATGGCACCTGTGGGAGGACACAGTAAGGGCAAATGTAAGGTGCAGATACTTGAGTTCATATGGTGCAGGTGTGAGTAGAAGTCAGAGGTCAACCTCAGCGGTTGTTCCTCAGGTACTCTCCATCGTGATTTTTAAGACAGGATATCTCAGTGACCCGGAACTCACCAAGTAACCAAGGCTAGCTGACCGGCCAACTCACGGAATCTGCCTGCCTCCACCTCCCCAGGGCTGAGGTGCGCGCACTGCTGCACCTAGCTGTTTCCTTTTTAGTTGATTAGGTTAGCATATAGGGATACCTGGGAACTGAGTTCCAGCATCCCTCTGCCTTCTTCCTTTCTGCTTCCTGAGCAGAGATGCAGTGTGGCCAGCTGCCTCGAGCTCCTGCTGCCGCGCCTTCCCTAGACAGAGTCTACCCTCAAACCACGAATCAGCAATAATCCTATTTTATCACAGCAACGGGAACAGTAACCAAGACACTGGAATTGAACTCAGGTCCTCATGCTTGCAAGGTAACAGTGCTATTTAGATAATGATACAAGCTAGCAACCCCTTCAGGTGCCACAGAAAGGGCCCAGGTGGAGGACATTTTGTGAACCAAGCCAGACAGAGAAACAAATACAAACATTATCTGTTTTGTAGAATCTAAAATGTCATCGCAAAGTAGAAAAGTCCAGTAGCAATTATTAATGACCAGTGACAGAGAGGAAAAGAGATTGAGACTGCGTAAGTGGTACTAAACACACACACACACACACACACACACACACACAGAGAGAGAGAGAGAGAGAGAGAGAGACAGAGAGAGAGAGAGAGAGACAGAGACAGAGAGAGACAGAGACAGAGAGAGAGAGAGAGAGACTGAGCTGGAGGTCTCCAAAAGTAAGAAAGACTTAGGAATGTTAATCTACATCATTAGTATACAGCCTATGCATGTCCTGAACTATTGTGCCATACCCTGTAAATACATACAATTGATGCTAATTAAAAGGAATAATTTTAAAAAGAAATGTTTAGATTGGTTCTGGTTATATAGCTTGAAAGGCCCGTGTGCCCCTATGTGGACAGTCCCCAGCCAGGCCACTGGGGTCTCCTGTGGGACTTCTCCAGTGATCACACTGTTGGGGGGAGGTTCTTACCGCAAGCAAGCTCTCTATCTGATAGAGGCAGATGGAAACAGAAACACCGAGAACTGTGAGCAGAAAGTTAGAGCGCAGAGGAAACGTTCGGAAGTGGGCGGGTGTGTGTTTAAAAAAAAAAATGGGTGGAAACCTCATGGCCAAGTTGTAGAAAAAATAGTTGAAGTGTGCCTATCTTGGAGCGGAGCCCCTCCCTTCTCCAGCCGCGCGGAGTGGGAGCCCTAGGTGCAACCAAGTAGCCGGGTTCACGGTCCAGAAGCTGGTGACCCTTTCCTACCCACCCCACCCCACCCCCGCCTCAGTGCGCCCCACCGCGTTTCCCCCTGCCGCCGCGTGGCCATGAGCAGCCCCGTCAGAACGCCACCTCCTGAGCGCCTGGGTGAGTACCGGGGCTGTCCCGATCCCAGCCAGACGCGGGTCTCGCTGTGGCGCACCGAGCGTGCTGGGTCTGAGCATAGGGGACCACAGGCCTGGTACATTAGTCCGGTAGATGTCCCCCGGTCCAGAGAGGCCACCAGCCCCGCGATGGCGCGCTGTTTCTTTGTGTGGGGCTTGGGAAGGGTCCGGGACCCGAGGGAGGGAGAGGCCGAGCCTTCAGCAACCAGGCACCCCTCCTCCTCGCCAGGCAAGTCGCACGGTCAGGGTCAACTTCGCACTAGGGAGCCCGGGCCAGCGCCAAGAAAACTCCTAGAAACTCCACCAGTTCTTTCTAGCCCACTAGCCCCGGGACAGGCGCAGACCCTGCCGGATCCGCTCTCCTTGACTCTCTGGGAGTATGAAACAACAAACAAACAAGACTGTCTTTTTAAACTCTAACTTCTTGGTGACTGGAGCAGCGAGAGTCTCCGGATGTAGGAAACTTTGATGGGCCTCCCCCACCCTGCTCTCCTCAACTTTAGGGCTTTTGCAATCCAAAGTTTTGTTTCCAAAAGAACACGAATGTTTGTCCGTTTTACTCCTCACCGCAGAGAGGAATTCCTCAGATTCTACATGCCGTTCTTTCTCTAACACAATTACAAGATAATAGAAACTTTTTTTAGTTTTACTTTTAATTTTTTCTTTTTCTTTTTTTTTTTTTTTTTTTTTTTTTTGAGACAGGGTTGTCTGTGAGAGTCAGACTAGTCTGTAGACTGGACCAGGCCATGTCGTCAAAGACGACTTTAAATTTATTTTCCTTCTACCCCCACCGCCAAGGTATTGTGATTATGTGGATGTGGCACCGCAGTTTATGCCATATTAGAGAGGGGACTCCGGGCGCTATGCATATGAGGCAAGCCCACCAACTGGGCTACACCCCCAAGTCTGCCCCTACTCTTTGAGTCCTGCAACCATAGGTGGTGGAACCTCTCTGGACGCCTGTCTGTGTGGCTTGGGAATAGGAACCTTATATTGAGGGCTGTGTGGTCTGTGACTGTGTGCTCCACGCGTGTCCACAGTACATGCTATCCTGTCTGTTTCATGTGTTGGGATCACTTCTAATGCCATCTCTTAGCTCTGGCTTCAGCATCCACAAAGTCAGCATCTTCACGGAGTATTCTCACTTGGGTTCTAAGATCGAGACGCCTATCAATAAACCCTTGAGAGTTGAGGCTGAGACGTACAAGGTCTTCACAAATGTCTACCGCCCGAAGGTGAACTTGACCAGAGCGTTCGGATTGCAGGCCTCACACGCGTTTATTTCCATGTGTGCCTGACTCGAGTTCCTGTGTGTGGGTGCACTGATACCTGCGTGAACACATTCACCTCACTGTGTATGGACGCACAAGCACACGTGTGAACACGTGCGGTCAGGACCAGGAAGTCAGTAGTGCTGTATTCATTTCATCTCTGGCATCAAGGAAGTCCAGGCTGTAGACATTCAGGGTCTGGCAAAGTTCACTTGATTTCCCCCGAACAGTTCTCTGAGATTTCCACTTCAGACCTTGCTCAGCTAATAGGGGCAGACTCTTTTCTGCTGGGGCTGATAGGGTTATAACCTTTACTGACGTAGCTTATCAGATTGCTTTCCCCATTGGATGAGTGGCAAGGTCCCTGCTATGGGAGATGCCTGAGATCCTGTTTCTTGCTGCTAACTCTAAAGGTTGCATCTAGATCCTGTCTCCAGGATAAAGCCATAGTTACTCAGAGCCTCAGAGCAGAGAGAGTTAACTTCCCTGTGTCAGGTCAGCCCCGACCTAGCAGGGTTTAGGGAGTCTGCTAGTCCTGATTGTCACTGTTATTACCAGCAAGTTATGTGGAGGCAGTCTGGTGCCTTGCCCTTGGTTGAAGGGGGTCACAGCTCAGTGTGGAGATGCCAGGTTGGATGGCTTTTTATAGAACTTGCTGTTGCTGGCAGAGGCAGAGAGGGTGACGAGAAGTGCCAAGTGAAATTACATCTCAAGCCTTGTGCAATCCCTCTAGATATTGGGGACATTTTGAGTCTCGTGGGACTGGCACAGTAAGCACACTGGACCTTTCCCAGGGTACCCTTGGTTGGGCAAACATTTTAGAGACTTGCAAAACCCTCTGGGAAGCAGGGAACTATGGGTAAGAAGCATTCTGGGTGTGCAGTGGGAGTGGGTAACTGCTTCCACAGTGAGTGGGGAGAGTTTAGGGAAACCAAGCGGGTTCTCTCTGGGCGGCTGGTGAAGCCATCTTTGTAAGTGGAATGTGGCCTATATGTGATTATAAGTTTTTGGAATAAAATGCCCCATCCCAGGGTTTAATCTATGGGACAAATAATTCACGTGTTTAAAATGTTAAACACTCAGAAACTGTTCTCCTAAAGGTCATGCCAGTTTGTGCGTGCGTGTGTGTGTGTGTGTGTGTGTGTGTGTGTGTGTGTGTGTGTGTGTGCTGTCAGGGCCTCTCGCTGTTCTGGAACTCACTAAGTCGTGAGAACTCGCTCAGCAGACTGACTTGCCTGTGAGGTCCAGGGATCTTCCCATTGCCACTTCCTGGGGCTGGGGTTCAATCTACGAAAGCTGCCACTGCCAGCATTTTCACATGGGTCCTGGAGATCAAATCCTGGTTCTCTCTTGAGTAGCAGGTAGTTTAGGGACTGAGTGATCTCTCCAGTCCGATGCCAGTTTCTAGTCCTGACCACTTACGAGAATAGTGAATCAGACTTGCTTGGTCTCACCACCTTAGCTAAACGGATAGGTTGGAAATGTGGCCACTTCGGAATACGCCTCCTTCAGAATATGCTAGAACAGAGTCTAAGCCTGTTTTATGGCTCTGATAAGACGTGCTGTTACTTTGGAGTGGGTGGGGAGGTGCCTGCCGGAGCTCAGTCTGTCCGTCCATCTCTCTATCTGTCCATGTTGTGTGTCAGACCTGGGCGTTCACTGGCTTTGGGAGGAATCACAATATCTGGGTGTTTCAGCTTTCCCCTCCGTCGGCAGGAAGAGCAACCAACTTTGCAGAATTAACCCGGGGAACAGACGTGACCTGGAGCCATTCCTAGCAATGCTGGTTTTGAAGAAAATAAAAACGGCTGTGGTGCGGGCACCCTCTGCTGTCTCCCAACAGCAGGTGGCTGTTATTCCTTGCTCTTGACAGAGCGACAACAGTATTAGTGCTTTTAGGCCAAGCCCTGGTATGGGCCTTGTCTGGATCACCCCAAGATGCTTGAAGTAGGGGTATTTGGCAGAAGAAGGACTAGAGGGTCAGGGAGGACTGCGAGGCTCGGGCTTCCAACCTACTAAGTACAAAACCAGTTGGGAGACAAGTGCCATCAGACCCCACAGACATCTGAGGTCCACCTGAGTGGGCGTCTGTGCACAAAAAGGCCTGTGGCCAGTGAGCACGTTCAAGGCACCGTGTTCTGCTCACTGCATGAATGGTATCTGAGTAGCCAAACCAGAGCCCTGGGTGACAGCTGCCAGGCATCCCACAGTTCTTCAGTCAGGTCCGTGTTCCCACCACGATCCATGCCCACCTCCTAACACTCGGGCGGCTCCCTTTCCTGTGGGCAGAGCTGCCCCGCTCTGCTTGTACCTTCCCTGATGGCCCTCATGCAGCTGCCCAGGCTGTCTGCCTTTTCAGCTTCAGCCTTCTGAACAACCTTATCCAGCTCCTAGATGTCAGGGCAGTCTCCCCTGCACACATCTGCTTGTCTATCAAGAGCTTGTTTGTATAGTTCAACTCATTAAAAAAAAAAAAAAAAAAAAAAAGCCCTCAGCCTCGGAAGCCAACCACTAGCAAACCTGCACCGGGGAGACTTTGTCATCCCAGTGGGTCCTACTTCTCTGTCCCTTCTCGGGAATCTGACATCCTGGGTAGCTCTGTCCACATCCTCCCCTGGACCTACCTTCTCCTGCTCAGGGCCAGGCACAAAGAATTGTCCAGTGAGCCATTTAGTGACAGGTGATGATTAAACCATGATAAAGCTCAACGGTGGCACCACTTCAAGGCCAAAAGCCCCTCCAGGTGTCTTTGAGAAGTCCACCCCTATAGCTTCTAGGCCAGAACGTGACATATACTGAAAGGCCAATAAATAGAACATTGAAACAGCAGAGACCACGCCAGAGGCAAGGCCTGCAGAGCACACAACAGCGGAATTACACGCTCCCCTCCCCCTCCCCCGCCACCTCTCAGCTTGGCTCGCTGCTTCCTTTTGATCCGTATATAATCTGACCTTCTGGGGGAGTGCCAGCTGCTGCCCTCAGGTTTATAAATTTTAATTTTTGTGCATTCTTCTAAAACAATGTTTTCTGTACAGTCCTTTAGCCATGGTAGAAAGAGACAATGGCCTCTTTCCCGCCTGCTGGCTAGAACCCAGCCCAAGGCTCTGGATTCCATCTTGGGGTAGGTGGGGATTGGACAGGACCTCACAGCAGCTGCTAGAAAGCCCTGTGCAAAGCTGTTTCCATGTCAGGGAGCCCCGAGCTTGGCAAAGGGCCTGCTGTCCCTTTGACCTCTGACCGTAAGGCCCTGCTCTGTTGCCTGATATCCCACACCTTCACCTGCATCACCTCTCATTCATCTCTCTTTCTCGTTCTCTCTCACTGTCTCTATGTGTACATGTCTGTCTCTGTCTGTGTCTCTGTTTCTGTCTCTCTGTGTGTGTATATGTGTCTGTCTCTGCATCTCTGTTTCTGTCTCTCTGTGTGTCTGTCTGTCTGTGTCTCTGCATCTCTGTTTCTGTCTCTCTGTGTCTGTCTGTCTGTGTCTCTGTCTCTGTCTCTCTCCATGTGTGTGTGTGTGTGTCTGTGTCTCTGTTTCTGTCTCTGTGTGTGTGTGTGTCTCTGTCTGTCTCTGCATCTGTTTCTGTCTCTCTCTGTGTGTCTGTCTGTCTGTCTGTCTGTGTCTCTGTCTTTCTCCGTGTGTGTGTGTGTGTGTGTGTGTGTGTGTGTGTGTGTGTACACAGGTACAGATGCCATGAGTACCATGGTGTCAATGTGGAGGACAATGTGGGGTGTTGGACTTCCAACCTTTTTTGACACAGGATTTCTCGTGCGGGCCCAAGAGCTTGCAGGAATCCCGTCTCTGCCTCTATCTCCCCATAGGCTCTGAAGCCTACACTTCTACCTTTCTGGATTTCACATAGCTTCTGGGGATCCAAACTCACGGTGATGTGGTAAACAGTTCACACACTGAACCGGCTCTCCATTGACCCAGAGCTCACAAAAATTAGTCTAGACTGTCTGACCACAGAGTCCTTTTAACCCTGCCTCCCTAGTGCTGGGATTACAAGTACCTGCCACCACATGCATCCTGTTATTTTTCTGTACTTGGGTCAGGACAGTCAAACTGAGGTCCTCGTGCTTAAGGTAAGCTACTGGGCCATCTCCCAAGCTCTCTTCTGTCATTTTTAAAGCACCATGCAGCACACACAGATTTGATCGAAGAGCTGGTGGTGAAGGGGCTGCCTGTAGGAGTGGGTGAGTGAGTGAGTGGGTGAGTGGGTGAGTGGGTGAGTGAGTGAGTGGGTGAGTGAGTGAGTGGGTGAGTGAGTGAGTGAGTGAGTGGGTGGGATTTGGAATCCGGACCTGTTATGAACCAGCAGTGACCTTAGGCAAGTTGTGGGCCTCTTTATGTAGCCGTGGCTGTCCCACAAGGACCTGAATGCAGAGGACCCTGTACTTACTTCCTGCTCTACCACTGCTGTTTTCATTGTGTATTAACAGAGGTCCACATTGTCATGTTGCCTTGAGTCCCAAAATGTTAGAGCTCATCTGTATCCAGGAAGGGTATGTTCTGAGTATCGAATGTCTTCTGTTAGATGGAACGTTTCCTGGACTGGGGTGATAAACTAGTCAGTTAAACACTTGCCCTGAAAGCACAGAAGCCTAAGTTTGATTCCCCAGAATTCATGTAAAAAAAAGAAAAGGAAACAGTAGCACATGGTGGCTTCCATTGGGGAGGTGAGGCAGACAGGTATATGCCCTGTGGCTCACTGGCCAGCCAGCCTAGCCTCCTGGAATGTTCTAGATCAACGAGAATCCCTGTCTCAAAAACAAAGTGGATACAATACTTAAAGCTAACTTGTGGCCTCCATGTGCATGTGTGCACATGTGTACCTGTATCCAGTCACACACACACACACACACACACACACACACACACACACACACACACACACACACTCTTCCCATACTCTGAGGCCAGATCCAAGCTCACGGTTGTTCTGAATGAGTGCCTTCTCTCTTGCCAGCACCCAGCTCAGTCCTTGCTTCCCAGCTGTTCCGTTGAATGTCAGTTTACTGAAAACGAGTCTCCAAGGAAAGAGTACAGACTCTCAGGTCCTGCAGAGTGGGCAGGGAGGACCTCCTCACAGTGTCCTCCCTCTCCCATAGCATGGCACAGTGTTCCCTCTGAGACAGGAGAGCAGCCTCCTTGCGGTGTCCCCCTTCTCCTATAGCACACAGCACAGCACAGCACAGCACAGCACAGCACAGCACAGCACAGCACAGCACAGCACAGCACAGCACACAGCACACAGCACACAGCACACAGCACACAGCACACCGCACACAGCACACAGCACACAGCACAGCGCTCCCTCCAAGCCAGAAGAGCAGCCTCCAGCTCCTTCATGTTTACATCAGTCAGTTCTGTGGGGAGAAACCGTTATTCCTTAGGAGACCACCCCAAGCCCAGACCGGACTGTGAGCGACTGTTGCCTCTAGTATTCAGGGTGTCCCCTAGCCAGTGCACAGTGAAGGCTCAGCCCGCCCCTGACCTGGGCCCTTGCCCTTCAGTGTCTTCTCAATCAGCATTTCTTTATTCTCTGTTCCTCTGTGCTCTGCTCTGAGCACTCCACAGCAATGGCCCAGGCTTTGGCTTCTTTCTCAAGAGGCAGGCCTCTTCCTCCTCCTCCCTCCTCCCCTTCTGCCTCCTCTTCTTCCTCCTCTGCCCTTCTTCCTTCCTCCTCCCTCTCCTTTTGGGAATATCTTTTTTTCTCTTCCTAAAGAATGCCTCCTTTTCTTTCTCCTCTCCCCTCCCCCACCCCACTTACCCCTCCTACTCGCCCCCCATTCCCTTTCTTCTCCTCTTGCTGCCCACGAAGCAGGCTCCTGAGAGGTCCTGAGGGGAGCCAGACCCTTGCTTTATTGGATCTTGCCCTGGCCGGGTGGGGAGGGGGGGCGGGGCTGAGATGTTCTCCAAATGGCACTCCTTCCATTTCTGAAGAACCTCTCATTTTAGGAAAATGAATCTCAGGAATGCCTGAAAGCTCTTTTTTTCCCCCTTGTCAGTTTCTCTCGCTTTCTTAAAGCTGTACCTCTCTTGGCACTTCCTCCTCCTCCTCTCCCTGTAACTGCATGTAGGCTGCATGACTCAAAGCAGAGAAGAGACACCCCTGTTAGCTGCAGTTATCTCATTTCACCCTAGCAGCCCCAGGGGAGGTATTTTTATCTCCCTTTTGCACGTGATGACACTGAAGCCAGCGAGGTGACAGGGGACTTTGCAGGCAGTCTTTCCTGCCCTCTCCTCCTTTCCTGTCTCCTCACCCACTTTACCGAGAGTGTGGATGAGGGCTTCAGCCAGGCCCTCCCACCCCAGGACACAGGATTTGGAGTTCACAGTACTGCTAGGGTAGAGGATCACAAACCCAGAAGGAAGAAAATGATTCATTAGGACAAACAGTGCATTTGTCTTTACAGCTATAAAATATAATATTGGACAGAAAGAAGGTATCCCCAAGAATTGTGTCTCAATGGTAGGCACCTGTGGCCCAAAGTCCGAGTGGGCTATCTATAGATACCTAGGTATCAGTCTTTCTATCTGTTTGTCTCTGTTTCTCTGTCTGCCTGCCCTTATTATACCTACCTCTTGCCCCTACTTTTATTGATTTCTTTTGTAAAGATTTTATTTGTTACTGTTGAATGGAGGGGCCATGCTACAGCATACATGCAGAAGTCAGGGAACAATGTTTGGAGGTCGGGGGACAGCTCTCAAGAGTCGGTTCTGTCCTTCACACTGAGGCATGGGCATCTCTTATTTCTGCTGCGCTGTGTATATTTCAGGCTGGCTGGTCCACAGGCCTCCCAGGCAGCGGCCACTCTCCCTCCTCTTTCACTGTAAGAGTGTTTAAATTACAGATATGAGCCACCATGCTCTTTTGGTGGGTTCCACTGACCTAACCTTTCTTCATTAAGCTAATACTACAAACACATTTACCCACAAAGCCATCTCATGAGCCCTTCTTTGGCTTGTTAAACCATGAGACTGGGTTACTCTCTTCACTTAAAAGTTTGAGACTTGTGGCTCATTATTCCAGAATCAATGGTATTTATTGTAGGTCAGTGGTTGAAAGAGGATCCTCTGTAGGGAAGACAGAGACACTCAAGCAGCACCTAAAGGTGGTTAAGAGGGAGTTAGGCAGAAAGAACTAGCAGACAGTCCTGGTGGACGGTCTAGGACAGTGGTTCTCAACCTTCCTAATGCTGTGACCCTTTAATACATTTAGTCATGTTGTAGTGATCCCAACCATAAAATAATTTCATCGCTACCTCATAACTTTTTTGCTACTGTTATGAATCATAATGTAAGTTTCTGATATGTAGATATCTGATATGTGACCCCGGGAGGGTCTCGACCAATGGGTAGAGAACCGCTGGTCTTGGGTTTACACTGATCACTTGTATTTGGTGTGTACATAGTCTAGTGTGTTGGCTACTTTTCCTATTACTCTGATCGTTCCAGACAAGAAGCCACTTAAGGAAGGAAGAATGTGTTTCGACTCACAGTTCAAGGTGATTTAATCTGTCACAGTTGAGGAGGCAGGAGGAGACTAGTCACATTGTTACTGTAGTCAGGAAGCAGATGTAGCCGGGAAGCAGATGAGCACAAACAGGAAGTGGGGAGGGGCTATCAACCCCAAGGCAGTCCTTGAGTCACCTAGTTCTTTCAAGGGTCCCCATCCTTCTAAAACAGGACCAGTGAGGGACCAAGAGTTTTCAAACACACAAGCCGTGGGGGAACATTCACATTTTAATCACCACAATCAGAGATGGGCAAAGCCCAAAGCCAGGACCTTAGCCCAGACATACAAAGGAAAGCAGCATGTGGCACTGGGCCATACAAGGCCCACACCGTCCAATTCAGGGCCACACACACATGCAGTCTTTCACTCAACCACAATGCCCTCCACGTAGACTCTCAATTCCAGGTCATAAAAATGGCACTAGGAGTTCAAAAGGCCACATCCACCACCCCAAGCCCTATCCCCACCACCCCTATCCCTGAGGATTATCAATGCCCCAGCCCTGATGCCAGATGTGTCTTCTCTCCCCCAGGACTTGGTCAGCTGCCAGACTGGGGCTTTCTGCTTAACCCCAGTAAGACCCAAAGTTATTCCCACATCCCCAGAAGGAAAGGCCTTTATTTTTTCATCTTCTTTCTTTCCTTTTTTGACGGGGGTGTGAGTGTTTATGTATTCACAGGGGCAGGGGCATGTGTGTATATGCATGTGCACATGGAGGCCAGAGGTCAGTTTTCTGTTCTCCTCAGTCACTTCGCACTTTAGTTTTTGAGATAACCTCTCACTGAACTTAGACTCTGATTTGGCTAGACTAGCTTGCTGCAATCCCTGGAGATCCCCATACGTGCATACTGGCAGGCACTGGGAGTGTACATGTGCACCACCACCACTTCCTTTTTATGTGGGTTCTAGGGACCAATCCAAAGACCTTATATTTGGGGGGCAAGCACATCACCAGCCCAGCTATCTCCTGAGACTTTTTCCTTTTCATGTCACTGTGAGTTTGTGCACGTTAGGTACATGCTGGACCCGCTGCCTTCTTTTGCCTCTTTTAAATTTTAAGGCAAGGTCTCAACAAGTCATCCAGTCAGGGTTTGAACTTGAGACTCTTCTGTCTCAACCTACCAGGTAGCTGAGCCAAGAGGCCTGTGCTACCAGTCGCAGTACAAAAAAAGCCTCAAACCTTCAGCCTACCCCTGGTGCCTGCAATTCCTCACCCACCCTGGCTTGCCCATCTGTGACAGCAGCTGTCAATGCTGTCTGCAGACAGATATATAATGGCAGTTTGTGGTTGTGTGGGTCCTATCTGTGAGTCCACCCCCCTGTTCCCCAAAGGAGAAACAGTAGGCAGATGCTTGCTAGAGTGATGCCCTCTGTGGGTTCCGGGAACGCCTCCACCCCGGAGCTGCTGCTATGTGTGAGGCTCTGTACGTGTGTGGCTGTGTGTGAGAGCTTGCTGTGTAAGTCACAGGACAGCCTCGGATAGCAGTCCTCACCGTGTTAGACTTAAGGTCCCTTGTTTTCCATCACAGTGCGTGCCACGATAGCTGGTCCCCAGGCTTCCAGGAACTCTTCTGTCTCTACCTTTCTTCTCAGAAGTCTTGGGATTACAGACGTGTCACCACACATGTATATGTGTGCACATATGTATTATGTATATGCGGGGGATTTAAACTCAGGTTCTCACCCTTACGCAGCAAGCACTTTGCTTATTAAACCATCTCCCAGGCTGTGAACAGTGGCTTTAATCCAGTGAGTCTTGTCTGTGAGAGAACTGTAGGAGACATAGGGCACATGGATACTGTTGACTGGAAGTCAAGACCTAAAAGCATGAGAGAACCAAAGAGGTCTGTATCACATAAGAACACCTAGTCCAGCCTCACCTATTTCAGAATCATCTAACAGAGCTGGAATCCTTGCCACGTATCCCTGCATTTTCAAAGGAAGTGGCTTCCCTCCTGAGGTCCCTACCCTAAGTCACGCTTACAAAAATGATGGTATTAACTCAAATCTCCACTGCAGTTATTTTCAGCTTTAATTAATTTTCTAGCACCAACAAGTCTAAAAAAATGCCTATGTTGAAATACAAAAATACGAAAAAGACAGAATCTCCACGTGAGCCAGCTGAATAGGAAGTGAGAGGCCAAGGAGCCACGCTGCCTTGGAACCCTTGTGATGTCTATCTTGAGGCAGATGTAAAACGTGTGGCCCAGTGGCTCTCAGAGCCAGCGCAGTGAGCCACTATTGGCTTTGGTCTCCATGAAGATGCCATGGCCTTGGATCTCAGCAGACCTATCTGGATGACTAATTTCTATCCCATGACCTTGTAAAATCTCATTGTGGTTCATTGTTCATCTCTGTCCAGACCTAGTTTGCCATTTTGCCAATTAATCCCAGGGAAAAAAAACCTGTTTGTTTGTTTGTTTGTTTGTTTGTTTGTGATTATGTTTTTTTCAAGACAGGGTTTCTCTGTGTAGCCCAAGCTGTACTAGAACTTGATTTTTCACAAGCCAGCCTTGAATTCGGAGTTCTTTTGTTTGCCTCTGTCTCACTAGATTTGGAAGAAAGGGTGCCACCACCCTCTGGCTTATGAAGAAAATTCTTAACCTCACCTCAGCAATGCCAGGTGGATACCATAAAGAAAAACTGGGAATCATGGGGCTAGCGAGATTGTTCAGTGGTCAAGGGCAATCATGAGAATCAGACCCCAAAACCCACATCAGGTGGACAATAACTCCAGCTCCAGAAGATCTGAAACCCCCTTCAGACCTCTGCAGGTACCTGCACACCCATGAGCACAGACAAACACGCATTCACATACACACATTAATTCAATAATGTTCTAATTTAGAAAAATAAAGAAAACCTGGAAAGTTGAAAGAGAAGCTGGATAGAAAGTTCTAGGATGGAAACGGTTTATCCACAGATGTTGGTGGACTAGCTCATGCACCCATGCTTGATAATATGCAGAGTTATGGTGGGCCACCTTGTCATGGCTCTCCAGTCTGAGAAATGAAGGTAATGAGTATCCCCACACACAGAGTGGGTACAGGTCATGACTGGAATGCACTGTGCCCAGTTCTGGTGAAGGGTATTCTGTTGCACAGACTCAGCTTTGGGATCCAGTTGCCTAATGTCCTCTTAATGCCTGAGTTACTATCTAAACAGGCATGTGAATATTTAAAGAATAGCTTCAAGAAATGTGGATTCAGCCTGCCCTCAACCGCTCTTTAGCTAATGCTAAGTTACACTGAATTTCTACTTAACATGATATAGTTTTACCTAGTTGAATCAAAACTGTGTATCTAGGCTGGGCTATAGATTGCTAGGGAAAGCACTTGCTATGCAACCAGAAGTTTAATCCCTAGAAAAGCACAGCAGGGTGGTACAGATTTGTAGCCCCTGTGCAGGGGATGGGATGTAGAGACTAGAGGTTCTATGGGGCTTGCTAACCAGCTAGCCTTACATTCTTGAGATCAGAGCCCCAGGCCAGGGGGACCCTATCTCAAATAACAAGATGAACAACACCTGAGAAAGAGCTTCCAAGGTTCACCTCTAGCCTGAACATACACCCTAACATATGCACACAGCTACACACATGTGCATGAACACACACACACACACACACACACACACACACACACACACACACACACACACAAATCACCCTGTGTTTGAAGAAGGAAAGTATCTGTGTTTCTCTGTTAGTTGATGACATAACTTAGAGAATGAGTTAAGTCAGGCTGAATTGGAAGGATACCAAAGGAAAAGTAAGGATTGGTGTGCAGAAGTCCTTGCACTATGCAGAAGTGGCCTGGCTTCCAGAAGACACAAGGCCATGCCCATGTTCCTATGTTTACATGGGTGGGTGAGGTATGTGAAGCCCTGTCATGGAGCACAGAACTTCCCTGTGAGTGTGTGTGAGTTTTGGGGGTGGGGTGGCTATGGTCTGAACTCGATTAGCACAGCTCCCTCAGTGTCCCCTCCATAACACCAGCCCTCATGGGCACAGGAAATGAGGAGTTTTAGAAAAAGAGTTTTCATTCACAAGATTAAAAGAAAGTTCCTTCACATAAACTAAGTACGTTTCTTTGTGCCAAGCTTTGGCAATTACCCTTGGGTCGTTTCCTACGTAAGAATCCCAGATCCTTTAGAGTCGGCTCAAAACAACCCTATTTATAAACATTTGAGTGAAATGATGCTTGTTGCCCACAGAGAAAACAGACAATGCTGAAGGAAGGGAGGTGCATAGTTGAGGATGCTGCAGTCAAACACGGTGATCTTAAAACATGCAGATGCCCTGAGAATCCGTTTCCAGCCCATGAGCTCTGTTATACCAGAGTCTATTACTTCCTTGGAGCTGGCTAACGGTCGTCATTCCCTCTGTACACAGGCTGGTCTTCCCTGCCCCCTTCTGTCATTTCTCCTCTGTAAACAGCAGGCTACCTAGCATAAGCCACTGCCTGGTTTCTTCTGGTTCATCTTTTTGGGTTTTTGGTTTTGCATTTTTTAATGTATGCGTGTGGGCAGATTGGTGTGTTTGTACCTGTGTGAGAGTGCATGTGTGTGCACGTGCATGGAAAGACCAGAAAACAATCTTGGGTTTCACTAACTCTCTCCTTGACCCAGCTCTCACCTATTAGCTGGTTGGCTGGCTGGCCAGAGAGCCCCGAGATTCTGCCCACCCATACCCCCCCCCCTTTTTTTGCTCTGGGATCACAAGCATGTGCTATCATTTTTGCATGGGTTCTAGGGTTAACCTCAGGTCCTTGTGTGAGCAACGTGAGCTGTTACCGCCTGAGACATCCTCCGTCCTAGCCGTGCAGCCTGTTTTTGTGAGGTGGATTTAGAACACAGCCGCACTGTTTCACTGTGGTGGCTGAACCGTTGCCACAGACTGACCTAGCCTAAACTATTTATTCTCCAGCTCTGCAGGAAAAAAAATCTGCCAACTCCTCTCTTAAACAGACTGACTGACATAATGTCCAAGTTCAGACCCAGCCCAGCCCATTACAGCTGTCTAAAGAGACCAGCTTCTGGGCTGGGTACCTGTGGAGAGGAAGGAGCTCTACAGCTGAGGTCAGGGTACAAGTAGCAGCGTGAAGCTGCCCAGGCCACATCTGGCTAATAACTTGTCCCCAAAAGCACAATGGTGCCCATTCCTCATCTTCATTGCCCTGGTTGCCAGCTTAGGGCCTTCTTATGGCTGATCCTGGCCATCCCATCACCCCCTGCGCCAAATTGGCACCCCAGGCTCTGCCATTGTCCTTCAGAGAAGCCTCCGCTCACCTAAGCAGGTTCCGGAGGGAATGTGGAGCAGGCATATGGAGTGTCCGACAGGCTCCCCCTGACCTTAAAGCTGGGGCTCCACCATCCCTCTCCCATATTCATAAAATACTATGTGGCACCCCAATATGGGCAAACTCTTCACATGGGATGGGCCAGACTAGGTTTATATCATACTGAAGGTATGCCCACTTGGGAAATTGAGACTCTAGGGTTAAGTGTACCTGTATCTGCCAATTATGATGTCTCCCAAGCACAGTAGGTTTCTCGCTGACCCTGAACTGGGCTTGTCTTACCTGTGACACAGTGTATCATCACTGATGTAACAAGTGTCACAAGAAGTTTTTCATGCATAGAGACAAGACAGCTGTCTGAATTCTGACTCTCAAGAGTAGAGGGGAGTGAAGCTTTGGGACCGAGAAAGGTGTGGGGATGGGCCACTGGAGGTTAGGAAGTCATGTGTCATGAAACTTCATCTACAAGGACCACCCTGACCCACACACTGGAGGTGTTCCCTGTACATCTGAATGTGTGCGTAGGTGCACTTGTATGTCAGTGTGTGCACCTGTGCATTCCGTAGGCTAGAAAAAGCGACAGGTACCTGTTCTATCACTCTCTGCCTTAATTCCTTTGAGATGGGGTCTGTCACTAAGCCTGGAGTTACACTGGAGGACAGCCATGTAACTGAGGGTACAGCTACAGAAGCAGCCAGACTTTGCTCTTAACAGATCCTAGCATGTAACTCCAGGTCTTCATTCTTACATAGTAAGCACTCTTACACTGATCCATCTCCCCAGCTCCTGGAGTGGATGGTTTTATTTTATTTTTGTTGTTGTTGTGGTGGTGGTGGTGGTTGTTGTTTTTTGTTTTTTTCCGGAGCTGAGGACCAAACCCAGGGCCTTGCGCTTGCTAGGCAAGCGCTCTACCACTGAGCTAAATCCTCAACCCCAAGTAGATGGTTTTAAAGTCACACAAGGGAGGGTGAGATGACGCTGTTGGTAAATGCACTTACCACAAAGTAAAGCTCGACAGCAGGAGTTCAATCCCTGAGACCCATGTGGTAGAGGAAGAGGACAGACAACTCTCACCCATTTTCTCCTGACTTCCACATGTGATCCACAGCATGTGCATACCTGTGCGCACATGCACGTAAGAATGCATGCATATGCACACATGTACACACACAAAAATGCCTACATACATACATAATCAAAAATTTTAGAGTCACCTAAGAGCAGTAGACTGTAGCAAGAGAGATGTCTTATGGATAAAGAGCAGGTAATCTATTCAGGTTTGCCCTCAGTTTCCCTTTTTGCCTCTTCAACCAGTGTCAGTAAGCCCATGGCCCAGAAATTATATATTGAATACCAGCTATGTGCCAGGCCCCAAAGACGTGACAATGAGGATGACCACTTGACCAGCAGTGATCCGCAAGAAGAGTTCATGTTCTAGTGAGAGTGGACAGACATACAGAAGAAGGCTAAATCCATTGGATAGTGTTAAGGATTAGGGAGAATATTCCATCCGAAGAGATGAGGAAGGTGGAAGAGAGAAGGGCCGTGTGTGTGTGCGTGCGTGTGTGTTTGTGTGTGTGTGTGTGTGTGCGTGCACGTGTGTGTGTACACACGCATGAGTTCGTGTTGGTCTGTGTTTGTCCATGTGTCTGTGTCTGTGTGCCTGTATGTATCTGTGTGTGTCTCTATGTGAATGTGTGTATATACATGTGCATGCATGTTCATATATGAAGATGCAAATGTGGGAGTATGTATGCACGCATGTATATGCACATGCTTGTGGAGGTCTTGGATAATCTCAGTTACCCTACCTGACCAGGGAGCCCTAGGATCCATTCATTTCCTCCCCAAGCATTGAGATTACAGAAACACCACCCTACTCTTCTTTAAAGTGAGTTCCAAGGATCCGACTCAGATACTCATCTTGGAAGGCAGGCAGTCTACCAACTGAGCCATCTTCCCAGCCCGAGGGCGTGCCATTTTATAGAGTATAGCCAGGGGATACGGGCAGGTGATGTTTGAGAAAGATCTGGGAGAAGCAGAAGAGAACTGGGTCTCTGAGAGGCATAGCATGCCCTGTGCACAGCTCGGCACACTGCCACAGTGCAGCCACAGGGCAGTGAGACACCTGATCAGAGGCTAAATCCAAACTTGTGAACCGAAAAACCCTCTCCTCTTCATGAACCTGTGGTAGGAAGGTACAATGGGAGAAGCATAGAGTAACTGGACAGGGCCACAGTGAGCGGTGAAAAGCAGACCTAAGACAAGGAAAGTAACTCGCTCACGGTTGAGACCACAGTCTGTCATCTTTCCTTTGGGTCATCGTGTACTTTAGGTGACTTCATATCAAGGAGCAAATAGTTTCATGTAAGCACTACATACATATCACCATTGTACATATTTGTGCACGCATATATACATACACACTCGCGGGCTAAGGGACCCAGATGGCTCCACCACCTGCAGGGCTTGGCCTCTTGGATGGCGTGTCCAGCCTGTGCTCTGCTTCAGACCCTAAGCAGTTCTGAATTCTAGTTACTTCTCGGGTAGGGATGCCGATGGCATCTTGTCACTTTGTCATAAAAGGATATGGAGTGATCTATACCTTCCTGAAAAGTGTATTGGATCGTGTATGTCAGCCAGGTAGAGAGTAGCTGAAGGAAGAGACAGCACCCACCCGTGTGTATGAGTGTGAGGGCTTATATTTCTTCAGAGAGCCTTTTCCCTCTCTCTGTATGCTGATAGAAGTGGCCTCTCCACCCAGGTCTGCCCTCTGATAAGCCTGAAACAGTAGCTCAGTCTCTTATCAAGCAGCTGCAGCGGGATATGGAGACTCTGCACTGTGCAGTTGGTGCTGATAAAGTGGGCCTGGGCCAGACACTCGGCAGCTGCTGTCTTGGACCTGTCCCTAGAGCCACAGTTCTCAGAAATAGGAGACTGAGACCCAGGAAATCTCATTCATTTCCTGCATCCCACAGTAGGTCAAGCTGATAACAGCCTTGGCAACAGAGCATGCGCAGGAACATGTAGGAGTGTAAGAGTAGGAAGATGGCTTCAGTTGGTAGACTGCCTGCCTTCCAAGATGAGGATCTGAGTCGGATCCTTGGAACTCACTTTGCTAGGAGCCTTGGTGGAGCAGAGCTACTGAGGGGCCTTGGGGAGCTAGTGGGGCATTGCAGATGGAGACCCACTGGGATCATGGGGTTGTGAAGTGTGAAATGTCATAGGATTTTGTGAGTCTGACACTACTGTCCTCTTTTAATGCTGAGACTTTGAGATTCCTGAAGAGGTGTCAATGTATTTCTCCTAAGGTATAGTTAGATTAGAAGCCATGTTGGCTGGCCCTCAGGCTGCCTTCTCCTCTCCTAGAGGACCTATTAGACTTCCATATGCTCATGCATGCATGCACGCGCACGCACGTGCACACACACATACACACACACACACAGTACACACACACCACACCACACACACACAGTACACACACACCCCACACACACCACACACACAGTACATACACACCACATACACACACACAGTACACACACACCACATACACACACACACAGTACACACACACCACATACACCACATACACACACACAGTACACACACACCACACACACACCACATACACACACACACCACACACACCACACACCCCACACACACCACACACCACACACACACACACACACACACACACACACACACACACACACACCCTGCTTGACAGCATCATACTCTACCTTTAAATTCCTTTAGCTTCCAAGCTTCTCTGACTTTGCCCTTCTAGGGATTTCAGATGAACATCTGTGGGTCCCAGTGTTTGGGGTGCACTTACACTAAAACACTCTTGTTGTTTATTTTAGAATGAAGCTTATCAGAAATCTTGCAGTTTTAGTCGGCAATCCTAATAGAATGGGACCTAGACAGTGGTGTTTTATTTTGTTTTTATCGTGGTGGTGCCAGAGATAGAACTTAGAACCTCGCACTTGCCAAACACATGCTCTGCCACTAAGCTCCACACTCAGCCTAACGGGGGTTTTCGAAAGAGTTCTAGGTGAAGTGTATGTGGCCAGAGTTGAGAGCCAGGACTGAGCGGTCGCCCCTCTGAGTGTGTCCTCCCTCAATAGCAGGCCAGGTCACCAGGCAGACCCAGAACTCCAAAGCCAGTCTCCGGGAAGTGTTCCTTACTCGTCTGTTGGTCCATATCAGGGATGCCTCCCATGACACTCAGCACCATCTCTTTTTCTATATTTGGTGCTAGCGATGGAGCCCAGGGCCTCACATATGCTTAGCCAAAGCTCGCTCTTACTTACATTCCCAAGTAAAATATATATTTTATGTAAATTTGAACGTGTGTAATGCATCTTTATTTTTAATTGTTGAAGTGATTATTGTGATTTAATAATTCCATTTACAGAAATATAGACTAAGTTATTCATAACCCTCTTGCCTTTCCCTACTCATGGCCAGTCCCTTCGTTAACTTTTAATCACAGTCCTGCTGCAGCCTCTGGCCTTTCAATAGTGTTAAGGTTTTCCTTCCTGTGACCCTGACCATGTGAGTCCCGAGGGCTGAAATCGGGTTGTCAGGCTTGGTAGTGATACCTTTACCTACTAAGCCATCTTGCTTGACCCTGAAAATATTCTTTCTAGTTGTACTTGCCCCTCCTCCAGGATTTATAAAGAATATCTCTGTCTTAAAGTTTCTATTGCTGTGAAGAGACACCATGGTCGTGGCAAATCTTACAAAAGAAAACATTTAATTGGGGCTGGTTTACAGCTTCAGAGGTCTAGTGTCATGGTCGGAAGCACGGCAGCACACAGGTAGACGTGGTGCTGGAGAGGTAGCTGAGGGTTCTACATCAGGATCAGCAGGCAGGAGGAAAAGAGAGAACATTAGGCCCGAGTTGAGCATTTGAAACCTCAAAGCCACCCCCAGTGAGACACTTCTTCAAAGCCACACCCCCTAATGCCATTCCTTAAACATTCAGTATGAGTCTATGGTGGCCATTCTGATTTAAGCTATTACACCGTCTTCGTAGACCTTCTTTTCCACAGCATCTACTCGGTGCTCACACAAAAGGACTCAGCTTTCACACCCTCATCTTTAGGATCTTCTCTTGTCCATCACTCACCCCGGGAGACAAAGGACAAAAACTTACTGATAACACTGAACATAATAGTGACGGTGGACTAAGTAATAAGACAAGGAAAAGAGTAAAATGAGCTAGTGAGACTTATGGGCTTAGCTACTCATACGCTCTTGTTCTTCTCTCCCAAAGTCTCATCTTTTTAACTCCCCAAACAAAACTCAAAAGGAGTAAGTTGAAAGGTATAAAATAGAAAACTACATTTGATCCCATACGAAAGCATCCATATGTCAAAAGAATGCAAGGACATGAAATCCGTCCTGGTTTTAGGTCGTCTCCTGGGTAAGGAATTTTTACTCTTGGTTGAACAATGGACCCAATCCTGACACTGCCTAGTGGTTTTCTGGGGATAACTAATTTTATTCTGTTATCGGGTTTGATGAACAAAATCTCCTCACCTTTAAAGAAATAATCACAGCAGCCTGTTGGGAGATCGCATTTTGATGACACTTCTTCCAGGGCAAATATGGCGGGACTCAAAGCTGATTCTGAAGAGCAGAGACCTTGCTAAGTGGTGAGGGGTGTGGCGTTGATCACTGCAGCAGGAAGCTGTATCAGTCTGCCCACCTACCTGGGTTCAGACTTCAACTACACTTCCTTGAAGGAGCCAGCAGGAATTTTATGGATTCCTGCTGTGAAATTGGGTATATGTGTATTGGTTTCCCTCTGATTAGTCGCTGGTATTTATCACTTTCTATCAAAGAAACACTAAATTTACATGGCAGCTGGTTTGTGTGGTAGAACTTCAGCTGACAAGAGGAAGGGCTATATATGCATCTGTGACTTCTTTGCTTAAAAAAATAAATTAACGTGGGCACATGCGAATCACAAGATCTGGACAGGGAATGGGGGAGATGGAGCAGGAGCTTGCCAAGGGCGACAATCTGAGAAGTTCATAGAACATTCTAACAGCTAGGGAAACAGTGGGGGGGCAGGGCGTAAAGGAATCATGGGGCAGGAATGGTGGAGAGAAATGACCTATCTTCCCCCCAGCACAGACAAAGACATGACAGGGGTGGGACTATGGGCTGGCAGCTTCCTGATTCCATCCCAGATGTGAAGAGGAAATGAACTGGTGACTCCCATGAGTGTTTTTCCTTCCCTGATACCTCGCAGTCAGGACTTGGAGGGTTGGAGAAGGGTAAATAGCACACGGGAACCTTCAGGAAACCCAGATGGTTCAGAGGATAAGTTAACACTGGCCCTGAGCCTTCTGCCATTTCATCTCCCACAGCACAAGGCCAGGCTTCTAATTTCTGAGTGTGTGTGTGTGTGTGTGTGTGTGTGTGTGTGTGTGTGTGTGTGTGTGTATGCATGTTAGTGTCTGTGTGTGTGTGTGTGTGTATGCTTATGACCACATGTGCATACAAGAGGATAAGAAAAGATCTCACATAGGAGCTGTCACCCATAGGGAGGGAGCCCTCCGGGATATTCTCATGTCTTTCTCTACATACTAGAGCCTGTGTAGCTGGGATGGATGAGAAGTTAAGACTCCTGCCAAATCTGATATCAAATTCCAAGCTCCCTGTGTCACCCACTAAGGAGACCTCTTCAGGAACTGTGACATGACTTTTTGAAAGGGTCGTGTTATTTTATTTGCATACTACTGTCTTTACCCCTACCCAGACAGTGGATTCCCAAAATTTAAACCCAAATGCAGTCTGTCTTCCACCATACCCTTTTCAAATGCAAGTCTAGCATTTGAGTCAAACTGTAGTGTTGTTGCCCAGAGAAGCCAGTGTGATCGATAGCATTGGGGTTCTGCAAAAAAGAATTTTCACCTTGAAAGTTTGGCCCTAAAACACCCTAAGTCTTTTCCTAAAATCTTTTAAGAAAGTTAAGTTTGATGTAGGGAACCCATTATCTGAGGAATTTACACCAGCTTGTAGAGAGCTAAGCAGTTTGCAGTGTCAGGAGCAGTGTCTATGACTCCCACCTGGTCCTTATCAGTATGGTTTCCTGCAAGCCCGACCACAGCCCTCAAAGAGAGGTTCTCCTCTGCATATTCCATAGCTGTCCTGTACCCTGCTGCTCTCTCAGAGTCTCCCACGGTCAAGAGGAAAGGACACTGCAGAAAGGGCAGGAAGGATACCCACTTCCTGCTCCCCTGCCCTTCCTTCCCTCCAGGGTGCTTTCCTAATGGACTTTCCTCTTTGGGGCCACGCTCTGCCTTCTGCTGCCTCAGAGTGCTCAAGCCTTCATTTGCTCACCCTGCCTGTTGGAGCTCTGCTGTCTGCCATGATGGAGGCTGTGAAATCTCAGCCTCTCATCACGAGGCTGTCTCACAGCCACACACAGAGAGACTATCCAAGTGAAGGTTGCAAAACTTCTTTCTACCTCCTCCTACCCAACTGTAGACATGGGATCTGCTGCCGCCCAGGAAGGAAAGAACACCTTGCCCCATGAGCAGGCAAATGAGCCTCCTAGAGTTAGCATGGCTAACTGAATCATTATTATTTACACATGGAATCTGATCAAGGTCATTGAGTCACATCATTAGGTACCCAGTTATACTGAAAATGCAATTGTCTACTTACGTTAGCTGAGTCCTTTAGAGAAGTGGCAAACATGGGCCTACAAGAGCCAGTTGGGAAGCAAGGACTTAGACATCTGTGCAGTGTGACTCGGGGCTACTGATCCGTGCTTGAGTCGAGTGTATGAGTGTGTGCAAAGTACATGCTCGAGGAAGGCATGATCCTCAGCCTCTGTCCAGGGAGCTCATGCCAGAAACTTAATAAATGACAGCCATCAGTGTTACTGGAAGCTTAGCGTCCCTCTGTGGGCTCACTGTTTAGAGAACGTCAGTTTGTACTAAGCAGTCGTATAAGAAGTTGTACTTAGAGGACCTCGAGAAGCACTTCCTGTGAAGTGCACGCTCCGGAGTGGTATGTGCTGTAGATGCCAGAGGACGGCTTGAAGTGTCATTCTTCAGGAGGCGTGTTTTGTTTAAGAGAGGGTTTTACTGGCCTGGCACTCTCCAGATAGACTAGATTGGCTGACCATTGAACCTCAGGGATTCCCTGCTAGAGTGACAGGTATGCATCTGACATTTTTTTTAAAAAACATAGATTCTGGTGCCTAAACCCAGGTCCTAACACTTGCAAGGCAAGTTTTATCAGGTCACCTGCTCTGCCCCTCTGAAGGGTTTTATATAAATGAGGCACTCCCTAAGCTCTGGTTTGTGGCCTGGGTTGGTACAGTTGTCCAACCAAGTGTGCCTTTCCCTTATTAAATATCTGTGTATTTGTTACTCTTACATCTCTGTGACAAAATGCCCAACAGACACAACTTATGGGGTGCAAGGTTTGTTTCTCCCTTGTGATTTGAGAGGGAGCAGTCCATGGCGCTGAGGCAGGAGAGTGGCAGATAGGCCAAGTAGAGGTCTATTCCTATGACCTGGAAACTGTGAATACAGAGTGGAACCAGTACCCTTCCAAAGCTCATGTAGAAGTTACTAAGGTCAGAGACTGAGCCTTGGCAGCTCTAATAAGGTAGGCTCTGCCCATCCTCAATAAGCCAATTAAAGAGGCAAATTAAGAGCAGAGAAAGGCTACTTCTGTGATGAGAGACACAGGGACCCACTGATTCCTCTCTCACATACCTGTCTTCCTCTGGTGGTACTGACATGACATGCAGTTTTAAATTCATTGCAAGAGGTATGTATAGCTAAATAGTTAGGCAGGGAGGGGGGAGTCCAATCCATCACTGACCTATCAAGAGAGAGAAAACGAGACAGAGACAGACCGACAGACTGACTGACTGACTAGCTGGACCTGGTATGAACTTTTGAAACTTTAAAGTCCATCCCCAGTGGCACACCTCCATCAAGGCCACACCTCCTAATCCGTCCCAAACAGTTCTACTCTCTGGTGACTAAGCATTCAAATATATGAAACTATGGGGCCATTCTCATTCAAACCAATATATCATCTTCACCTTAGTCATGACAACAGTTTTGGCAATGATAATGTCTTAGTTAGGGTTTTATTGCTGTGAAGAGACACCATGACCTGGCGACTCATATAAAAGACAACATTTAATAATAACTGGCTTATGGTTTTAGAGTCCATCCGTATCATGACAGGAAGCATGGTGTTGTGCAGCAGCCTTGGTGCTGGAGGAGCTGATAGTTCTATATCTTGATCTGAAGATAGACAGATGGAGTCTGTCTTCTGCAGGCAGCCAGGAGGAGTATCTGATTCCACACACTGGGCAGAGCTTGAGTGCAGGAGACCTCAAAGCCCACCCCCTCAATGACACATTTCCGCCAACGAGGTCACACCTACTAAAACAAGGCCACACCTCCTAATAGTACCTCCTCATGACCCAAGCATTCAAATACATGAGTCTACGGGGGCCATACCTATTCAAAACCCCACAGATAATAACAAATATCCAAATGATCGGAACTATGCCAAGCACTGTACTTGATCCTTAGCACATATTAACAATAATCCTGGAAGGAAGAAAGGTTGTAAGAAATCAGTAACTCTTGTAATTCTTGTTTTGTGGATGAGAAGCTGGAAGATTCCGGTAGAGTTGTTGGTCTTTAGTTGACGCTGGAATCCTAATGAAGTAGGTTCTAATATGCGTGAAGGATGTTGCAGCAACAGAATTCTAGAGTGAGAAATCCATGCCTTTTCTTTTTTTTTTTTAATTAATTAATTAATTTATTTATTTTTTTTATTAACTTGAGTATTTCTTATATACATTTCAAGTGTTATTCCCTTTCCCGGTTTCCGGACAAACATCACCCTCCCCCCTCCCCTTCCTTATGGGTGTTCCCCTCCCAAACCTCCCCCCATTGCCACCCTCCCCGCATAGTCTAGTTCACTGGGGGTTCAGTCTTAGCAGGACCCAGGGCTTCCCCTTCCACTGGTGCTCTTACTAGGATATTCATTGCTACCTATGGGGACGGAGTCCAGGGTCAGTCCATGTATAGTCTTTAGGTAGTGGCTTAGTCCCTGGAAGCTCTGGTTGCTTGACATTGTTGTACTTTTGGGGTCTCGAGCACCTTCAAGCTCTTCCAGTTCTTTCTCTGATTCCTTCAACGGGGGACCTATTCTCAGTTCAGTGGTTTGCTGCTTGCATTCGCCTCTGTATTTGCTGTATTCTGGCTGTGTCTCTCAGGAGCGATCTACATCCGGCTCCTGTCGGTCTGCACTTCTTTGCTTCATCCATCTTGTCTAATTGGGTGGCTGTATATGTATGGGCCACCTGTGGGGCAGGCTCTGAATGGGTGTTCCTTCAGTCTCTGTTTTAATCTTTGCCTCTCCCTTCCCTGCCAAGGGTATTCTTTTTCCTCATTTAAAGAAGGAGTGAAGCATTCACATTTTGATCATCCGTCTTGAGTTTCCTTTGTTCTAGGGATCTAGGGTAATTCAAGCATTTGGGCTAATAGCCACTTATCAATGAGTGCATACCATGTATGTCTTTCTGTGAGTGGGTTAGCTCACTCAGGATGATATTTTCCAGTTCCAACCATTTGCCTACGAATTTCATAAACTCGTTGTTTTTGATAGCTGAGTAATATTCCATTGTGTAGATGTACCACATTTTCTGTATCCATTCCTCTGTTGAAGGGCATCTGGGTTCTTTCCAGTTTCTGGCTATTATAAATAAGGCTGCGATGAACATAGCGGAGCACGTGTCTCTTTTATATGTTGAGGCATCTTTTGGGTATATGCCCAAGAGAGGTATGGCTGGATCCTCAGGCAGTTCAATGTCCAATTTTCTGAGGAACCTCCAGACTGATTTCCAGAATGGTTTTACCAGTCTGCAATCCCACCAACAATGGAGGAGTGTTCCTCTTTCTCCACATCCTCGCCAGCATCTGCTGTCACCTGAGTTTTTGATCTTAGCCATTCTCACTGGTGTGAGGTGAAATCTCAGGGTTGTTTTGATTTGCATTTCCCTTATGACTAAAGATGTTGAACATTTCTTTAGGTGTTTCTCAGCCATTCGGCATTCCTCAGCTGTGAATTCTTTGTTTAGCTCTGAACCCCATTTTTTAATAGGGTTATTTGTTTCCCTGCGGTCTAACTTCTTGAGTTCTTTGTATATTTTGGATATAAGGCCTCTATCTGTTATAGGATTGGTAAAGATCTTTTCCCAATCTGTTGGTTGCCGTTTTGTCCTAACCACAGTGTCCTTTGCCTTACAGAAGCTTTGCAGTTTTATGAGATCCCATTTGTCGATTCTTGATCTTAGAGCATAAGCCATTGGTGTTTTGTTCAGGAAATTTTTTCCAGTGCCCATGTGTTCCAGATGCTCCCCTAGTTTTTCTTCTATTAGTTTGAGTGTGTCTGGTTTGATGTGGAGGTCCTTGATCCACTTGGACTTAAGCTTTGTACAGGGTGATAAGCATGGATCGATCTGCATTCTTCTACATGTTGCCCTCCAGTTGAACCAGCACCATTTGCTGAAAATGCTATCTTTTTTCCATTGGATGGTTTTGGCTCCTTTGTCAAAAATCAAGTGACCATAGGTGTGTGGGTTCATTTCTGGGTCTTCAATTCTATTCCATTGGTCTATCTGTCTGTCTCTGTACCAATACCATGCAGTTTTTATCACTATTGCTCTGTAATACTGCTTGAGTTCAGGGATAGTGATTCCCCCTGAAGTCCTCTTATTGTTGAGGATAGCTTTAGCTATCCTGGGTTTTTTGTTATTCCAGATGAATTTGCAAATTGTTCTGTCTAACTCTTTGAAGAATTGGATTGGTATTTTGATGGGGATTGCATTGAATCTGTAGATTGCTTTTGGTAAAATGGCCATTTTTACTATATTAATCCTGCCAATCCATGAGCATGGGAGATCTTTCCATCTTCTGAGGTCTTCTTCAATTTCTTTCCTCAGTGTCTTGAAGTTCTTATTGTACAGATCTTTTACTTGCTTGGTTAAAGTCACACCGAGGTACTTTATATTATTTGGGTCTATTATGAAGGGTGTCGTTTCCCTAATTTCTTTCTCGGCTTGTTTCTCTTTTGTATAGAGGAAGGCAACTGATTTATTTGAGTTAATTTTATACCCAGCCACTTTGCTGAAGTTGTTTATCAGCTTTAGTAGTTCTCTGGTGGAACTTTTGGGATCACTTAAATATACTATCATGTCGTCTGCAAATAGTGATATTTTGACCTCTTCTTTTCCGATCTGTATCCCCTTGATCTCCTTTTGTTGTCTGATTGCTCTGGCTAGAACTTCAAGAACTATATTGAATAAGTAGGGAGAGAGTGGGCAGCCTTGTCTAGTCCCTGATTTTAGTGGGATTGCTTCAAGTTTCTCTCCATTTAGTTTAATGTTAGCAACTGGTTTGCTGTATATGGCTTTTACTATGTTTAGGTATGGGCCTTGAATACCTATTCTTTCCAGGACTTTTATCATGAAGGGGTGTTGAATTTTGTCAAATGCTTTCTCAGCATCTAATGAAATGATCATGTGGTTCTGTTCTTTCAGTTTGTTTATATGATGGATCACGTTGATGGTTTTCCTTATATTAAACCATCCCTGCATGCCTGGGATGAAGCCTACTTGATCATGGTGGATGATTGTTTTGATGTGCTCTTGAATTCGGTTTGCCAGAATTTTATTGAGTATTTTTGCGTCGATATTCATAAGGGAAATTGGTCTGAAGTTCTCTTTCTTTGTTGGGTCTTTGTGTGGTTTAGGTATAAGAGTAATTGTGGCTTCATAGAAGGAATTCGGTAGGGCTCCATCTGTTTCAATTTTGTGGAATAGTTTGGATAATATTGGTATAAGGTCTTCTATGAAGGTTTGATAGAATTCTGCACTAAACCCGTCTGGACCTGGGCTCTTTTTGGTTGGGAGACCTTTAATGACTGCTTCTATTTCCTTAGGAGTTATGGGGTTGTTTAACTGGTTTATCTGTTCCTGATTTAACTTCGATACCTGGTATCTGTCTAGGAAATTGTCCATTTCCTGAAGATTTTCAAGTTTTGTTGAATATAGGTTTTTATAGTAAGATCTGATGATTTTTTGAATTTCCTCTGAATCTGTAGTTATGTCTCCCTTTTCATTTCTGATTTTGTTAATTTGGACGCACTCTCTGTGTCCTCTCGTTAGTCTGGCTAAGGGTTTATCTATCTTGTTGATTTTCTCAAAGAACCAACTTTTGGTTCTGTTGATTCTTTCTATGGTCCTTTTTGTTTCTACTTGGTTGATTTCAGCTCTGAGTTTGATTATTTCCTGCCTTCTACTCCTCCTGGGTGTATTTGCTTCTTTTTGTTCTAGAGCTTTTAGGTGTGCTGTCAAGCTGCTGACATATGCTCTTTCCTGTTTCTTTCTGCAGGCACTCAGCGCTATGAGTTTTCCTCTTAGCACAGCTTTCATTGTGTCCCATAAGTTTGGGTATGTTGTACCTTCATTTTCATTAAATTCTAAAAAGTTTTTAATTTCTTTCTTTATTTCTTCCTTGACCAGGTTATCATTGAGTAGAGCATTGTTCAATTTCCACGTATATGTGGGCATTCTTCCCTTATTGTTATTGAAGACCAGTTTTAGGCCGTGGTGGTCCGATTGCACGCATGGGATTATTTCTATCTTTCTGTACCTGTTGAGGCCCGTTTTTTGACCAATTATATGGTCAATTTTGGAGAAAGTACCATGAGGAGCTGAGAAGAAGGTATATCCTTTTGCTTTAGGATAGAATGTTCTATAAATATCCGTTAAGTCCATTTGGCTCATGACTTCTCTTAGTCTGTCTACATCTCTGTTTAATTTCTGTTTCCATGATCTGTCCATTGATGAGAGTGGGGTGTTGAAATCTCCCACTATTATTGTGTGAGGTGCAATGTGTGTTTTGAGCTTTAGTAAGGTTTCTTTTACATATGTAGGTGCCCTTGTATTTGGGGCATAGATATTTAGGATTGAGACTTCATCTTGGTGGATTTTTCCTTTGATGAATATGAAGTGTCCTTCCTTATCTTTTTTGATGACTTTTAGTTGAAAATTGATTTTATTTGATATTAGAATGGCTACTCCAGCTTTCTTCTTCTGACCATTTGCTTGGAAAATTGTTTTCCAGCCTTTCACTCTGAGGTAATGTCTGTCTTTGTCTCTGAGGTGTGTTTCCTGTAGGCAGCAGAATGCAGGGTCCTCGTTGCGTATCCAGTTTGTTAATCTATGTCTTTTTATTGGGGAGTTGAGGCCATTGATATTGAGAGATATTAAGGAATAGTGATTATTGCTTCCCGTTATATTCATATTTGGAAGTGAGGTTATGATTGTGTGCTTTCATTCTCTTTGTTTTGTTGCCAAGATGATTAGTTTCTTGCTTCTAGGGTATAGCTTGCCTCCTTATGTTGGGCTTTACCCTTTATTATCCTTTGTAGTGCTGGATTTGTAGAAAGATATTGTGTAAATTTGGTTTTGTCATGGAATATCTTGGTTTCTCCATCTATGTTAATTGAGAGTTTTGCAGGATACAGTAACCTGGGCTGGCATTTGTGTTCTCTTAGGGTCTGTATGACATCTGTCCAGGATCTTCTGGCCTTCATAGTTCCTGGCGAAAAGTCTGGTGTGATTCTGATAGGTCTCCCTTTATATGTTATTTGACCTTTTTCCCTTACTGCTTTTAATATTCTTTCTTTATTTTGTGCGTTTGGTGTTTTGACTATTATGTGACGGGAGGTGTTTCTTTTCTGGTCCAATCTATTTGGAGTTCTGTAGGCTTCTTGTATGCCTATGGGTATCTCTTTTTTTAGGTTAGGGAAGTTTTCTTCTATGATTTTGTTGAAGATATTTACTGGTCCTTTGAGCTGGGAGTCTTCACTCTCTTCTATACCTATTATCCTTAGGTTTGATCTTCTCATTGAGTCCTGGATTTCCTGTATGTTTTGGACCAGTAGCTTTTTCCGCTTTACATTATCTTTGACAGTTGAGTCAATGATTTCTATGGAATCTTCTGCTCCCGAGATTCTCTCTTCCATCTCTTGAATTCTGTTGGTGAAGCTTGTATCTACAGCTCCTTGTCTTTTCTTTTGATTTTCTATGTCCAGGGTTGTTTCCATGTGTTCTTTCTTGATTGCTTCTATTTCCATTTTTAATTCCTTCAACTGTTTGATTGTGTTTTCCTGGAATTCTTTCAGGGATTTTTGCGATTCCTCTCTGTAGGCTTCTACTTGTTCTCTAAGGGAGTTCTTTATGTCTTTCTTGAAGTCCTCCAGCATCATGATCAAATATGATTTTGAAACTAGGTCTTGCTTTTCTGGTGTGTTTGGATATTCCGTGTTTGCTTTGGTGGGAGAATTGGGCTCCGATGATGCCATGTAGTCTTGGTTTCTGTTGCTTGGGTTCCTGTGCTTGCCTCTCGCCATCAGATTATCTCTAGTGTTACTTTGTTCTGCTATTTCTGACTGTGGCTAGACTGTCCTATAACCTGTGTGTCAGGAGTGCTGTAGACCTGTTTTCCTGTTTTCTTTCAGCCAGTTATGGGGACAGAGTGTTCTGCTTTCGGGCGTGTAGTTTTTCCTCTCTACAGGTCTTCAGCTGTTCCTGTGGGCCTGTGTCTTGAGTTCACCAGGCAGGTTTCTTGCAGGGGAAAAATTGGTCCTACCTGTGGTTCCAAGGCTCAAGTTTGCTCGTGGGGTACTGCCTAAGTCCTCTCTGCTGTGGCAGCAACCGGGAAAATCTGTGCCGCTCCTTCCGGGAGCCTCCGTGCACCAGGGTTCCAGATGGCGTTTGGTGTTTTCCTCTGGCGCCTGGATGTGCACAGAGTGCAGTCTCTTCTGGTTTCCCAGGCGTGTCCGCCTCTCTGAAGGTTCAGCTCTCCCTCCCTCGGGATTTGGGTGCAGAGAACTGTTTATCCGGTCTGTTTCCTTCAGGTTCCGGCAGTGTCTCAGGCGCAGGGGTCCTGCCGCTCCCGGGCCCTCCCCTACGGGAACCCAGAGGCCTTATACAGTTGCCTCTTGGGCCAGGGATGTGGGCAGGGGTGGGCAGTGTTGGTGGTCTCCTCCGCTCTGCAGCCTCAGGAGTGCCCACCTGATCAGGCGGTGAGGTCTCTCTCCCACGGGATTTGGGAGCAGGGAGCTGCTGCCCATGCCTTTTCTTATATCCCAATGACATGCCCTGCATTCTTCATTAACTCTTATTGTTTATTATTATTATTACTGTTATTATTACTGAGTTTTATTTACTTTGTGGTTTACCTATGTAATGTGGGTATGGAGGTATGGGGGCACACATGCACACCTGCCTGCACATAAGTACACATGCCATGGATCACATGTGGAGACCAGAGGACAGCTTGCAGGAGTCAGTTTGCTTCTTCCACTATGTAGGTCCCAGGAATTGAACTCACTCAGGTCATCGGGCTTCATGGTGGAAAGCACTTTGACCCACTGCGCCTTCTTACTGGCCATTCCCCACTTTTTGCTCCACCTCAGTTCCTTTCAGGAAAAACAGAAGATAATGTTCTCTCCCCAAAGGACCCAGATGAATCGATCATTGTCAAATCATGCACATCCACTCAGAGTTTCCTGGTCTACAGTTTGCCAGATAGAAATCTACCTTTTGGGGGCTGGGGATTTAGCTCAGTGGTAGAGCGCTTACCTAGGAAGCGCAAGGCCCTGGGTTCGGTCCCCAGTTCCGAAAAAAAGAACCAAAAAAAAAAGAAATCTACCTTTTATCTGGAAGGATGATCTCCCATTGGTTCCAACCACAAGAAAAGATGTAAACAGATAACAAACCAGTTCCAAGCAGACCAGCCCACAAGAAGATATCTGT
The DNA here is from genome assembly GCF_021556685.1 of Rattus norvegicus. NCBI lineage: Eukaryota > Metazoa > Chordata > Mammalia > Rodentia > Muridae > Rattus > Rattus norvegicus. The sequence continues at coordinate 24,303,252 of NC_141551.1, read as the reverse complement.
TGTCTGCTGAAGACATATTGGAAAGCAGTTTAACCGGGTGTGGAGGAACAGACCTAGAAGACATGACTTCCCACTGGATTGTGTCCAGGAAGATTGGTTTCTCCCAAGCATTGTCACTGGATCACTCCTGTCACATGGTGTCTGCTCTTCTTGACTTCAGCTCCCCACTAACAACTTGGTTCCCATTCACTGTAGTGATCAGTCAGCTTGACAGAGACATATTAGAAGATACAATGTCCCCGATCCCTGTGTGTTAAAGCCACACCAACTGCTCCCAAAGTAGTCTTCCTCCTCCCCCAAAGGAGAACAAACAGACCAAGCTCCTCAGTGGCCTTGGCATTGTCCCATCCCAGTATCTAGTCTGTTCAGTTGTAGAGCAAACCCTTCATAAGCACAAGCAGTGAGGTCTTGATCGAGCTTCCACTGACAAAACATCTCCGTCAGATTGCCTGTAGGCAAGTCTGTAGAACATTTTCTTCATTAGTAATTGATGTCAAAGTGTCTACATCGATGTTGGCACTGCCACCTCTGGGCAGATGATCCTGAATTGTACAAGAAAGCAAGCTGAGAAGCCATAATGTAAAAGCCAGGAAGCAGCACTCCTTCATGACTTCCAGTGCCTGCCTTGACTTTCTGTCTTGACCTTTCCCAATGGACTGTGACTCAGGCTATGTAAACCAAATAAATCTTTCCTCCTCAACTTGCTTTTAGTCATGATGCTTTAATCACAGGAATAGAAACCCTAAGTAAGACAGGGGACCACCTCCTTCAACTCATTCAAACCACCACTTGCCTTGTCTGAAAGCCAGAATGCCAAGGTTTTTCTATGGTAGAAGAATTACACATTGGCTCTAAGCTACCTGGGACTAAACTCTGTGTGTGTGTGTGTGTGTGTGTGTGTGTGTGTGTGTGTGTGTGTGTACACCTGTGAACAATACAGAGGCCAGATCAGCAATCAATGTTCAACCTCTATCCCTGTCCCAGCACTGGGGTTACAGGTTCACGTAGTCATACCAGCTTTCTATGTAGGTTCTGAGGATTTGAACTCACATCCCTGTGCTTATGCAGAAATCCTTGTTAGTCACTGAGCCATCTCCACCACCCAGCAATTAATAACTTCTGCTTCTCATACATGAGTAGGCTGTTTGACCCATGGAAGATACATGGATGGGGGCAAGGCTTGACATGCAAATTCATCAAATGAATGTAATAACAACTCACCGGGACTGGCATCAGCTAAAACATTCTAAATGGTGAGAACAATGACCCTGTGCTATACAGAAAGCAATTACCAGTCCTTTCTTTTTGAGACAGGTCTCATTGTGCAACTATGGATGACTAGGAACTTAGGGGCTTAAACTCAGAGTTCACCTGTCTCTGCTTCTAGAGTGCTGGGATTGAAGGTGTGGGGCACCACATCTGGGCCCTAATTCTTTCTTAAAAGTAGATGTTATCCTGAGACATCTCTCAGTGTCAGAGCATTTGCCTAATATGAAAGATGCCCTGGGTCTTTGAGCTTCTTTACCAACTGTGCTCCCCTAAACAAATGCTTTTCTTTCTTACTGATCTACTGGTGGTTGAGAATGGTCCAAAATCCAGCTACTAATACCATACACTTGTGTGTACAGGATTCGTTCATGTTTTGGGTGAACTTCACCTCGGGCTGCTATCCTGGCTGTCTCCTACCTACTTCCCCCATCTAGACTTCAGCAGCCAGTGTATTGTCAGATCGAGAATGTATGTGGCGACTGTCCTGGGTAGAAAGATCTCATTGTACTACAATTTCAATGATTACATGAACCTGGTGTGCCCTTCTCTGCTTTAATTTGTAATGAGATTTCTAATTTAGTACTGCTATTTCCGTAGTCTAATAAATTGCTTCCTCTCCTGCATTCCCAAGGAGAGGAGATAGCATACGTCGTATCTAGAGGTACAACTGAGGTATGTTCCCTCGTGCCAGATCCAAGGGCTGCAGACAAACACACAGTAGCAATCTCAGGAACTTGGATAGCTCCATAGGGTGGGCCTTGCTCACTGGATAGTTAATCCAAAAACCTGAAATGGGGAGAGCAGTTGGGGAAAGGCTGAAATAAAGAACATGTACCCCCAAATAAGTCATGAAGCCCCAGCCTGCCCCTGACTAAGCTCTGTGACCACAAGTACATCACACGCCAGAGTTTCAGTGTTAGCCTGTGAAGTGGGCTGCTGATGGCCCGCATCTCTCTGGAAGATCATTGCAATATGAGATATGAAGCAATAACAAAGCCACACTTGGCATGAGCAGACCATCAGATGGCTTCTGTTAAACATGGCAGTACAGGTCTTCATCCCACCATAAATACCCTACTGTGTGTCTAGCCAGTGTGAGCCTCTGTGGTTAGAGGCAACAGTGTTGTATTAACTTTTCCTGGGGAGATAGAAACAAATAGCAGACCAAAGTAATGATTCTATCAGAGTTCTATTTGGTCATCCAGGAAGGTGTTTGGGCTTTCTTACCTAAAGCTAGAGTGTAGATAACCCCAAAACAAAACCAGACACATCAGAGGCTGGGAACATGGCTCAGCTGGCAAGGTGCCTGCTGTGCAAAGCATAAGAATTTGAATCTGCATCCATAAAACCCAGATAAAATGGGCAGGTATGGCAGGGTGCATCTGTAATCCTAACGCTAGAGGGGCAGAGTAGAGAGGACCAACGCATCTAAGTGGTCGGCCGTCCTGGCTGAATCAGGGAGCTCTAGTTCATGATGGATACTGTCTCAAAGAGTAAGATGCACGTCACCAAGAACAAACTCAGATTTCCACACACACGTACACAGGCACCCACCTACAAACAAGCACATTTGTATACAAACATATTTTTGAATTTCAAACATATATACACATGTGCACGCACACACACACAGAGACACACACACACGTGCCAGTTGCATTACCACAAAGCCCTACATCGTAGATGGTGAACTCATGAGGCTATATCATAGTCTACTGTGTTCTGTGTACTCTAGTATCTAGTAGAAGCCAGAGGAGAATAATGGCTGCAATTAGTTGAAGGTCCTTAGACTTCTGCTTCCTCTTCCTATTAGGGGATATCAAGAGCCCCATTGCCATTATCATAAACATAGCTACCTCTGTATTTTTTGGCTCCTTGAGTTGCCATAGATACCTAACCAAGAAGTCTCTACTCCAAGATGGTGATCATATTATACCTGTGGGGAAAATGTCTACACTACAAGCAAAATCTACAAGGGGTGGGTATGAACTTCTGTGATGTAATTCAGTGGAGAGCTGACATTGTTCAGGAGTCCTCTGGGATTTGAGGGGTATTCTCAACCTGTCTTGGTAGCCAGGCAGAGTTGCGTCTGTACCTTCCAGAAGAAGTCTATGTGCACTGTGCCCTTCTCTACCCAGGCAAATCATCAGGCTGCTTGCAAGGGATCAGGGGGTGCATACAGACCAAGGTGCTTCTGGCTGGGCTCTTCCTTTCTCACCATAGCTTTTTGCTTTTGTCCACAGAGCCCAACCCAGGGATGTCCTATGCCGTTATGGAGATTGCCATCATTGCAGGTGAGCTGGAGCCACCAAGAAAGATCCCAGCCTGAACTGGGACATCTGGGTTGAAAGAGAGGTGGCTATGGCTGCCTCCCTCCTGTTCTAGTCTGCTTCCTGTTGCTGTGATAAAATGGCAACCTGAGGAGTAAAGAGTTGATTTAACTGATCTTCCCATGTCACAGCCCATCACTGAGAAGAATCATGGAAAGAACTAAGCCTGGGCAGGGCAGGAACCATGAGTGAAAACTGCCGATCGCCATGTTCCTTCTGGCTTGCTCAGCTGTGTTTCTTATAGAGGTCAGACCTACCTGCCATGGGGTGGAACCACCCAAAGTGTTAGCAGCCGTCAAGAAAATGTCCCAGAGACATGGTCACAGGCCAGTCCTCAATTGAGAGTCCTCCTCCTAGGTGTGTATAGATTTATGCCAAATTAGCAAAAACTGCATCACCGCCCCCAGAGGAAGCTTTGAGGATGGAAATGAACACTCCATTCCTGGTAGATGGTGTCACATATGGTGCCTCATAGGAATAGGGACAAAAGGGGCTTTGCTACACATGTCAAAAGATAGCCTTTCTCTGGACCTTAGATCCTCAGAGGCACAGGCTGGAGAATGAGTCATCTGTATTATAAATAAAATGATTTTTAAAAAGATCAGTAGAAAAGAAAATTGGGACAAAGACCTCTACAGAAGAGCTTTACTGCAGGTGTGGGGGTCACAGTGCCACGGTTACAGCAGCCAGGGTGAGGCCCTGAGGTGGGGAAGCATTAGGAGAGAGGTATCATGTATAGCATGATATGGATTCTGACAGGAGAAATCCGTCAATCCCAGAAAGCAAAGGCAGCTTCTGAGCCTTACGGTTCAGGGTGGTGGTAGGAGATAAAGATGAGTTCCATAACCTGTGACCTGGTCTGTGTGAGTCACAAAGCAGGAAGGCATTAGATAAAGAGCAGGGTTATAATCCAAGGCTGTCAGAGTTCCGGACACCAGCTCGGCTTGCTCCCAGATGCAAAGGAAAGGGGACACTCGATTGCTTGTGAGAATTGCATGGTCCCAGTCACTCTCCATGACTAGATTTGAGGAAGCCTGCAGGATGGTTGCCTGATTTGTACAAGCAAAAGGGCAACAGCTAGGTCTGTGACCTCACTCTGTATGTATGAGGAATAAGTAGATAAGCTAACCCAGGTTTCTAGGACTTCCCATTTCCCTCATCTCATATGCTAGTGAGTCCCTGCCATGGCTCTCACCTCCATGCTAAAGACTGGACCCTGGGCAGGTGGCTTCCTACTTGTGGCTCAAGAGCAACCAAGCTTGGGTGGTGTCTTGCTCTGCTCCCTTCTTTTTGATCCAATCTTCTCACTTGCTGATGCATAGCTCAGGGATCATCTTCATTTAAAAATAGAGAAGCAACAGGAAGCCATCAAAGACACCTGTTGATTTCATCTAGCTGGCCATCCTCTCGTTCATGTGGGTCTTGAGTCCTTCCTTTTCTTCAGGAGTATACAGTTCCTGCCACAGTTGTAGGGAGCTTAGGAAATCGTTCCAGACAAATGAGACATGGGAGCTACATTCCCCAACATTATTTCTGTAGTAACTCTTATGCTGATTTTACAGCTTCAAACCTAGTGACCAAATTTAAACTCCTCCCATAGGACTGTTGCCCCTGAACCTTGTAAATTTCCCTTTCCAGACCCTAAGTAATCTGACCCCTCCTATCACACTTTCTGCTCTGTTTCTCTGATCCCTGGGACCTAGCACATCCTTGGAGATATCCTAGGCACATCATCCACTGAATGACCAAGTCCGCCTCTTCCTGGAGACCTAGGAAATCCTCACCCCACAAGAATGAGCAGTGCAGCTAGATAAGGACGGCACTCCAAAAAGCACCTCCCCAATCCTATTATACCATAGCCAGCCACTCTTGTCTTTTCCCCCCGTGGACTCTATGGGAAAGGTAACCAGTATATATGTTTTCAGGACTGGCTCTTTGGCACTATTCAGCCAATTGGTGTTTTTATCCTTGGGGAAGGCTACCTCTGCCATTCCCAACGTTCTTCGGTTGCCTATAGTTCTTTATGTAGGTTGAGGCCTCATAAAGATGTTTTAGGCAAGTTTGGCACGTTTATTGGTATCAGCCTTCCTTGTTTGGCTCACATTTGGGCCATCATTGGATGAATTTTTATGTTGACTGATGGGCTCTGGCTATGTGAGCCTCTGAATACTGGGCAAGTCCTTTCCCATGATGCATCTGATTTTAATCATGTGCATGCTCCATCATGCGTAGACCTAAGCTAGTGAATAGATTATTTTTCCTCCAGTGAGGGTCTTAGTACAGTAGTTCCATAGACTTAGATATCCCTGTCCGATTTTACTGATTGGCCATGGCTACCAGATCTTGCCAAAGTGTACTCTACTCCAAGATGGCATGGTGCTATTCCCAGGGGAAAGAGTCATACTACCCCAGACTGACCTGCATCCTGTCTCCCTCTTGCAGCTGTGATCACTGCGGTGGCCTTGGTCCTGGTCTGCCTCCTCTTTCTCATGCTTCGCTACCTGTACAGGCACAAGGGCACTTACTACACCAATGAGGCCAAAGGCACGGAGTTTGCAGAAAGTGCGGATGCAGCTCTGCAAAGTGACCCTGCCCTCCAGGATGCCGGGGACACTAGCAAGAAGGAATACTTTATCTGAGGGGTAGCAGACTTGACATCCCTGCAAGACGCTTCTGGCTGCAGGAGAGAAAGTACCCCCGCTGTGTGCCACCATTATCAGCACCAGGAAGCCCTCAAGGGCACCCCAAGACTCTTACTGCAGAACACTGGGTGCCTGCCAGGAAATCGATACAGATGGGAGGAATCAAGGTGCAGCGTACCTCTCCCAGGGACTCATTGGCCACCCAATACCATTGGCTCCGCAAGGAAGGGAGAACATCTGGATGCACAGGTCTCCCTGGGCAATGCAGGTGTCGTCTCACTAGCATGAAAATCCTCCTCAGTGTGTGTGAGGTGGTTTGGACCTGGGAGTAAGTTGTATGGAAGTGGGACATCTGAAAGCTGCCTGAAGATAAAGGTTCCAAGTGTCAATCATTGACATTTGGGAAGACCAGGAGGTGCCACAGCTAAAAGGCACCTTCGTTTCCCATCAACGCAGCTCAAGATGACTACAGATAAGTTTGAGACGTAACTGAGCATTCTATATCAAATGGCACTACGCTTAAGTGTTTGGGAAACATAAATGCCACCCATCGCTGGCTTTTCTCCATATAGCATTGTGTCTATGTGCGCGGGACAAGGACTGTCTAGTTCTGCCAAAAGAAGAAAGGGAAGGGTGACCTTTCCCCTCACTAGTACCAGCTTATATGAAACCAATGGAAAGAGGCTACCCAGTAATCAGGCCAGGGGATGAAGCACTGGTTTCTTGATACACAGTTTTTAAAAGGAGAGCTGTGTTCATCAACTGTGAGTGAAGTCCGTCATGCCAGAGTCCCAGTGAAAATGCCTCTATGTTATAAGAGACTGCAGGTCCCCAGACCTGGCTTTGGCTCCTCTTTCTTGGTCTTAGGACCTTAAGCCATGTATTTGACCTCTCCAGCTTTAATGTTGGCGTTTTCAAGTGGAAGTGACACTAAATTGTGTTACCTCTGGTTCTTAACTCCCAGCATTGTGGGCAGGAGCAGAAGCATCAGACATGGGGTGTTAACTGTATTCCAGTGTCAGTAGCATACTAGATACATGGTTAGCCTATGTTGGCCAATAACAATTCATCTTTGCACCACCTCTAAGAGCCTCCTGAGAAGTCGCTAATTTAAAATTAATAACAGGGTGAATATGAGCTAATTAGCCAACCCCTTCCAGGTAAGATTTCCAGCGGTTCTGCAGTCACTCACAAGACTTTGAGTCATTGCTACATTTAAAGACCATCCCTCAGGAGCCCCGTCAGCAGCGCTGTCTCCACCTAGTAGCCACATCGTGGTCCCTGGGAGACTAATGAGATTGCAAGCTCAGTCAAGTATGGCCGCCACCAGCCGAAGGAGCTTCAATTCCTCAGAATGTCGTGGGGAAGAGAAGCAGTGATTCAGTTATAACAAGGAGTTATAATGGTCAAGTGCCAGATGACCCAGACTGGAGGATGTCTATGTTCTCACCTATGAAGTAAAAGGCTGGCTTCAGTTGACACCCACTAATCTAGAGAGACCTTATCTGAACCCCTAGTGGATGCTTGAAACCCAAGGCAGTATTGAACCCCTTTGTATTTGGCTTTTCTGCACATACTTATGTTAAGATTTAATTTATAAATTAGGCACAGTAAGAGATTAACTGCAGTAACTAACAGCACAATGGCATAATTAGAACTATAAAGCTAAAATAAAAGATTCTTGAAACTATGAATTATTTAACTTCGGAATTTTTCATTTAATACTCTCGGATGACAGTCGGCCACGAGTAACTACAACTTCAGAAGCACCTATCCACGGGGCTCGCTACTCTATCTGCCCACACCAGAGATGACATTATACAACCATAGCCTAGGAAATTAACTGTAGAAAAAACAAACAAACAAAAGTGTAGTCACATATCGTACAGGTAGACTGTGACTCCTGAAGGAGGTAAGCATTACATTTTCAGGTGGGCTGGACCAGAGACCCACCATGTCTTCACAGAACATTTGTGGACTTTCTTCATATTTTATGGGGTGAGGGGAGGCGCTGTCTGGAGGAATTTGGTACTCTCCTATGATGTGGGGCCCTGGAACATGTCTAGGAAAAACTAAAGAATTTCTAATTGCCTTCTCTATGGTGACATCACTTCCAGCTTTTCAGAGTGCACCGCTCAGGTCTTTGTCTTCATAAATGTGAGCACAAATGACTGTTCAGTAGGCTCAGAAGAGGTACCCAAGCAACCATACATAGACTCCTCCTTGCATAGGATGGTCCAAGAGTCCCTAGGCCTCCAAGAAGGCTGACCTTCCTGTCTGTCGTCTGTCTCTCTTCCCCTAGTAGGCCCAAAGACATCTGTGATGCCGGTGGACACTCTGAGAAGCAGTTCCCTATGCTCACAATGCCTGTCCTCACCTCCTCTCAATGTGTGGGGACACACATTATATGAGAGGCTCTTTAAGTGACTTACCATCACCACTCTCTCAGAAATCAGGCCACGCCCCATGTGGCTTTCTTCCTTTCTCTGGGACAGATAGTTAAGAAATTGTACTGTGGCATTGAAGCTCTTTCCTTAAGTGGCTGCAAGATCAATTTCTGGGCCCATCAAGTACTGGCTACACATGTGAGTCACATAGATTAAACCACATGGTGTAAACACACACACACACACACACACACACACACACACACACACACTATTCCCTAAAACTTACAAAACTCATATATCCCCTTAATTCTGGGGAGGATTTCTTTGAAGTAGCTCGCTCCCTCTCCCCCTTCCCCTCCCCTCTCCCTCCCTCTCCCCCTCTTCCTTCTGCCTCCCTAGCTCCCCACCACATTTTACCCAAGCAGGTATCATTTTACCCTGTCTTTTACTTTAAGTTGTCTCTCATAATGGTCATAATTCTCTCCCACATCAGGGCCTCACCATGGCCCCTTGGTTGCAAAGATCTCTGTCCTAATAAATCTCATTCTGAAGGGTAACTGGCCTCACTTCCTTCCATCAAATCTGCAGATTTTCTCTCCACTCCTGTGCTATAACAGCACACACATTCACGGACGCTTGTATTTTACACTCCTTGTATTTTTCAACTCAACTCAGCTGAGGCTCCTACGGTGTCTTATGGGTACTCACAGCACTTCCATTTCTTGCCAGGAGAGTTGGGAAAAATCATCAATGCCTTAAGATAATAAAGTGTTGGCTGTCTTGTGTAATTGCTTGACTGTTGTGGGGAAAGTGTAAAAAAGAAGACAACAGAAGGATTGTGTGTGTACACTTTCACCCTGACATAGAGCAGAAAACTTCTGAGCTGGAGCAGTTAGGGGTCAAGAATCATCTCCATTTAATAAGAACCTTTAGAGGCAGGTGTGTGTGTGTGTGTGCGTGTGTGTGTCTGTGTCTGTGTCTGTGTGTACATTATAGGTATATGTGTGTGTCTGGCTGCATGTGCAGTGTGTGTGTATGTATTCACATGCATGCATATGTGTGCATGCATTATTTATATGTATATGTGTATGCACACATATGCATGCATTTGTGTGTATGTGTGTTCGAGCATGCAAAAGGCAACCATAAACATTTATCAGGGACTTGTGTAATTGTGGGGATTACATAGCCATAAATACTATTTCTGCTTTCAAGGATTTGAGGCTTAGTAGGGAAGGTAAATGCAAAAATGCTCATAGCTCTCAAGTGTTGCAGATGCTAAAAGCAAAGAGATACAGATAAATATGAAAACTGAAAAAAGAGAGACACGGTTTAATCTAAGAGTAAGGAAGACTTAGGAAGAGCCCCAGAGAAGAAGGCTATTGGGTAAGCAGAACAGTGGGTAAAAGCTGGACTATAGAAGAGCTGGTAAGGAAGGTAAGGAAGTTGGAGTTTGTTATGTGTGTATCTAGAGCCCCTAAAATAACAGGTCAACATCTATTATAAGGAAAAATGGAGCGTCCAAATCATGCAGATTCAGAAAATGGCTGGTGGAAATCTGCAGAGGGCAAGGGGGCTGGGAAACAGCTCAGCCAGTAAAGTAAACCTTGCAAGTATAAGGACTCAAGGTTGACCCCAGCACCCTCTTAAAAGACTGGAGCACCTGCACCCCACTCACCAATCCCCAGGGCTCCTACGGGGTTATTACAAGTGGTGCTGATTGAACTCAGGGCTTATAAAAGAAAACATCCAATCAAAATACATTGTACACATGTAATCAATTCTCAAAGAATAAATAAAAATACACTTGAAAGACAAAGCCCGACATTGTAGGAAGCATACTTGTATTCTAAGGGTGGAGAGGTGGAGACAGACAGATCCCTGGGCCAGCCTGAGTAAACTAGTAAGAGACCCAGATTCAAAAACACAAGGTGTGCTATCTTATTTCCCTCTGCAGTTCATCCTTTCTCATTCCTTAGTTTGTCTTAGGAGATGAGACTCCAGGGCAGAAAAGAAATGGGTCTGTGTGCTTGTGAAGGTTTGCATATGTTTGGCCCAGGGAGTGGCACTATTAGAAGGTGTGGCCTTGTTGGAGTAGGTGTGTCACTATGGGGGTGGGCTTGGAGACCCACCTCCTAGCTGCCTGGGGATGCTCAGTCTGTTCCTGGCTTCTTTTGGGAGAAAATATAGAACTCAGCTCCTCCTGCACCATGCCTGTGCAGGGACGCTGCCATGTTCCCGCCTTGATGATAATGGACTGACCCTCTGAAACTGTAAGCCAGCCCCAATCAAATGTTGTCCTTTATAAAACTTACACTGGTCTTGGTGTCTGTTCACAGCAATAAGACCCTAACTAAGACATTGCTCTATTCACTGCTATCAAGAGACTTAGAGAGGTTTGTAAAGACAGAGAGAGCAGAGTTAAGGTTACGGACAGACATGAGAGATGGGATAAATTACAAAGAGAAGAGCCTAGGAGGAAGGACGTTCTTGAAAAACCACAGCTGTGATCTTGTGGACCCCAGAAAGCTCTAGATTTGAAATGTCAGAATAGCACAGACTAGAGTGAGGGTTCCCCCAATGCTGTTCACCGAAACAGTGTGGAAGCTAAGCTCAGTCAGTTTTTCTAACAACCTCACACAAGGCGCTCATGTCTCTCCCTTCCCCAACACTCTCTCATCCCTGAGAGACAGATCTACTCCTGAACCTAGGCTCTAGGGGCTCCACAACCATACCACCAGGCTTCAGTGTCGGTTGTCAAGGTGGGGAAGTGTAGCTCACACACAACTGAACCTGCCAGCTTTCCAAAGTCCTGCTGCCTATATAGAGGCACACCCAAGGAAAGAAACACTGAGGGTTCACCTCAGACCCCACACACATGCTGTGTGCTTGCACCTGCGTGTGCACACACACACACACACACACACACACACACACACACACAAGTTGAACAAGGCTCACACTCTGCTCCCATGATGCACTGCTGAGACTGGAATCTACAGTATTCATCCCATCCCGTCAAGAGAGGTATGGATTTCAGTCTCACCAGAGGGCGGGGCAGTGGGTCCAGTACTCCGAGCCAAGCACTGTAAATCCCAGAGAGAACTGTATCTCCTTGAAAAGAACCCCTGACACTTTTATCTTAATTAAGCTGCACGATTGTTTTCCATGACTTTCCTGAACTTTTTTCCTCATCAGATCATTGGAATGCCTCAGAGCCCACAGGTCTTTAGCTTGCTCAGTGCCCCGAATAGAACTGCAGACATTTTGTGTTCGAAATTTAGCATACAGTGTAGTGTCATGTAGCGTTAAAGCAGGAGAATGGTTCTGGAACAGGCTAGAGTCAGACAAAACTCTCACCTCAAGCTCTGACTCTCTACGACCTGGGAGAAATGACTTGAATCTCCACACTCCTGGTTCTCATGAGCAAACCAAAATGTTGGAACTTTAGGGATCTGGAAGACATCATTGGGGGTTGGGGGGTGAGGTATGAGGGTGAAGGACATGTGTGGGAAGGGGCTTGCACAAGTCTTTGGGTGTGGCCATCAGAGGACAGACAACCTCAGATGTCATTCCGCACAGGCCATGCACCCTGTTTCCTTCGTCCTTGGCATGAGGCTCAGCAATTAGAACAGGCTGTGTACTCCAAGGACCCACCTGTCCCCATGTCACCAGCAATGGGATTACTGTGTCTCACCATCCCCTGCTTTGAGGTGGGCAATAAGGATCAAATCCAGGTGCGTATGCCTGCACAGCAAGTGTTTTACAGATGTTTGCCCAGCCTAACATCTCTTTGCAGAAAGGTGTGTGTGTTGGGAATTGTGATGGGTCTGAAATTTTACCTCTTTTCAGTTTTTTCAGTGAGCCCATAACAGTTACATGGATATCAAGAGGTGACAGGAGATGAACAGAGAGGCAACCCCAGCCCAGCAAAGAGCAGAACATAAGCAGAATCAGACATCCCATGTGGTTGGTGTAAATGAGTCCAGACAGTGCTCCTCCACACCGTAGGTTGAGCTCCAGAAGGGAAATGTGATACCATGAAAGGTATATCCTGGATGTCAGGCTGGAAGTGTACCTGCCCTTTACCCTTGAGGAATCATCAGTTCTACCTTCTATTTGGAAGGCTGGGGAGTTAACTCAGTCCAGTAAAGCTCTTGCTATGCTAGCATAGGTACCCCAGTTCCATTCCTAGAACCCATGTTAAAAAGCTATAAAAGGGGTGCATGCCTGTAGTCCCAGTATTGGGGTGCAAAGAAAAAGAGGATCCCTGGGGCTTTCTGAACAGCCAGCCTAGCGTGTTTGCAGAGCTCCAGACCAATGAGACACACTAAAAATGTCAGGTAGAGCTGGGAATGGTGGCACACATCTGTGACCTCAGCACTGGGGAGGCAAAGGCAGGCAGATGTCTGTACATTCAAAGGTTAGTCCAGTCTATGTATCAAGTTAAAGGCCACTCAAAACTATATAGTGAGAGCTTGTTTTAAAAAAAAAAGCAATGTATACAGTGCCTGAGGAATGACATCTAAAGCTGTCCTCTGGCCACACACACATATGCAGCAACACAAATTGCATGATCACATATATGCATGCACACAACATATATATTACATTATATACACACAGCCATATATATAGATATATAGATATAGATACAATATTTAAATAAGAATACATGCAAATATAAAAGATGGTCCAGAACAAAGGGCCCTTCCTGTTTCACTTTCCAGATGACAAAAATGTGAGACCCATGAAGAATTCCCTCCCTAACACAGCAGGTGTCACCCCACACAGTGCCTGAGACCCTGTGGGTGCTTTGTACCTGTTTCACACAGAGGTACAAACAGTAAACCCTACAGCATGATAAATAACTAAGGAATGGGCCCTTAAAAGATCTCAACCTTTTCACTGAAAAACCAGAATATCTGCTCTGTAAGGCACGGGGGCTTTTGAAGTAGAAAGCCGACTCCATTCTATTGCTAGTATTTGAGGAATCTGCCCACGGTTTCAGTTGTTTTGGCTGGTTTTCTGTCACTGGGACACATGGAAGTGTGCAGTTGGGGAAATATCAGCCCCTGGGTAGATCCATAGATCCAAGTGAAGCTGAGAAGACTCTCCCAGCCTCCAGGTCCAAGATCCCTTGTGATTGAGAGAGAGGGCAATACTTCCCACTCAGAATTCCTGTCTTCAACTTGAAGCTGAACCCTTGGGCCAAACCCTGTTTTTAAGTAACCGGAATCATTGCTTTTTTTCTCTCCAAGTTATGCCCAAGCCTTAAGTGAGGCATTTATATGACTCCTTGCAAGGCCTGGGGAACACATTAAAAGAGGGAGTGGACGGCCATTCAGAGCCTGCCTCACATGTGCCATATATATATATATATACACACAGTCACCAAGACTAGATCAGATTGATGAAGCTAAGAAGGGCATGCTGACAGGAACCAGATATAGATCTCTCCTGAGAGACACAGCCAGAGCATGTCAAATACAGAGGCAAATGCTAGCAAACCATTGAACTGAGAACAGGACCCCCGTTGGAGGGATTAGAAAAAGGATTGAATGAACTGAAGGGACTTGCAACCCCATAAGAACAACAATGCCAACCAATCAGAGCTCCCAGGGGCTAAACCATGGCTCCAGCTGCATAGTAGCAGAAGAAGGCCTTATTGGGCTCCAATGGAAGGAGAAGTCCTTGGTCCTGCCAAGGTTGGACCCTCAGTGTAGGGGAATGTCAGGGGGGAAGACGAGGCTCATGGGGGGGAACACCCTTATAGAAGGGGAGGGAGATGGGGTAGGGGGCTTATAGCCGGGAAACTGGGAAAGGGAATAACATTTGAAATGTAAATTTTTTAAAAATCCAATTTAAAAAAAAGATTTAAAAGGCCTTGTCCCTCTCAATTAAACAAGCTGCTCTCTGGGAAAAAAAAAAAAGAGGGAGTGGAGAGAATAAGAACCCCATGAAGGAGTAGAAGTCTGTGGAGAGCCACCTTGCAGGCATGGCACGCCTGTCACACAGTGCAATTAGCAACCCCAGTGCGTGCTCAAGATTGCCTAGGATTAGACGCATCAGCCTTCTGTTATGGGGGAGGTGGTCTGAGAAGGCGCAAACCCTCCCTGAGTATTTATTAAGGATTACTACGGTATGGCAAGTGGTAAATCACCCATGGTCCTGTGAAGAGCTTGCTCACACTCTGAAGTAACCTCAGTTAAACTCTTAATTCACATACAAAGACAGAGATGTTTTTAAAGTAATAGGAAATTTGAAGTAGTAGGAAATATTTTTACATTCCTCCCTTTTTTAAGATCAAGCACTGATGCCCAAGAAGCTCCCTCATTCCCAGAAGGACCATGTAATTTAGAGATGTTCATGATTTTGAATGTATTTTTACTTGTATTTTTAAAATGATAGAAGGAGGGATAGAATAATAGGATGGTGAGCATGTACCCACACAGCGAGACTCTGTCAACCATTCTACATCTGTGGTCCAAGTTTACACCATGTGGCAAGCGCATTACCTAAAGAGTATTCGTCATGGTAATTAAGGTATTACAATGGCTGCAATTGCTAGAGGTTCCAGGGTGGGATCCAGAGGTAGATGCTTCCCATTGGCTCAGACTGAGATGTTAGGGATGCTCTATTTTCATGGGGAAGGACTTCAGGTGTTGTCCTTATGTGACTGATTGCCATGGCCCTCTCAGTGACATGTCATTGTTACATGTTCCAGAACAAGTAGAGCTTGGCAGGAAGCTGGCCCCAGGCCTGCCATTCTCAATTCTGAGATATCCCGGCGTTTGGGCTGGCTCAACCTTACCAATTCTTCTATCTGTGGCCTGATCCACTTGCCCCACACAGGTTGACATTAAAACCAACCATCAAATACGCAGAAAACGTGGAAGGGATTAAGGATAGGCTGAAGCCAGAAGCTACAAAGAACCAGAGCTCCAGGATCTGGGCCTCCATGCTGGGGATTTTGCATATCATCTTACTAAGAATCCTTAGCAAGAGGGATTGGGGGAGGTGATTCCATGTCAGAGCACAAGTGGCAGCTGATGCCGAAGATGAGTGAGAAGATATATTCTGGAAAGACAGAGTGGAAACTATTCAAGCCCGAATACACCTTAATTTTTGATTCTTTGAAAATTTTTATACACGTATGCATATTGTGGTGGTTTGAATAGGTTTGGCCCCAATAAACTCATGTGTTTGAGTGCTTGGCCCACAGGCAATGGCACTGTTAGGAGGTGTGGCCTTGTTGGAATGGGTGTGGCCCGATGGGGGAAGTGTGTCACTATGTAGGCAGTGCTAGTTGCTCTGTCCATGAAGAAAGTTACCTAGAGTTACATAGAGTTCTCTCAATGGGGCTCCCTCACAGTGGACAGGAGGAGGATGACCCAGGAGTTGCCTACTGCATAAGGCTGGGTCTCATAGTGTTCAATCTACACCCAGTGTGGAAGAGAGGTTCCTCCTGTCTGCCTGCAGAAGACAGTCTCCTCCTGGCTGGTTTTGGATAAAGACATAGAACTTGGCTCTGAAACTCTAAGCCAACCCCACAGAAATGTTTTCCTTTGTAAGAGTTGCCATGGTCATGGTGTCCCTTTGAAGTAATGAAACCCTAAGACATATATCCTTATCATGTCTACCCCTGACTCTCTCCATCCAGTTCCCTCTGGACTCCCTCCACACATCTCACTCCCAACCTCATGTCCTTTCCTTTTTGAATAACCCATTGTCTTGGTTACTTATGTATTGGTGTGGAGACATCATGACCAAGGCAGCTTAAAAAAGAAAAGAGTTTATTTTGGCATTACTTATAACTTCAGAATGGAGTCTCCAATTATCATGGTAGGAAGCATGGCAGGTAGACAGGCATGGTGCTAGAGCAGTAACTAAGAACTTGTGTATTGACACAACAACTATAAAGCAGAGAGAGGGAGAGAGCGAGAGCGAGAGAGAGAGAGAGAGAGAGAGAGAGAGAGAGAGAGAGAGAGAGAGAGAAAGAAATTAAATATGGTGTAGGCTTTTGAGACCTCAAGACCTACTCCCCCCCACCCCCTGTGACACACTTCCTCCAAGAAGGACCTCTTCCAATAAAGCCACACCTCCTAATCCTTCCCAAACAGTCCCACCAACTCCTACCAATAAACATCCAAACATATGAGACTATGAGAGCCACTTTTCTTAAAACACATAACACCCATTGAGTCCAATCAGTGCCTCCAATATATACTCACAGATATTGTAATCCTTAGGCACAGGAGCAAAGCTGCCAGCAGCTACCTCCTAAAGAAAGTGATTATCTCTTCTCCAGAAGCCATCTACTAAGTGCCAGTAGCCCCTCAGCTAGGGGTGGAGCCTCCTGCTGTGCTGTGCTTCTTAGCTGACCTGCTCTTAGGCACATATGAACTCCTTATTGGAAGCCTGACAGATGGGTGCAGGACCACGAATTCACTTGAACCTGTATTAACTGCTAGGCTCCAGATATATAGATCACTACAACTCCTGGGGCAAAAAGATCAAAATGAACTCTCTGGGTTTGAACAAAGACTGAAACATATATAAAATGAATCAAGCTCTTTGTGATCACCTAGATCAGTGGTTCTTCCTAAGGCTGAAACCCTTTAAAACAGTGGCCCTCCCCCACCATAAAGTTATATAAATATCTGTGTTTTCCAATGATCTTAGGCTAGCCCCGTGAAAAGGGCCATGACCCACAGATTGAGAACCACTGAATTCAACGCATTACATTGGTGAAAAGGCACTTGACTAGAACCCGAAAGGGAAGATAAAAACAAAAGATTCAAGATGTTCAGTGTGGCATCTCAGATACCAAGGTGTACTGGATAGTTTCATATCAACTTGACACAAGCTAGAGTCATCGAAAAGGAAACGATCTCAACTGGGGAAAATGCCTCCATAAGATTCAGCTTGTAGGGCATTTCCTTACTTAGTGATTAATGGGGAGAGCCCAGCCCACTGTGGATGGTGCCATCCCCTGGGATGGCATCCTGGGTTCTATAAGAAGTCAGGCTAAGAAAAAACACGTGGAGCAAGTCAGAAAGCAGCATTCCTCCATGGCCTCTGCATCAGCTCCTGTCTCTAGGTTCCTGCCCTGCTTGAGTTCCTGTCCAGACTTGGATGATGAACAACTATATGAAAATGTAAGCCGGATAAAACCTTTCCAACCCAACATGCTTTTTGGTCATGGTGTTTCATGGCACAAGGGAAGGCCACTCTACCCGAATTTTCTTCAGTTACTAGTTGCTTGCTTTATTGCTGCCAAAAAAATGCCAGACAAAGGCAACTCCTAGGAGGAGTTATTGTCCACAGTTGAGAATACAGTTCATCAAGGTGGGAAAGTCATGCAGCAGGAGCCTGAGACTGCTGGTTCCATTACACCCACAGCCAGGAAGCAGAGAGAGATGAGTACCCATGCTTGAGTCACTTTCTTCTTCACATTTGCTGTAGAGCCCCAGCCCATGGAATGGTGACATTCACACCCAGGGGTTTCTTCCAACTTCCATAAATTGAATCTAGAAAATGTAGCTGGTCTTTGCTAACTTGTGGGTTCTTTTTCCTACTGTTTATCCAGCCTTCCCTCCCCCCCACACACCTACACACACAGTTTCACCCAATATCACTAGAGATGAGAGAAGGAAGAATAGAGGGGGAGAAAGAGATCGCTGAATCTAATTACTTTCTTCTTGTTTCTTCTTTTAGTACAACTGGTAACAAACCACAACCAATCCCCCTGAATGACCAAGAACCACCGAACCTATCTCTTCAGGCCTTGGCATTTCTACACCCTCTGAAAAGTTCCCAGAATTCCAAACATCGCACAATTGCAGAAACTATTTGCAACTGACAAAAACATGTCTCTGCTAGAGCATGAGGCAAATCATAGTCAGCTGCTATGGACAGTCTGAAGATGTTCCATATCCCCACACCTGAGATTAAAATAATAACACTTCCTTATAATATTTCTGTGGTTTTTTTAAGAAACCAAAGTTCCAGAACTCTCATTACAAGATAAAAATCTCACAGATATGTCAGAAATTCTTTCCACGGTAATTTTAGGTAACATAGGTTGACAATCAGAAGTGTACCATTGCGGAAGGGGTGGGTGTATGGTGCAGAGGCAGACGGACACAGCAAAGGATACGGGCAGTTACCCTTTCAACACCATATCAAGGCTCAGCTATGACAACCTTCTCATGTTGAATGGCAGCCAGCCTTTGAGAAACAAGATACAGAGAGAAAGCTGGAACGAAGTCAGGCTAATCCACGGGAGTATTTTAAAAAGTCACAAAGAAAAATATGAGATTGTGTCCAGTCTTGTCATTTTCCTGAAAGGTGACAAAATGGCAATTTGGAGACTCCAGAGTGTATGGGCTCTATGTACACTTTAGATACTGAGCACCTGTGCAGTGCCAGCATCTCAACTCCACTAACATCTGTGCCACACCAGCCATCCTTGACTTGGTGAATACCGATGTGGTGTTAGGCACCGAGCCACACAAACTCCAGCGTGCCCTGCAGCTCCATAATCCTGAGCCCCAGTGCAGTACTGAGCACGTTTGTGAGTCTGGTCCAGCACAGCCAAATCTGAGCGATGCCAGTCGGTACCTGGTACCTACCGGGGTGAAAGTTTAAGCATCTAAGCAAGATGAGTATCAGATGCAGAACTTAGAGCTTCTTGGTTTTATAGATGACTATCACCACTTGAAGAAGACAAGCTGAAGTATCCTCTTGGAGATTTGAACTCCTCTCAACTTAAAAAAAAAACAGGAGCTAGAGAGATGGCTCAGTGGTTAAAAGCACTGACTGTTCTTCCAGAGGACCTGGGTTCCATTCCCAGCAAGCACATGACAGCTCACAGCTGACTGTAAGTCCAATTCCAGGGGACCAGACACTTTCACACAACCACACATCCAAGCAAAAAAGTAAAGTGACAGCAACAACAGTAATAATAGCAACAGTAATAGTAATAAATTCTGCCCCTCCTTTTCTCAGACTAAAACAAATCAACTCTGTGAGATGCAGCGAAGCATAAGGTAAGCTTTGTGTTGATGTACCTGCTTTGTGAATCCCAAAAGACCACTAAGGAGCTGATTCCAATGCAGTCACAGTGGGGTTTCTTTATTACAAGTTCAAGCTCGGCTTACTTACTGCCAATCCTGACGCAGCAGAACGGGTTAGCGAAGCAGCACAGGGCCCTCAACGGGACAAGGTTTTATAGGAAATGGGAGCAAGTGAGGGGTGTCTACGCTGGCAAGCCTCTAATTGACTGTTGTAAGCCGACAGGCGGTGCTCTGAAGCAAGACCATGAACAACCACAAACGCTCAGAAAATACATCTGAAACATCAGAGTAATCTTTGATTGACTGTTGCTATGAAGTAGCTAGGGAGTGACTCTGGGGTATGGGCCAGGGACAAGCTGTGGGGTCCTTCCCGGTACTTGGGTGCAGCCTGGGTTCAGCTACAGGTCAAGTTTCTCACAAGATGGAGGCTGGTCCCAAAGTGGAGCAGGTTGGCCTCTCAGTGTCGTGACTACTATAGAGGTACATTTCCTGCTGCCGTGATCCAATCCCTGCAGGAAAGGAAGAGTTCGTCAGAAGTCACAGCAGCGAGGGCATATGGCAACTGGTCAGGTTGCTTCCACAGTCAGGAAGCAAACAGTGCTGAGTGCTGATGCTCAGTTCATTCTCTGTTTTCATTCAGTCTGCGGGGACAGCCCATGGGACGACATGGCCTACCTCTAAAGTATCCCTTCCCACATCAATTAAGGTAACCCAGCAGGATCATCTCGGACACACACAAAGGTGCGGCCCTGCAGTGATTCCTCATACAGTGAACTTGAGCATAATGATTAGCCATCACAACTCTTTCCCATCCCTACCTTACAACGTAGTTTTTATTTATATGAACTCGTGTTTGATGGAAAAGGAAGAAGACTAAAAATTGAAACAGCCAAGATGTGTTCAATTCTTGGCAGCTAGCTGCAGCTAGCCACTAGGGAGATAGAAGGAAGTTCTCTTTTTGTTTTCCTGACCAGTATCAATCACTTGCCACTGGAAAAAAAAGTCTAACAGAAAAAAAATGTGCAGCTGCATTATTGAGAAAGAAAATACAAATACATGTGTGTGCATGTGTGCATCGATACATGTACAGGCACATCAGCATGAAAATAGATGCCTGTATCATAATTCTGCATGATCATTACAGTGGGATTATTTAAGGGACACTCAGCAGTACATGGAAGCTTTTCTAAAATCGACCAAAACCCGGGACAAATTCAAAAAGACTGAAATCACAAATTGCATCCTATCTGAGAACAGTGCACTAAAACTTAAAACCAGAGCAGACAAAGCTCTAGGAAATACACAAACTCACGGAGATTAAACCGTTCAGTATTTAATGATGTGGGTCAAAAACAAAATCAAGAGAGAAATAAGAAATCCCTTGGAACTAAATGAAAATGAAAACACACGACAAAAGCTTTGGGGCAGGAGCAGTCCTGTGAGGGAGATTTATAGTTCTACCTACATGCCTCCATTGAAAAACCAGAAGAAACAAGCAACTCAATGATTCAAATCAAAAAGTTAGAAAAACAAGAACAAGCCAAATCCAAACTCAGTTGATGGCAAGAAATAACAAAAGGCAGAGCAGAAATCAGAGAAATAGAAACAAAGAGAATAATACAAAAATCAACAAATCTAAGAGCTGGCACCTTGAGAAGAAAAACACATGGACAGACCCTTGGCCCAAATAACTGAAACAAAGAAAGCCAGGACCCAAATGAACAGAGTCAGAAACGAGCGTGGAAACACTACACGGACATCAAAGAAATTCAGAGTAAGGGACTATCGTGAAAAAAACCTGTACTTTGTTAGTGTGGAAAACCAAAGAGAGATGGATGGGTTTCTACGTTCACCCAGACCACCAAAATTAATCCAAGAAGTCAACCACCTCAACAGAGCCATAACGAATGAGAAGGTTGAAGTAATAATAAAAAACTTCCAGCTAATAACAAAACAAAATAGAAAAGTCCTCCGTAGCCACATGGATTCACAGCAGAATCCTAGCAGGCATTTAGAGCAATAAGACAACTGAAGCAGATCGAAGGGATACAAACAGGGAAGGAAGATGTCAACGTGTCTTTATTTGCAGATAATATGATAGTATACTTACATGGCCCCCAAAACTCCACCAGCAAAACCCCTCCAGCTGATAAACACTTTAAGCAAAGCGGTTGGACCCAAAATCAATGGAGAAAAATCAGTAGCCTGCACATATATAAGTAACAAACGGACTGCGAAAGAAATCAAAGAAATAATACTTTTCACAAAGCCTCAGAAAACATTAAATATTTTGGGTAACTTCTAACCAAGCAAATGAAAGACTCAGATAATAAAAACCTTAAGACATTGAAGAAAGGAATTGAAGATGATATCAGAAAATAGAAAGATCCCCCATACCCATGGATTTGTAGGCTTAATACAGTGAAAATAACTATCCTATCGAAAGCAATTCATAAAGTCAACATAATCCTCATCAAAATTCCAAGATAACTCTTTAGAGAAATTGAAAAAAAATCTTCAGCTTCACATGAAAACACAAAATAATCCAGGATAGGTAACAAAAAAAAAAAAAAGAAGAGAAAAAAAACTCTCTAAATTACAGAAACAAGTTTGCTCTGAGGAGACATGAACAGAAGGAAGCTTGTATCCCGTTTCATTGCCCTGAGTAACTCTGCCCTGAGGAACACTTCACCTAACATGGAAACACTCATGCCCGATGAGCCTATACCAATAGGCTTGTCTCCAGTAGGTTACAAAGCAGTCCAGAAATCATGTCACACAGGGACTCGCCTGTGATTTTCTTTATACTACTCTATATTCTTTCAGAAATAATGACTCCAGCCAAGAGAAGACAGATAGGATCCTTTCCGATGTGTGTGTGTGCGTGTGTGTGTGTGTGTGTGTGTGTGTGTGTGTGAGAGAGAGAGAGAGAGAGAGAGAGAGAGAGAGAGAGAGAGAGAGATTAAAGGGGAAGATGCAAACGCCAGGTGGGCATTTCTACAGAGTCAGAAAAAGAACCAGGAGACGAAGAGGCACCAGCTCACTGAGGTAGAAACAGGAAGCTGGAGTGCTGTCCTGGACAGGGAGAAGTCAGCTGAGAAAGTCCGATTCTCAGAGAAATCAGAACAGAGAAGTACACACGGTTAGGTTCACACCCCCACACTCGCACCTTCATGCAGCCTAGAGAAACCACAGAAGAGCTGAGGAGGGAAAGATTGCCTCCTGGAAGAACAGCACGGAATCTGAAGGAAGACTTCCTGTAGCAGCCAAGGAAGCCAGAGGCAGAGGATAGCTGGAAGGTCTACCTTGGGATTCATCTTCACAGGACGTAGGAGGGCTGCCTTGAGGTTTACCTTCCACAGTCCTAGCTTTGTTTCTGCCGGTATTAAAAATATTAGTTAAACAGGAACAGAGATTTGTCACAGTTCTGGTAACTGGGTACTCCGAGATCAATCAACACACTGCCAGGTTTGGTGTCTCCAAGAACAAGGTCTTTACTTCCAAAATGGTACCGAGTGTCATGTTTAACTCTCCTTCAGCCCAGCTCCACTTTGAACAATGTAAACAGAGAAATGAGACACAAGTCTGTCCAATGTGGAAAATTCACACAGCAAACGTTGCCGCCAATACTATGTTTTATGTTTTTTTCCTTTTTTTTCTTTCTTTTTTTCCTATGTCATTTTTATTGGATTTTTTAAAATTTACATTTCAATTGTTACCACCTTTCCCGGTTTCCCATCCCTAAACCCCCATCCCATCCCCCCTTCTTCTATGAGGGTGTTCCCCACCTAACCACCCACCCCTTCTCGACTCCCTGGCCTGACACTCCCCTAGAGGGTCCAGCCTTGGCAGGACTAAGGGTTTCTCCTCCCATTGGTGCCCAACAAGGCCATCCTTTGATACGTATGCAGCTGGAGCCGTGGGTCTGTCCATGTGTACTCTTTGAGTGGTGGTTTAGTCCCTAGGAGATCTGGTTGGTTGGTACTGTTGTTCTTATGGGGTTGCAAGCCCTTTCAGCTTCTTCCATTCTTTCTCTAACTCCTCCAATGGGGACCCTGTTCTCAATTCAATGGTTGACCGTGAGCATTCGCCTCTGTATTTGTCATACTCTGGCAGAGCCTCTCAGGAGACAGCTATATCAGGCTCCTGTCAGGATGCACTTCTTGGTATCAGCAATAGTGACTGGGTTTGGTGGCTGTGTGTATATGGGCTGGGTCCCCAGGTGGGACAGGCTCTGAATGGCCATTCCTTCAGTCTCTGCCCCAAACTTACTCTCTCTCTCTCTCTCTCTCTCTCTCTCTCTCTCTCTCTCTCTCTCTCTCTCTCCTCCTCCTCCTCCTCCTCCTCCTCCTCCTCCTCCTCCTCCTCCTCCTCCTCCTCCTTATTCAAGACAGGGTTTCTCTTTGTAGCTCACTCTGTAGACTAGGCTGGCCTCAAACTCACAGAGATCTGCCTACTTCTGCCTCCCAAACGCTGGGATTAAATGTGTGGCCCACCACTGCCAGACTCAGAATTATTTCTTAAGTACTAGTGTTGTTCTTTTTTAATAGTTACCCAGGTTCATCTTCCCATGAGGCGTAATGATGCTTTTCCTGATAACATCACAATGGAGTTAAGGGCAGACCAGGACTTAATTAAGACTTAATGGTGGTCATGTTGAGCAGCCTGTCAGTAGCAGGGAATGAGCCCAGATGTACCTACCTCAGGGCTGCCTCCCTTTGTTGTGATAATGGAGCCAAACTGGAGACCAACGCTGGGAAACAAACATTAGCGGAAACTTTCTTAGCAACCCTAAATTCCACTATGGTACCCGATTTTTATTCCTATAGGTTAGCACATGGCTTATCGTCCAGCCAGATTGGAAGCAGAACTTCTTTATTCTATTTTGTGTAATGCAATATTTCCTAGGCAAACTTATTAATAAATCGTTCGTAGCATCAGTTTTACTGCTTCAGGTTTCTCCGGCATTTAAAGAGTAAAGACAGAGGGGCACCTATTTCTCCCGGGCACTTAGAAGGGGCTAATGCATCCAAGAGGACTCTACTTATTGGGTATGAAGTTTCATAATATTGCTGTATTTGAAGATTCAGTTTCAACATAAATTTGGAGGTGACACAAACTTTCAACCCATAATAGATGCAGGGGAAATTTAAACTCTGGAGCTCTACTATTAAAGTTAAAGGTTCTACATGTTATCCACTGAATTTGTCTGGCCAGATATGACGGTTAACATAGACTGGGAGTCACAGGATCAACCTGAGCGGTGGCAACATTGTCCCTTGAGTTGGGGTCCTGGACTGAATACAAAGGAAAGAGCTAGCGATCCAGTACATCTATCCCTCGCTGCTCTCGACTCTGATTCAATGTAACAGCCTCCTGCTCATCTGAGGCCCTGCCTTCCCCACCAGGATGAGCTGTATCCCTTCTTAAACCTTAAGCCACAACAAACCCTTCAAGGCTTCCTGAAGTTGCTTTTGTCAAGGAGCTACCAACAACAACAACAACGTCAAATTCCCTGCTGGATAAGAGTCTGCTTATTCAGGGACCCGTGCACACAGGGCCAGAACAAAGCTTATCCAGGCGGGTGGGTTTATAGGATCTCACAGGGTCGAGTGCCAGGAAGAAAAAAGCCTTCTCTAGGAGGGTTTTCACTGAAACAGTTCTCCTTTATTGGGGGTAACAGAGGCTGTGTAAACCTTGGGGAGTAGGTAGGGTGAGTGTACATTATTGGCTGATGCAGAGGTCCTGGGAATGTTTCATTTGCCTGAAAAGGAATTCCAGGTGCTTGCTGGACGTGTCCTCATGGGCAGAGGGGAAATTAAACCTGTAATTTGACCACCAGAATACACTACTACCTCAACAGTGCTGGAAGGAGAGGTTATACAGGCTGCATGCACTGGTGCAAGCAGACCCCAAGCAAGGAGAGAACAGACCTAACTCCTGCCAGTGTCAGGATGAGATTTGGGGGGTTTGGACATATCTGGACCTCACTCTTGCTCTAGATTGGCTCCAGCCCCACAATTCCCCACTCTTCCAATAGCAAAATGCTACAAGAAATAGAAACATAATTTTTCCGGAAGGAGTCAGTGAATGCTCAAAAGATATGTTCACATTAGTAGAGTCTGTTAGACCATGAAGAATAATGTGTGTGTGTGTGTGTGTGTGTGTGTGTGTGTGTGTTATTTACCTGGCATGGCTTCTCGCAGTATCTGATAAAAAAAAATGAAATTTAGTAACTCAGTTTTCAAATGCCATCCTGTGCCTTTCTGTTGCTGGGAAGCCATTTTATAAAGTCTTATACCTCTTCCCTCTCATCCAGCCTAGAACATTCCACTAACTGCCCTCGAGCAGAGGAGGTAGACATGGGGTGGGCTTCCAGAAGACAAAGAAGTGTAGTAACAGATCTTCATATTGTATTCAGTGCAAACAATGAAGGTAGTACATATCATAGTGTGGGCTAAAAATATGCCGTTTCTTTAAGCTAATAATAACTGTGTAGGATGTGTTATTTCCTTCCTTAGTAAATGAGTAGACATAGCTCACAGAGGCCAAAGGGCACCTTTGTTCTTCTTCCTCACAGACGTGAAACTGATCTGTCTCAGAGCCTTCGCATCTGCCAGCTCTGACTGTGTCCTCCCTCATCCGTAAGACTGGCTCCTCCTCTGCCTGCTGATATGCCAGGGACATCACTCTTCTGTCCCTTCCAGACCTCCCAGAATACCTTAACATGTCTTTTAGAAGCTAGCGAAGCGTCATTGCTGACTGACTGTATCTGTATTTTTCACATGAGTTTCTACTCCTTTAACAAAACTATCCTCAAAATCGAATTCAGGCGGGGAGGTGGCTGTCGGTAAAATCCTCACCATGTAATCACAAAGACCTGAGTCTGATCCTCAGAAAAATATACTAAACATGAGAGTCCCTGTACTTTGCCAGTATGAGGGAAGTAGACATATGTAGATCCCTGAGGCTCACGGGTCACCCAGTCCTAGTGAAATCAGAGCACTCCATGATCTGTGAGAGATCCTGGCTCAGAAATTAAGCAACTAAGGCAAACACATGCAATCAGTCTCTGAGCCTGCTATATGCAAACACACACACACACACAACACACACATACACACACATACACACACACACACATATATATACACACATACACACAAACATATACATACACACGCACACGCACTCACATACACACACAAATACACACACATACACATATACACACACATACACACATACACACAAACACACATACATACACACACACATATACATACAATACACACATTCACATACAATACACACACATACACATGCACATACACACACATACACATGCACATACACACACATGCACATGCACATACATACACATACACACATACATACACACACACATACACACAGATACACAGACACACACACATATACACACACATAAACACATACATACACACACATGCACACACGCAAACACACACATGCACACAGACACACACACATATACACACACATACACACACATACACACGCACACACACACACACATAGACACATACACGCATTTGATCAAGTTCCATAAGGATTGCACACAGAAAGCCCTTGTTTAACCAAACATGTTCCAGAGAAATAGCTTGAGGATGAGGACTTTTCTGTGCATGTCCAGCAAAGCAGCTTAGACAGAGGGAAGTTTGCCACAGTCCCACAAAGTCCCCTATGTCCCATCTCTCCTCAGTGCCCATTGTTGCTCTGTTATTCACTTCAGGGTTGGCCCTGCATGTCATCCAAAGATAGGCCCATATGTGCCAAATATGAGCGCCTTGTCTTGTCATGATTGTGTCAGTAATATGACCTCACAACTCTTCTTCGCCTGACGCTCATGTTTTGAGTATTTCGGGTAGCCTACAGTGTACGGCAAAATGTATGGTGGTTGTACACTACGCTGTATAAGGGACTTGAGTATCCAAGAGTTTTGGTATCCAAGGATCACATCCCCAGACATGTGTGGACAGGCAAGGTATTGTTTTAGGATCTACCTTGTGGGCCCTAATAGCACTTCCCTTGTTCATCAATGTCCCAAGTCACCCTCAGCCCTGCCATTCACTGGGATGAGTTGAAAGGCTTCCTCAGAGAATGTGGCCATCAGGGACCCTCCCCCTTTCTGCTAGGATGCCCGGCAGTTAACACAGTGTCATGTGACTAAAAAGAGACCTAGTTTCCACCTCTGTCTGGGAAGGAGCTACTTGCCCAAAGGAGCTACCTAATGGACACTGCCATATTTGGGATCCAGACAAGTCCACCATGGTCCAGAAGCACGAGAAACGCTGGAGGTAGAAGCTGAGCTGATCACCACTGCCTGCCTAGGCTCTGCCTTCTAGGCATGGATCAGAGTCAAAGGCACCCGCTGGGACTTCAAGATTCTTGGGTTCTAGAACAAGGAATTGGACCAAAGACATGTAGATAATGGCAGGGCAGAAGCAGTTCCTTCAGAAAGCGTGCGCTGTCGGGCTGGTGGGATAGCTCAGTCAGTACAGTCCACTGTGGCCCCTTCAGCCTGGCAGGCTAGGGAGACTGTGGAAATGCCCACAAAAGGCAGAAGCTGACTTTGAGTGATAAGCCTCATCGGCCTGAGCAGAAACATCTGCCTTGACTGTAGCCGTGAACCTTGACGTGCCGGAGTTAACAAGCTACAGCCTTGATTTGTGCCTGAGTTAAGGAACTGCAAAGCTGTGGAAACTTAGATTTACTGCTGTACTGCCGCTACCCCCACATTACTGTTCTGGGGATGGGTTTTGTGATTTCCCATTTGCATACACTGTGCTGAATATTAAAATTTGAGCCTTGAGCAGAACACTGTCTCGGCTCCATGTTTCTCTTGCCCCCTACTCTTTTCATTTCCAGCCCTCCTTTCAAGTGAGCTCTGCTCGACCTTAAGCCTCTGGATGGCTACAGTCCACACACGTGTGAGGACCTCAGTTTCATTTCTTAGAACCCATATGACAAGGTCAAGCATGGTGGCATGTGCTTGTGACCTGAACACTAGTGAGATGGAGATGGGAGGACCCATGGACTCCCCAGCCAGCCACTCTAACTAAATTAGTGGGTCGCAGGTCCCACTGAGAGTCTCTCAAAAGCTGAGCTAACAATTTCATTGAGCTGCCTCACCTAGGTGAAGTCTTGGAGCTGAAAGAGTGTACCCCTAAATGGGGAGCCACGTCTCTCGCTCCAATCGTGGGGTGGGGTGCCCCCAGGAATCACGAGTAGCCGGTCTTGATGTAACAGCAAGAGGTAGCGTTTATTAACGAGATCCCGGACTGACACGTATCTCACACAGGAGACAGAGGAATCGGCCCCGAGCCTCTTCAGGCAGGGGTTTATATAGGAGAAGCCAGGGGGTTTCGCGTGGTTATCAGCAAGGGAAATGGGTACAAGGTCTCATCTGCAAGCAGTACGTGCGGGCTGGGGTGTTCTCAATATAGGAGAACGTCTTATCTTTATCTGTAGAGCAGGGAGTCATCCGTCCGGATGGCCCCCGACTCAGAGGAGATGGTGGCTGCCAGTCCCTGGAACAATCCCTCGACCTTGCTTTTAGGCTTGGCCGGGCACATCTCAGGCCAGCTCTGTCCTGTCCCCTTACCTGCTGTTCTTCTGCAGTTTTAATGAAGTTTTTATTTTAACTCTTCATTCCCCTCTACTTTTTGTGAATAGTTTTAATCTTAGAACTACATGATGAGTTCAGCATCTAGAGGCTCTTCACCCCGTACAGCCTGATACTGTTGTCTTAACATGAGGACATGTACAGCACTAATCCATTCCCTGACAAAAGTTAAAAGGCGATTAATGATGTAGGGCCCAAAAGTGAGCAAAAGGAGGAGGATAATCAAGGGACCGGCTAAGGCCGACAACAGGGTGGTAAGCCATGGGGACCTATTGAACCAGCTTTGAAACCAGCTATCATTGGCTTCTCGTTCTCGTCGTCTCTTGTCTAGCCTCTCTCTAAGTTTAGCCATAGAATCTTTAATGGTCCCTGAGTGATCGAGGTAAAAACAACATTTTTTCTTCAAAGCAGCACATAGCCCTCTTTCTTTAAGGAATATCAGGTCTTATCTTCTCTTATTTTGAAGGACTACCTCTGAGAGGGAGGTTAGGTATTCTTGGAGGTCAGAGTCAATAACAGTTCTGAATTCTCTATAAGCCTTGTATTGTACGGCAACAGCAGATGTCCTTGTGCTGCCCTTGTAGCACCTAGATAGCCTTAAATAATTTTTAACTCTCTTTAGTGTCTTATTAAGTCTTTAGCATCAGGATTCTAATCTGGACACTATCTAAACCTATACACCAAGGTCATGACCAGCTTTCAGAACTTTTAAACTTATACAGATTGTGATTCCTGAGGCACAGTCTCAAGGAGTGTTAGGAGTACTAACATATGTAATGTTAAATCAAGCCTATCTCCTCACCTATCCCAATGGAACCCAGGGCAAACATGAAATTCTTGTTTCCAAAGCACACTCAAGTGAGCATTATAGCAACCTCCCAGTCACTTAAGTCTAGGGAGCTTTTTGAAGATCTGAGTGTCCCTCTAGGTCCCAGCTCTCAGCCCCAACAGCTAGTACGCTGTTGGTGAGGGCTGAGACTTGATGGCTGTCAGGGTGGTCAGTAGCACCAGGTACGGTCCTATCTAGTGAGGCTCGAGTGTCTGGGCTCAGTGTAGCTGCAGTCTCCGACCTGGAACTGATGAAATGTCTCAGGGGTCCCTGGGGCATAGGCTGCTGTCAGCTGTGAGCAGATTTCTTTCTGTATCACCTGTAGGTCTTTTAGCCTGACATACAAATCATTATTACTATGACATGTTGGTTCAGTAACATCATCTGATACAGTCAGAGGAGCTGAGGCCCCGTATAAGATCTCAAAGGGGGTAAAGCTGAGTCTGGAAGGGGTATTTCTTGCTCTGAAGAGAGCAAGAGGGAAGGAGTGTCACCCAGTCTGCGCCAGTCTCCATGGTCAATTTGAACAGGGTCTCTTTTAGAGTCCTAATTTTTTTCTACCTGTCCTGAACTTTGAGGTCTGTAAATATAATGTAATTTCTAATCAACCTCTAAATACTTGGCCACACCCTGGCTTACCTTGGCAACGAAAGTAGGGCCGTTGTCTGACCAGATTACCTTGGGCATTCCAGACCTGGGGAAGATTTCTTCCAGTATCTTCTTGATGATGGTAGAGGCCATCTCTCGTTTGGTGAGAAAAGCTTCTATCTATTCCTGAAAAAGTATCTACAAGCACTAGGAGATACTTGTGATCATATTTTTCTGGTTTTGTCTCAGTGAAGTTCACTTCGACTTTTTACTAAACTCTCTAGGTCTCTTTGCCCTGTTTGTTTGTTAAGTATTTACTTATTGACATACCTTATACTTTTTACTGTCTCTCTGGCTAAAATCTTAAAGTCTATTATATACACTTAACTACTTGGACAAACTTTTTATCTCTTAAATGAGTCCATTTCTGTATTTGGCAAAGTGAGTTTTTTCTTTGTTCTCTGAGGAGTATAGCTTTCTCAAGTGTGCCATTGTCTTTTTTTTGTTGTTGTTGTTTAAGCAATTTGGGCCTTTTCTTCTGTTGTACATTCTAAGTGAGGCCATCCCTTAGTCCAATCCCAGTTCCCAGTGGCTGTCTCTTGTAGGCCTGTAACCAGGATAGGCTCCTGTATAGCCATTTCCCGAGCCACTTTATCTGCTTTGTTACTGTCCCATGTCACTGAATCTCTTCCTTCCTGATGTCCTGGGCAATGAATAGTACTCACAGTTGCTGGCTTCACCAGGGCATCCAAGAGATGGCAAAGGCATCTGCGGCACTGATGTGCTGGGGGGTTGAGGTTCAGCCATCCAAGATGACATTGTGTTGTCCACCATGGCAGCACCCACCTATCTCTGACCTTCATGAAGAGAACTGTTCCCATCTGCAGACAAGGTAGCCTCGGCTTTCAGCAGGGGTCCATCAACCAGTCACAGAAGTCTTTTCTCCACCCATGGGCTTCTGCCAGTGCTTGACACTCAGGTTGCAGTGGCTCCAGGTCAGGATTGGGCAGCAAGGTGACCAGATTGTCTCCATGGCAGCTGACCAGTGGTCCCATCTTCTGGGACATTTCATTTAAAGGCAAAATATCAGCCACTCTACCACAGTTTAAGTCCTGGATTGGGTGATAATTGTTAGTGCCCGGCTGGCAGGAGTGATGTGTTCCAGGCAGAACAGAGACTAAGCCACACATCTCTCAGCATCAGGTACTGGTGCACTAAGACAGGTCTTAAGCTCCACATACACAGTCTGTAGATATGCATATACATGGCCTCACCCAGCCATTTCAGTCCACGCAAGCCATTTTGGAGAGCAAATTTCTCAGGAGCAAGGGATAGGGGCAGTCAGGGATGACCATGAGCAAGTGGGTTACCCAGCCCACGCCAAGGTCCACTGTTCTTCAGGCAGTCCATAAGTATTGTTTGTTGTCAGTAGCCCCTTGCACTCAAGGTCTTTGGATATTGGCCCACTGGGGTGGGGGGCATAGGAGCACAGAGCATTGGGTCTTCTCTTCTATCTCTGTACATAGCCAGCACTCTAGGACCAAGAAGCTCTCCAGTGGCCCCTCTTGTTCTTTCTTGGGCAGTCCCTGACCCAGTGTCCTTTTTCTTTGTATTAGGCACATTGATCTTTAGCCAGGAATTCTCTTCTGTTGCCAGGTACTATCTTCCTAGGTTCCCTAACTACTGTGGCCAGTATATGTTTCTCTCTTGTCTTTTATCTCCCTTTAGCTCTTTAACCTCCTCTTTTTGTCTCTTTTCTTCTCTAGCTTCCTGTTCTTTTTACCTTTTTTTCTCTTTCTCTTCCACAGTCTCTCTCATATCTTCTGTATCTTCTTTTACAGCTATTAGATGCTGTCCACTTAACCACACTTTAACTTTACTTTTTTTGCAACTTACACTAACTCTCAGCAACTTAGCTTAACCCTTTAAATTTCTGTAATTTTTTTCTTTATATCCTTTCTTTATCTTAGCCAAATTGGTGGGGCATTTTCTAGCCCCTCAGAGACCCACCCTTGGAGCCTGGCAGCAGACCTGGCACTCCCTACCTTTAAGTTAACAGGCAGAAGTGAGGGCCTTCCATCCGTGTCTGGAACATTCTTTCTGGCCTCCAGTAGGATTCCGTCTTTCCTCAGTGGTAAAGAAGACCTGTAATAGTTACTAACAAGCATCTCAAATGGGATGGTGAGAAAACAAGAGAATCTTGAGAATAGAGGTCTACTGAAGAGGGCAAACAGCATTTAGTCACACAGCTAAACCAGGAGGCCTTTCCTTGGACAAAAAGGCCATTGTACAAATAAGCACAAGCTTTGTCTATGAAACAGAAAGGCGAGCAGAGAGGCAGCCGATCTGTTATCGACTATCTCTCTAGATTTAGATTTTCCCTCAAGGAATATCTCTCTTCAGTGTCAGCTCCGTGGCTTTACCTCTCAAGAGAACCAGCCTCCAAATGACACTAGGCTTCTAGTAACAACTAATAACAAAAGGATGGAGAGATGGTTAGAACCTGGATGCTAGATGCCAGGTGGCTGACAAAAGAATTGTAACCAGTTCACCTGGGGGCTATCAGGACCTCAGTAGCAGCCCTTTACCAAACTGTCTCACTGGGTTAAAGGCCCATGGAAAAGAAAACATTAATCCTGACCTTGGCCACCGCCAAAGCCTGAATTCTAAATCTTGACTGGCAAAATAAAGTTTTTCACAGTTTGTTGTAGATTCTTTGAAACTATTTTAGGGGCTCTTTTTGTCCCCCAACCTGGGGCATTTTGACCACAGGGGCAGGAACTGGCTGCTGTGGGAATAGGATCAAAGGCATTCTCCATGCTAATGATGACCAACGAAAAAAGTAATTTAATGTTGGAGACTGACTCCTCTCTTGGAATAGGGCCAGCAGATAAGGCAGGCTCCCTTAAAGAACTTCTCTAAATGAGCGCTCTCCTACTGTGAGCAAATGTCAGAAATTCCTTTCTTGTTCTTGTTTTCCTTAGAGTCCTCTCCCACCTCGCTCTCAGCCTTTTCAGATAGTTCCTCCTGTAGCATTTCTAATGTAGCCTGTCCCTTTAAGGTTCTTTGCTCCCAAGCAAAATTTAAATCTTTCCCAGCTTATCACAGCTGTCTACCATGAGATTTCCAGAGATAGCGAACCAAGATATAGCAATTCACTAAGAAATCTCTCTGTAGTGTTTCTTTTTACCTTAAGCCTTTTTCTTTTAAACAGCTCTTGAAGAGCCAGAAAAATTGGGTGAGACTTGGGAAGTCTCCATGCTCACTGCAGCAGCTCCGCAGCTAGTTTCCCTTTCCCCTATTGTGTGGGCTGCGAGCACAAGCACAGATAAAACACTGTTTTAAAAATTAACTTTGGCTATCAACCAACACACCGCCACTACAAAGGGGTCCACAAAATTAAGTTCCTTACTCACTAAGCATTAAGGGGACCAAGTAAAACTCTTCGACGAGCAAAGCAAACAGTTCAAACACAATTGTCAGTCCAAGATTTCAAACACAGTCAGATCTCTTTGACTGCCAGTTGCCGGGTCCTCCCGACAAAGTTCGGCTCTCGGAACGTCTCTCACGAGTCCCAGAACCTGCGCGATTGGGGCGTCCCCCTGTGTGCTTTCTAAAAAGGAAAAAAGAAAGAAAAAGACTATTTGGAGTAGGAATCCTTCATCTACTCACAGGTGCCTATTCGGGGTGGGGAACCTTCTTCCACCCGTGCACAGGGCAGGAATCCTCCTTCTGCCCAGACAGTGCACCAAGACCTTAAACCGGTGCCGAAAAACACAGACTACAAGGCTTAATTCACACACACTCACACACACAGTGGCCGCTTTCCAGCTCTCACACTAACATACCTCCAAGTGGCATTCGGGGTTCCGGGGGGTCACACTCCGATCCCGGATGAGCCCCCATATGAAAGAGCGTACCCCTAAACGGGGAGCCGTGTCTCTCGCTCCAATCGCGGGGTGGGGTGCCCCCAGGAATCACGAGTAGCCGGTCTTGATGTAACAGCAAGAGGTAGCGTTTATTAATGAGATCCCGGACCGACACGTATCTCACACAGGAGACAGAGGAATCGGCCCCGAGCCTCTTCAGGCAGGGGTTTATATAGGAGAAGCCAGGGGGTTTCGCGTGGTTATCAGCAAGGGAAATGGGTACAAGGTCTCATCTGTAAGCAGTACGTGCGGGCTGGGGTGTTCTCAATATAGGAGAACGTCTTATCCTTATCTGTAGAGCAGGGAGTCATCCGTCCAGATGGCCCCCGACTCAGAGGAGATGGTGGCTGTTAGTTTCTGGAACAATCCCTCTTATCCTTATCTGTAGAGCAGGGAGTCATCCGTCCGGATGGCCCCCGACTCAGAGGAGATGGTGGCTGTTAGTTTCTGGAACAATCCCTCGACCTTGCTTTTAGGCTTGGCCGGGCACATCTCAGGCCTGCTCTGTCCTGTCCCCTTACCTGCTGTTCTTTTGCAGTTTTTATGAAGTTTTTATTTTAACTCTTCAGAGACTTTTCCTGGAGAGCCTCCTCCAGGGCTGAGACTGGCCAAGAGGTGAGAGGAAGCCTCTAACCTTCGCCCCTCACACTGCTTCCCTACCTTAATAGTCTTGAGCCCTGTCTCAGCAGCCTTCCTGTAGGAGGTGACACCCCCATGCTGACTGGCTCCTCTGCTCATGGAGTCCTATCCAAAACCCCAGCTGAAGGGAAGGCAGTACTGCAAAAAAATGTTGGAAAAATACATTATCCCATTAAGGAGATAATTTTCTCACCAATCTCTTTAGCATGGCTCTAGGTAATCAGCCTTCTTGAGGGGTACACTCTCTTAGCCGAGGGATTTGACAGGTCCAACTAAGTTAACTCCTTGTTAAATATTTGTTTATTTTTGTTTTATATGTATGAATGTTTTACCCACATATATGTATTTATACCATGTGCAGTCAGTATCTGTGGAGGACAAGTGAGAACATAGACTCCCCTGGAATTGGAGATATAGGGGGTTAAGTGTTGCTGTGTGGGAGCCAAGTCCAAGTCCTCTGCAAGAGCAGAAAGCGCTCTTTACCACTGAGCCATCTCTTCAGTCCCCTAAATCAACTCTTTGAAAAGGAGGCGATATAGTACGTACATAATGCTCTAATCTTTAAGACAAAACAAAACGTCATTTCTCCACTCAGGGCCAAAGGTAGACGTCATTCTCCTCTTCTCCAGTAAAAATCAGCTTTCTCTCTGCCTTAGCAGAGTCCTAATATCCATCCTGTATGACCTCCAGATCTACGGTAGCATTTCCCTTCTCCAGTGCCCATAGGAATTGCATGGGGGTAGCAAGCTAGGCTTCAGCAAACACTTGCAGGAGAAGCTCCAGCCTGGCCTGGATGTCATAGCTAGTCTATCCGAATCCCCTTGTACAGCATAGCTCATGTCTGTTCTGACTGCACCATCTCTAGCAGGATGCAAGCTTATCTTCCCAGAAAAGCTGTGGAACCAGACCAAGCACAGGTTCCACTCACTGGGTGAATGCTCCAGGCTTCTGTGTGAAGACTGGATCCTTACCTCAAAGAGCTGCCCATGTGTAGACGGATGTACAAGAGAAGCAGCCCTTCCTCGTGTCATTTGTTAAAGTCAGAACCATTAGTTGACTGGATAGTGAGTGAGGGCCCAAACCACAGGTATTCCTTTCACAGGCTGGCACCAAATCCCTGCCACCCCTTATAATATGCATGCAAATTAGTGTGTGGTGCTACAACAGAAGCTTTGGCTGCAGCCCTGCTTGTGACTTTGGCTCTGAACTCTTCTTATGCCCTGGCATAACCTGCATAAATCATTACATCACTGACAGCCACCAGGTATATGCCAGACTTTTCTCGGTCTGACAGCACTGGCTCCAGGTAACATATTGACAGGGCCTCAGCAATCACATACTCAGGGCTCCACAATCCGTCAGTAGCAAATACAAACTGGCAGAAAGCATCCCCAAGACCACCACCAGAGGATCAAAGTTGTGCCACTGTGCCAGCAAAAGCACCGTTTATTGGAGAAAATTGGCTTAATTCCCCACTAGCATGAACATACACATGAGTGAAGTGTTTGGGGATATGTTTTGGCAGCACCTCAGGAAGCTGCATGTGCATGGTCTGTCCCTCGGTCTCTTCCCAGGACAAGAGAAGCGTGTGGACACATGTGCCAAATGCTGTATTCAAATGTATTCATTCCAGACAGTCTACAGTGTCTCCAAACTGGGAGCAACCCTGTGTTCCTCTACAGGATATGTAATAAGTTGTGTGTGTTCATAAGGCAAGAGGGCAAGCACTGAGAATAAATGTCTGCAGAGCCCATCAAAAAATGATGTGAAGTCACAGGCCAGGGTCAGAGCCCTTGTCTCTCCCATTCAGCTCCACCTTTGCAGTGTGTGCTTTCCTGCCAACTCGGTGCCTTCCTGGGCATGGAGAACTGTCATTCCTATGCCCACTATAAAAAGTTATTATGTGTGTTTGTTTAACGTGTGTGTGTGTGTGTATGTATGTGTGCGTGTGTGTGCAGTGTATGAGTGTGGGGGTATGTGTGTGTGTGTATGTGAGGGTGTGTGTGTGTGTATGTGAGGGTGTGTATGTGTGGTGTGTGAGGGTGTGTGTGTGAGTGGTGTGTGTTTGTGTGTGTGTGGTATTTGTGTGAATGTGTGTGCTGTGTAAGGGAGGCATGTGTTTGTGTATGTAGTGTATGAGTGTGTGTGTGTGTGTGGTATGAGTATGTGAGTGTGTGTGTGGTATGTGTGTGTGCTGTGTGAGGGTATGTGTGTGTGCTGTGTGGGTGTGTGTGTGTATGTGTGTGCCGTGTGCGGGTGTGTGTGAGTGGTGTGTGTGTGAGTGTGCTGTGTATGATGTATGTGTGTGTGTGGTGTATGGTGTGGGGGATATGTATGTGTGGTGTGAGTGTGTGAGTGTATGAGTGGTGTGTATGAGTGTGTGTGGAGGGTGTGAATGTGTGTGCTATGTGAGGGGGATGTGTGTGTGTGGTAGGGGACATGTGTGAGTAGTGTGTGTGAGTGTGTGTGGCATGTGTGTTTGTGTGTGTATATGAGTGTGGGGGGCATGTGTGGTGTGTGTGAGTGTGTGGTGTGTATGCTGTATGTGAATGTGTGTGGTGCTGTGTGTGTGTGGTGCTGTGTGTGTGTGGTGTGGTGTGTGTGTGTGTGTGTGTGTGTGTGTGTGTGTGTGTGTGTGTGCATTTCCAGGTGGAGGTCAGAGGACAGCTCACTCCTTTCCCCGTGTGAGTCCTGGAGATGTAACCCAGTCATCATGCTGCATCTCCTTTACCCCTGAGCCATCTTTTTCACTTTCCTCCTGGACTCAGTGAACTACCATGTACTTTGAGGAGATTCCCTGGCTCCATGATTCGTGCTTAGTTAAGTACTATGATGGTTTATATACGCTCAGCCCAGGGAGTGTCACTGTTAGGAAGTATGGCTCCGTTGGATTAAGTGTGTCACTGCAGGTGTGGGCTTTAAGACCCTCATCCCAGCTGCCTGGAAGTGAGTATTCTGCTAGCAGCCTTCAGATGAAGATGTAGAACTCTCAGCTCCTCCTGTGCCATGTATGCCTGGATGCTGCCATGCTCCCACCTTGATGACAATGGACTGAATCTCTGAACGGGTAAGCCAGCCCCAATTACATGTTGTCCTAATGAGAGTCGCCTTGGTCATGGTGTATTTTTATGGCAGCAAAACCCTAACTAAGACAAGTGTGCTCTGCTTATGACTCCAATAGGACCCCTTCGTCTTTACTCTGCTCCCTAGATGGAGTTAAACATTAGTGCATGTGTCCTTGGGCCTGAAATTAAATCATCTGTTTCTACAGTATGTGTCTGTGTCACCTGCTAGGGAACAGCTCAGCAGCAGCTGTTGGATGAGGGAATGGGGAGCACTCAATAGCAGGGCTCTTGGAGCTGACGGACATCTAGGGAGGAAGGTTTATGTTAAGAAAGGCTATGGGCATGGCTCCTTGAGAGTATTGGCAGTAGTGATTTTCCAAGTGTGGCCACTCTTAGGGTACCTATACTCCAGTAAATAACCACTGCCTTCATTCTCATCCAAACACCCTTAATTCAGGTCAGTGGGTCACAGGAAGAGACAGTGGGGGTTGAAAGAGAAAGAAAGAAGATAAGAAAGTAATGCAGAAACTTGATGGGGAGGTTTCAACAGGAAGGAAGTGAGAGATCGGTGTGGGTTCAATGACCAAAGTTCAGTATATGTACATGAACATATATGCACATATTGTGTATGTAGGTATGTGTGTGTGTGTGCTCCTTCCATGACTTCCTTTCATGATGGACTATAGCACTGATCTAAAGTCAACCATTTCTTCCCTAAGTTGGCTTTGACCAGGGATTTTATCACAGCAACACTAAGTAAACTAAGACACAAGGAAGAAGAAAACCATGAAATGAAATTTCCCATTGAAGAAAAAGGCAGATAGCAGCAGCCCCACAGTCATATTCAAGTGGAAGCATTTCCAGAGCTCCCAACTCCAAACCTGGGCGCTGCCCACCAGACACCAAGATAGCAAACTTGCCTTTCCAAGCCTTCAAGCTTGGCTTTCCCAAACTGCAGTCATCTCCTGCGTAAAAACTACCCCCAACATGGCAGCTGTGAAGCTTCCTCTCCGTTGTCAACTCAATGGGATGTGGGATCACCCAGGGCTGGCAATGACCCTTTGGGCAAGTCTAGGCCCTTCCCATCATGCCTTCTCCACCGTGGGGGTATTCACTAGCTGTGGGCCAGAACAAATCTTTCCTTCTTTAAGTTGTTCTAGTCAAGTATTGTTTCCTCATCAAGAAGAATAATTAATACAGTAGCTTTAAACAAAAATAATTTTATATGTTCAGAATTCTGTTGACCTTTCAGGCAAGGCCTTAGTGGTGATCTTCTGCTGGACTTACTCAGGACTCAGGTATGGCTACCGCCACCGAGTGACTTAACTAGAGAGTCACTAGTGTCTCCAGGCCTCCTCTGGCAGTTGACGCTAATGTGAGCCACTTGGTGGACTGCAGAGCATCTCGTCGGGGAGGATTCAGCTGAGATGCTTCGCGCACGCGTATCTCACTGTCGTAGAAGCTAAGGCCTTTGTGTGCCGTTTCCCAAGAAGGATCCAAAAGAAGCAGAGCCTCTCAGGGCGCAGGCTCCGAAGGGACACACTACCTCCTCCATGTTACTGGAGTCAAAGCCATTCAACTGACCACCGTGGACCCAGGAGGAGGACACTTCTCATGCAAAAATAAAAGCAGCCATGCGGCAAACGATGTCATACTCACGGTACCCACAGAGAAGCCTTATTTACTGGTCTTACACACAAGTTTCCACGGCCTCATGAAATCTTTAATCCTCTCCTCCCCAAAAGGTTTTGACCCACTGACAATTGCCAGTTGAGGAGAAGATGCAAGCTTGGGGTGGAATTGAGGCATATGGATTAAGGTCTACTAAATTCAGGCCAACACAGAGACTCACCAGGGCATGTGTGTCTCCATGATGAAGACGAGGCGCTAGAAGACGAGGAAACACTCGCGAGTCAGTGTGACGTGGGCTGTGTTTAAAGACACGGGACTGGATAAAGTCACTAAGAGGGAACATATGTAAGGAAGGGAGGCGTTCGTGTGACAAGTCTGAGAACGCCCTGTCCTTCTATAAGTTGCCCCGTCAGGCGGCTCTGGGGTGGTTTTGCATACAGACCTCGAGAGCCGCCATTATCACCCAATGCACAGTCTTGGAGAGAACACTGGTACCAACTGCTTCTGTCTGAACAGAAATGACATCCAAACCCTAAATAGTCACAGCAACTACTCCATGACTGAAACACGAAACAAATCTTCCTGAGCCTCCTATTTTGCATCACTGCGTGTCTCCTCTGGCTCTACACAGGAGGATGGGACTCTATAATTACCTCATGCATAGTGAAACAATTAACACTGGGATTCCCACTGCAGTAGACATAAGGACACTGACCATTTCCCTTGTTGGTTGAAATGTTGGCAGAGGAGGGGGTGTGGGGGTGGGTTGTAAATTGCACAGCTCCTGAACATGAGTTTTGAAGGTGACCATGGGGTGCTCTCTCAATCGAACATGGTTGGACATGCCTGATGGTAGAATTGTTTCCTTTCTAGATAAATTAGAAAAGCAAAGTTCTAAGAAAGTCAATAAGACTCTGTGTCCATGTCCTTAAAATGTGACTGTTAATACCAACACTAGAAGGTGAGCAACAGGACAGATCCTCGGGGCACAGATGCCAAGAGAGTTTTCAGGCGCTCAGACGCCCTACTCCTCCATACCAGTGGCTCCAAATGCTTCCCACACTGGTCGTGAAGAGAACTTAGGGACTCTGTGAGGAACTTGAGATGATTATCAAGATTAGGGGCTGGAAGAATGGATCAGGCAATAAAGTGCTAGCCACTTTAGGGGACTTGAATTTGATCTCCTAGTCCCATGTAGAAAGCTAGGTGCAGGGATGTGTCCCTGTGACCAGCAGTGGGGAGATGTGAGCAGGAGGATCCTTGGGGTTTGCTGGCCAGTTTGTCTAACCTGCCACTTCCGAGTTCATAAGAGGCCTTGCCTCAGAAAATAGGTGGAGAGCAACAGGGGAATGTTCTTCCAGTCAATCTCTGGTCTCCACAGGCCTGCTCACATGCTTACACACCTGCACATACCCACATAACCCGCACATGGGCACACACGGGAGTATGCATATACACATAGAAAAGACATAGTGGCACTTCTGTAGTGCACAGAGGAGTCCTAAGCCTACTGGGTATTCACTGGATGTCAGTCCTGTAATATTTGATTTTCACATTGTATGAGCACAAGGTACATTTGTCCTGTTTCAACCTACATTTCAAATTTCAGCATTCATGCAAATTGATAAAAACAATGCTTCTTTATGAAACGAATTCTTCTCTGGGTAAAATCCTGGTCTTTCCTGAGTGAAGCCGGCTTCATCCCCAAACACCTGGAGTCAGCCTCTGTGCCTGTCAGTGCCATCACGAGGTCATCACGAGTAGAGACATTTCCACGTGTGTGGTCTTCAGCCTTCACTTCGAAACGCCAAACATAAGGAAAATCCTTCAGCAAAAGCGCGCTCACAGGATGGAGTGATGCTTAGTCAGTAAAATTCGTGCCACACAACCATGCAGAGTTAAGTTCAATCCCCAAGATTCCATGGGAATCCAGGCATGGAGGCACACCCTTGTAACTCAGTGACGGTGAAGTGAGAGGCACGTTACACGCGCACTCTCACCCACTTATACATCTATCCACACATGAACGTGTGTACAGAGAGTGGGGAGGGAGAGGGAAAGGGAGAGAAAGAGAGAATGTGTGTACATTCTTCCCATCCACATTGTTTTATTGTGAGCGTGAACATCTGATAACTTCAGATTTTTAGAAAGGAAGAACAAGACATTTACACAGGATTTTACCCCACAGATTCTATATGATCGAATTGTCTTTATTTCTTTCCCATTATATTTAAGACCCTAACTAGCTTCAAAAAAAGATTCCTTGTGCAGTTTTGGTTTTTGGTTTTTGGTTCAGTTTCTTTTGTTTTTTTTGTTTGTTTTTTTTTTTTTTTTTTTTTTTTTTTTGCTCTTGTATATTGTTGATACTTACTCCTCTCTCAGATATATATCTAGGGAAATTTTTTCCCACTCTGCAGAGCTGTCTCTTCAGGCAATGAATTGCTTTCTTCACTGTAATGATGGTTTTTAATTCCACAAGGTCCTATTTGTTGAATGTTGGATTTAATTCCTGAAAGACCGATGCCCTATTTAGAAAATGCCTTGAGCAGGAAAATGGATGCAGCCAGAATTAACTATCTGGAGCAAATTAGGACAGTTTCAGAAAGACAAATGTC
Organism: Rattus norvegicus; assembly: GCF_021556685.1. Classification (NCBI taxonomy): domain Eukaryota; kingdom Metazoa; phylum Chordata; class Mammalia; order Rodentia; family Muridae; genus Rattus; species Rattus norvegicus. The sequence goes on along the minus strand of NC_141551.1, from coordinate 24,260,576 downwards.
AAGTCCTGTGTCATTTGCAACTCCTATATTATGCATAAATACAAATAAAGAATGTATTGTATATAATATCACAGTGAAATGCCATCATTTGGGAGACAGTTGTGTAAGGGTTTCCTCAGAGATGAAAACATTCCACCCTGCAGGGGAGCTCCTTAGGCAGAGAGGTAAACAACTAAAAATAGATTCAAGAACTCCCTGACACTGGCCAGTTACTAGGCTCCTCCATGCCAGAGTAAGTAAAGCCTCGCTGCAAAGAAGACCACCAGATCAGTCAGGCAAAGACTTACAGACCAGACCAACTGCCCGGGAGAAGCAGAGATCAGCCCCGGAAGTTTAGAACAACAGAGGCCCCTGGAGAGGACACTCCCCAATCTGCTGAGTGACCTGCAGGCTGTGCACTGTGCTCCAGGTTCCCAGCTGTGTGAGCTGTCGCCCATGCTGGGGTGGGCTTTGATGAGGCAGCTGTCTTTGAGTCATTTCTACTCCTCTAAGTATCCCTTCACCCACATTCCTGTAGGTAACCCTGATAAAACTCATTGGTTTACCAAGCTGAACTTTGATGATATCTGTGTTTTGGTCTGTGGTAGGCTCCCAAGAAAAAGCATATGACAGGGAAAGGAGCGAATGGGGGTCAGAAGATAAAGAAGGGAAAGAAGTCAGGGAATGAACACAACGTACGATATATACATGCATGAAAAATAGATAAGCGATTTTATTGTAATCGTGCAGGTAGAGATTAGCAGCACCATCTGCAAATTCCATTTAGGCTTAGGAGAGCGAAGTTGGGAAATAGTTTGTCCAGCCTATTGGTTCCTATGGCACTAAGAAGGGGGCTGTCCTGGGCTAATCCACCCAATGTTCACCTTTATGAGAAAGCAGCTTTAGTAAGGGGCAATAGGAATTGAATCATGACAGGGGACAAGTTAAGGTAGACTCGGAGATCAAGCAGACTGGTGTACACTAAATATTTAGCTGGAGTAAAACAGCCAAGTCCATGGAGGCCTCATGTTAACATAAGTATCTTGAGAGATGGTTTCCACCCGCCAGATGTTGTGTAAGCTCTCAGGAATAAGGGGAAACTTTCATCAAGATTTCTCGTTTCTCAGTTATAGCTGAATATTTTTCCTGTGCAGAAAAAAATAGATGAAACTAGAGGTGGTCACATGGCATGCTTTAAGTCAGTCTCAGAAAGGCAGATATTACATTACAGAAAATAAAAGTTTATACTTTAATGATTATTTTCACTTCTGTAAGGTATGTGTGCATGAGAAAACTAAAAGAGTTCATTAGATCCCTGCATATAGAGTTGCAGGCAGCTGTTGGCCTCTTAACTGCACTGGGAACTGAAGTCAATTCCTTTCTTAAGAGTAGCAAGTATTCTTAATGATTGGAATCATCACTCTAGCCTCATTTCATATGTGTGTGTGTGCGCACATATATCACAGCACTATTCTTTATAGCATATTGATCCTTGTGTGTGTATATATACACATATATCACAGCACAGTTCTTTATACCATATTGATCTCTATTTTTATCCATCTCTCTCTCTCTCTCCTTGTGTGTAAAATGTTTGTGATGTTCAGCAGTCATAAGCAACATAAAGACAATCTATTGTGAATTCTGCAGCCTAGTAGCTGAATATCCAACAGTTAAACATGTAAGTGACATAGATACAATAATGTTTCAAGATAAATGAATGCTTTAAGACAGAAGTATTTAAAAACGCTATTTCTCATTGAGTGTACTTGGTTGCTTTGGAAGTAGATTCAACAGCATAAAGCAGAAACAAAGCCAAAGAAAAGAAAAGACAGTAACTTGTAATTTCTAGGAATTTAGAGAGATGTTATTTATTCTGAGGGACCCACTTGCCTGGTTTTCCTTAAATAGCAGGAGCAGCTCTCCTGCACCCTGACCTCAGCATATTGCCCACCCCACCATGACTCCTTGGAGAACTGACTCAAACCAGTAAGCAAAAAAAAGTCTTAGTTTTGGTAAAGACCTTGCCTCTGCATGCATGAAAACCTGTGTTTGGAGGCCCAGAACCATGTAAACTCATGAGCAGGGCGTGGCTGTGATTACAGAATTGAGGGAGTAAAGGCAGAGCGGTCCCTGCGACTTCCAAGCCAGTTGTTCTAACCAAATTAATGAATTCCCATCCCAGTGAGAAAAACGTTAGATCGTGGGCCTGCTGCATTAAGAACATGTATACCTGTCCCTCTGATATGTCACTTCAGACAGAGAATAGGAACTAATAGGCCCTACTTCTCTGGCCTCTGTCTCCTACAAATATGATAGGACTTTCTAGACAAATGTTCTTCCTTGTTTCTGTTTATCTCTTTTCTATCTCTAGTAGCCTCTATAGAAACACTATGAAGATAAAGGATCTGTCTGTCCTCTTCCTCCCCCTGCCACCTCCCCATCTCTCCTTCCCTGTTTCAACCCCCCCCCCCAGTCCTTCCAGGGCAGTAGTTACTATGCTCTCGCTGTAGGGTAAAGCCTCTTAATGTTTTTGTAGTGATCCCCCACGTCACAGCACATTGTGCTTCCTACTGTCCCTCCTAATACTTCCCTACTTTATGCCTGGACCATGGCCCCCTGTGGTTGTCTGCTTCTCTCTCTTTCCTAATGGAGCCCATCTTTAGAGCAAGCTCCTGTCAGCTCTTCTCCCGAGCCCCTTTCTCCTTCACAATACCTTCTCAATAACAGCAGTGACCAAGGGGCTGGGGATTTAGCTCAGTGGTAAAGCGCTTACCTAGGAAGTGCAAGGCCCTGGGTTCGGTCCCCAGCTCCGAAAAAAAGAACCAAAAAAAAAAAAAAAAACCAAAAAACAAAAACCAGCAGTGACCAAGAAAGATACTTAACGTCAATATCTGTCACACACACACACACTCACACACACACACACAAACACACATACACGCGCACACACACACACAGAGACACACATACACGCACACAGACACACATACACACACATACACATGCACATGCACACACATACACACACACACACATATATCACACACACACAGACACACATACACGCAGACACACACACACGCACATGCACACACACGTACACACACATACACACACACAACACACACATACACACACACATACACATATACCACACACACACGCACACAGACACACACACACACACACACCACACACACATACACACACACCACACACACACACACATACACATATACCACACACACACGCACACAGACACACACACACGCACACACACGCACATGCACACACATACACACACATACACATGCACATGCACACACATACACACACACACACATATATCACACACACACAGACACACATACACGCAGACACACACACACGCACATGCACACACACGTACACACACATACACACACACAACACACACATACACACACACATACACATATACCACACACACACGCACACAGACACACACACACACACACACCACACACACATACACACACACCACACACACACACACATACACATATACCACACACACACGCACACAGACACACACACACGCACACACACGCACATGCACACACATACACATACACACACACACACACACACACACTGCGCTATTACTATGTGAAACACCATAGCCAAGACAACTCTTATTTTAAAAAGGAACTTAATTGGGGGATTGCTGACGGTTTCAAAGGTTTGGCCTATTATCATCATGGTGGCGGGCAGGAGTGATGCTGGAGAAGTAGCTAAGAACTACATCCTGATACAAAGAGAGGGAGAAAACTGGGCCTTACCACCTGAGCTGAGTGTTTTGTGGTACAATCTCTTTGTCCTAGAATATTCTGTCACCTTTCTATGTTATGGGTCAAAAAGATCCTATCTCAAGATTTCCTCTGTCTTCTAGGCTTTATTTGTTTGTTGTTTTTAGCTTGCTTTTTCCTTGTCACTTTCTGAAAGGGCTGTGGGCTCTTCTAGGGGAAGGCTTTATGTGACGTCTTTGCTTCCCCAGTACAGGACTTCACATTTGGCCAGCAGGCAGAGAATGCTCTCCCGTGTGGGTAAGATCCTAAACTCTTGGAAAGCTACTCTGACCACTCCTGTCACGGGAGTTATAAGGGACACAGCCTAGACCCTGGCATCCCTAATGAGTCAGGCTCAGTGACTTGTCCTCAAAGGACCAAATAAAGGGCTGAGCTGATAGTGAAACACAGAGAAAGGACATGTATTAAATGTGGTCACGTTGAAAAGAACAAAGTGGCACAGTGACCCTAATTCTGTCTTCAGGGTATCATCGCGAGGTTTAAGTTTGATTCAAGAGCAGAAGGTATGAAGAACTTGACAGGTCTGGTCAGCATACTGTACCACCCATCACCAGTCCATCTTCGTCTTAGCTCCAGTCTCTCTTGCAATGTGGTCACCTGAGAAGCAGTCAGAACTCTGAAATCTCTTTCTGGGCAAGGAGCTCCCCTTCCGACTGGCAACAGGCTTCATCCTTTCCTTTTTCCATCAAGAGTTCTTCCTGACAGAGAACCCTCTGATCTGCCAATTCAGGAGAGAGATGTATACACAGTTCTTTCCTCTGGGTTTAACTGATGTACAAGGCATGTCTCCAGATTTCCCTCTATGTTCTCCATCCTCTTTTGTAGTAAGGAAGATGGAGGCTTGGCCCACTCTGAACAGATTTTATTTATGTCTTAATTAACCTTTGAAAGAATTTGCTGTTTGTCAACAAAGGCTTCTATAAATTTTACTAATTCTAACCACTTTTCACGACAAGGGGCTAGCAGGATCTGAAGCATGGGGTGTAGGTGGGCAAGTCGACTGAATGCTGCAGCTTGTAGTAATTTGTGTTCTTGTGCAATGTTAGGGAAGGGCTAGGCCCATGGCTGGGGCTTGAGATCAGTGCTGGGCTAGGAACTTTAGTTAAAAGCAAAGAGTTGGCATTGCCGGGCATTTCTCCCCACAGCTCTGAGCTCTACTGTGCAGCCCCTGGAAACTCGTGCATCCCGTAGTTCCTTATCAACAGGACCAGGCCAGTAAAAAAGTGTAGAGGAACCTACCTTAGACTTGGTGTGCAGAGGTGAACAAGGGGATGTCACAGAGAAAGAGAAAAACAAAAGACAACAAACAAATAAAAAATACAAAACTCAGATATAGTGGAGAAATGAAATCATTTACAACACAAAAGTTGTTTCTTAAAGAATCATCTAAACAGAAGAAAAGGCAAATCATTGCTTGTTTTTTTCCCACTACTTAAAAAAACAACATTCTTCTGTGTTGCTATGGCAAGCCCACCAGAGACAACCACTCAGACATAGTTTATAGTCCATTGAAGTTTTTATTCTCGTGCTAGAATAGCTTTGGAAGAGAAAACCTGCCCTGGTAAAATGACCCATACAAACTGGCCTGTGGGAAGCCTGTAGTAGTTTTCTTGGTTAACATTTGGCGTAAGCAGTGTCATCCCTGAGCTGGTCGTCCTGGATGCTGAAGAACAGCAGGCTGAGTAAGCCAGCAGGGCAAGCCAGTGAGCAGCACCCTCCATGCCTCTGCTCTAGTTCCTGCCTCCAGGTTCCTGCCTCCAGGTTCCTGCCTCCAGGTTCCTGCCTCCGGGTTCCTGCCTCCAGGTTCCTGCCTCCAGGTTCCTGCCTCCGGGTTCCTGCCTCCAGGTTCCTGCTTTGCTTGAGTTCCTGCCCTGACTTCCCTCAGTGATAAACTGTCACCTCGAATGGAAGTGAAATAACCTCCCACCCACCCATCCCCAAGTTGCCTTTTATCATGGCATTTTAGCACAGCAATAGGAACCCTGAGGCAGGCAGGTTCATCATGGCAGAGAAGGGGTGGCAGCGGACACATGAGATGTCTCAGCATGCCAAGTTCATAGTTAGGAAGCAGAGAGAGACAGTGCAGCCCAGCCCATGGCACTTTGGGTGTATCTCCCCACCTCAGCTAACCCAACCTACTAACCTCTCAAAGACAAATCTAGAGACCCACCTCCAACATGTTGGTAGATCTGGTCAAGTTGGCCATCAGTGTTAGCTGGCATATCAAGACCAGGCCCAGGCCCAGGAGCCATGCTGATGTGAATGGATTAGAGTCCAGTTCCCTTAGAGGAGATGCTTTATCATTAACAAAATCTCCCTTCAAGATCTCTCCAAAGAAGCCAATACCAATTCCTAATGTGAATGTGCAACTGGGTAACAGGAACGAGATACCCAGGAACTTTTGATGCTGGCTCTGAACTGATCTCAGGAGGCCCTGAATCTCATTGTGTCTCCCAAGTCAGAGCAGGGCTTCTAGAGGAAGGTGGTCAGCGGCATGCTCAATCCTAAGGGATCATTTCAGTCCCCAGAACCATTCTACTGCTCCAGTGTGGTGTATAATCTTGGTTGTCAATTTGTCTTCCTCTAGGATGAACTAAAACTAAAGAATCTGGTCTTGTGGGGTCTTGTGTGGGATTCTCTTAGATTATTTGAAGCAGGAAAACCCACACTAAATCTGGGCTGTGTCTTCTGGAGACAGCCTACATGAAAAGATAGGGAAGGAGGAAGCTTTGCTTTTTCTGCCTACTCCCTCAATCCCATCTCTGCTTTTGCATAGCCATAGTAATTCCAACTTCTTCAGGAATCCAGTGAAGACCAGCATCTCTAGGAGCCCTCCTAGACTTTGGCATGAGATGGGACTAAAAATCCACTGATTTCTCGGCTTTTGTGGGACCACCTGGATCTATAAACCACACTAATAAATCAGCTCACTGGCCTCCCCTTTTGAAGGATTGCCCATTAATTCTATCAGCTTTGTTCCTTTGTATGACACTGATTAAAAGGTATAGAAAATATAACCCCAAGTACTAGGGTTCCATGCAAGTTCCACAAAACCTGGTTTATTGTTGCCTGACAACCTTGCTTGATTCAAAAACAAAAACAAAAACAAAACACATTCTGTATCTAAGAGCTCTGACTCTTGGCAGAGTGACATGATCTGCAAAGCAGATGTTTCCACCTCAGGAAAGCTGAATTGGTATTTCTTAAGCTGTAGCATTTTGTTACTTTCCCACGTGTTTTTATATTCATGCCTCCCTGCCTTTGTTCTCTGTGGTGATCTATTCAGCAGAGCCTTCTCTTATAAACGTGATTTGGTGATTGTATACTGTCTATGTGTATAGTTGTTCTTAATAAAGCTCAGGGAAGGAGGCTGTCTGAATACTTATAGATTCTCGAATTCTCTTTGGGTCCTCAGCCTCTTCTGCTGAAAATTCACATTCCAGACTCTTGAGTTTTGTTTCTTGGACTGAGATTGTCTCCTGTGGAAGTTTATGTGCTGCCGGAGACCAAACACAGGAATTGGTACATGCTAAGCAAATAGTCGGCTAACTAAGATGCATCTTCAGACCACAAAGGAAAATTCTGCTCCTGTAGAAAATCCTCAGTCACATTATATGGCACCCATGGTGGTAGGGAGCCTTTAGCAAGGTGCTATATATGAATGTCAAAGGATTTTGATGCAAAGCCATGGCAACCTCTGTGGAAAACCTACTATCTTTTGTGTATAAACTTGAAGTCTTAGAGGAAATTGAACCCTTAACTCTGGAGTTCCAAGTCACCATGCCAACTAAGCCACACATCGTGGGCTGCATACTGTCTGACCCCTCAAACTTAACTTTGGGGTGCACCACACACGCCAATGGGAAGCAGTATAAATGAGTTGCCTCACCCTCGCCCCAGCCAGTGGCAATAATCACCAGCCTAAGTGTAAACAATGAGGTTTTACGTCCTTCCTGGTATCAAAGAACAAAGGCCAGAGGCACCATACTTCTTCCAGACCTATATCCCTACAAAGGATGGAATCTCTTTCCTGGCCAAGCTCATGTAATCTGATGATAAGACACTCGTCCTAGAGGCTTCTGGGTGAGCAGCTATGCAGATGCCAAGAGGACAGCAGGCTGAGTTCATGATCAGCCATATATCATTGCTCACAATCCCACATGCAGGAACAGGGCTTGAGGACCATACTAATGGCAGACTGATACAGAGAAACCGAGATGATTGAGCTTTGAGATCTTGCCCTATCCCACGTGGCCTGCCCTGTTTATTTATGCTGGGAGACTGCCTGGATTGTATATTAATTTATTGCCATTTAAATTTATGGACTGCAAGATACACTATCCATACATAATTAAAATTAACCAAGATGTCCCTTCCTGTCCTCAAGCCTGTGGGACAGTTGAGGGAGTTTGTTTGTTTTTTTTTTTTTTTTTTTCTGCAAATGTGAGAGTGATTCGTAATCAGCTCAGTTCAGGACGCCGTCTCTGCTTCATTCAAGAGGAGTTTAAAGCCCTTATTCAAATTTCAGAGGCACTTTTATGTCTTGCTCCATAAATTTGATATTTTAAAGATTATTTGGGAGACAGTGGCAAGAAGAGAAGATTAACCGGAAGACGGTGGTGGTGGTGGTGGTGGTGGTGGTGGTGGTGGCGGCTGCGTGGGGGATTCTGGTTCAATCTGTTGCCAGTAAACACACCTTGGAACTTCTCAGCCTGACTCTTAGCACCTCAGAAACTGATGGAAGCAACATGTACGCCGACCCATAAATTCACACAACCTAACAATAAGTTCACCAAGTAATATGTAAAGATGCCATGCTTCAGAGAGGGAGAGAGAGAAGGTTCGGGAGATACATTGAGATGGATGGATCGTTCTGTGGACAAGAGCTTTCTTAACTGCACCTGTGTACAGTGGCGAGTCTCAGGGAAGAGGCTTCTGTCCTACTAAACATAGTAAGGTGACCATTTCTAAAGGTTCCCAGGGGCGTGGGGGTCCTTTCATCTCAAGGAAGAGAGTTTAGTTAATAGATGGTGTATTTGATGAAGATTGTCTTCAGAGTAGGGGAGGGAGGGAGGGAGGGAGGGAGGGAGGGAGGGAGGGAGGGAGGGAAGCTGGCTTTGGAGCAAGTCTGTGACAGGAGAAGAGCCACAGGAGGTATAGCCTGCCAGCTCACCACAACAGTACCTCAAGGGTCTGGTTTAGGTTCCAGGACCCCATAATCTATAAATAAGCAAGTCCCTTGATTTAAAGACAAATTGTACAAAAAAAGGTAACAGTATCGTCACAGTATGTGCAGATGACCTGTGCAGAGCCCCTTTCATGCGGTCATCATATACAAGCTTGCTCGTGATACACTCTGAATGTCACAGTTGTCTGTATTATTTAAGGAATAATGATAATATCTGTATGGTCATGATTTTGTTTTCACTAAAAATTTTCTTTTTATCTGACTGGGGTTTGTGGTTGGGCTGTTTTGTTTTTTTGTTTATTTGTTTGTTTGTTTTAAGAATTTCATGTATGTTTGGTCATTTTCAGGGCCTCTGTTGTACCTGTCTCATCATCTCCTATTTCTACTGAACTCCTCCTTATCATCAATCTCTGCTCGACTTTCTTGTCTTGTTTTGAACCACTCTCTCCGTGTGTTGCTGTAGTTGATTACTTCACTCCAATCGCCCTCGAGGCAGTGGTGCGAGTCCCTCACTATCAACACTCTGGATTCTCTAATGAAAGACACACACACAAACACACACACACACACACACACACACACACACACACACACACACACACGGGGGGGGGGGCTTATATTTAAATATGCTTCCATCAGCTCAATGTCTGGTCCACTCCCAAGCTTCCACGTTTCTAACGTCTCCCTTCCAATACTCTTGAATTATTACTTACTAAAGTCTATATTCCATCTTCTCCCCAGACCCAGTCAGAGGGAGCCTCCTAGAGCCGCTCTTCCCCAGCTCTTACATGATTGTATGCTTTCCCTTCTGCAGCTCCCAAGCCTGGATCTTATTCCTTCCCTAGCTCCTTCCTCAGTCTCCTCAACCTCAAACCCTGAAGTCCCGCCTCTATCTCCCTGCCCAGCTATTAGTCGCTGGCAACTTTATTTACCAATCAGAACCAGCTTGGGCAGGGACCCTTAGTATCTCACATGAGGGATTCTCATGCAATTTGGAACCCATAATGCAAGCATTGAACCAAATCTCTCTGTGTGTGTGTGTGTGTGTGTGTGTGTGTGTGTGTGTGTGTGTGTGTCGTATATAACACATGGCTGTGTGAATACATGCCTGCAAAAGCCAGAGCAAGATAGAAAGACAAGAGTTTTTGCCTACCATTGTCTTCTTTATTGTCTTGAGACGATCTCTCCTGAACGGGAATTTCACCATTTAGGCTTGTCTGTCTGGCCAGTGAGCTCTTAGGTTCCACCTGCCCTCTGCCTGTCCCCCGTGCTGGTGGGGTCACAGCCATATACAACCATGTGCAACTTTTTATGTGGGTGCTGGAGATTGAACTCGGGTCCTCATGATGTCACAGCAAGCATTCTTACCCACTGAGCCATCTCCCCAACCCTAAGTACCTACTATTTTCAATCCAAGGACATTTTAAGTCATGGCGCATATCCCTCAGTTATGGAGAGAACTAACTATATAAAAATGTAACACTAACTTACCACTTAAAAAAGAAAAAGGTTAGTTAAAGTATAAATAATAAACCAAAGCCTCATTCTTGTGCAAAACTCTTTTTTTTTCTATCAATAACTACAGGAGTGAGACCCAGGTTCGTGCTTCCCTGGCCCCCAAAAGGGAAAGTCCCCTAACCTAGTGCAAGCCAAACACTAGTGGGAGGTGTACCATGTCCTGAGGACTCTCACTAGTGTTTAAATCTATAGTGGGGCAAACCAGGGCTACATTGTTTGTTGGCTGCTGGGGAGTGAGTTAAGATCTGAGGCCCCTCATGACACAGAGACATCCAAGGGTAAGCCTTGGCTTTAGTGTCTGTATGTCAGTCCTCGAAAAAAATGCTGCAGTGGGAGAGTGGGTTGGATTGTACAGGAGTGGTAGGAAGGAAAGAGAGTGGGTATAATGTAAATATATTGTACTTGTGTGTGGAACTACTACAGAAAAACATTAGAAGAAGAAAGAAAACACTGCAGTCTTGGAGCAACTGTACTCCTTCCATTTTCCATCATGCCCCAGGACTCCACTTGAATGCTGAGCAAAGCAGGTAATCTACTGAGCAGGAGTGGAGATGAGAGAGACAGAGAGAGAGAGAGAGAGAGAGAGAGAGAGAGAGAGAGAGAGAGAAGAAAACATAACTCAACAAATGGAAAGAAATGTTCTGCCATCGCTTTGAAGACAAGCATGAAAGAGAGAATCATTCAGGACAAGGGAAGAGATGTTGAACTACAAAACAATAGGAAATGAAAACTCAGATTACAGGAATGTGGAAGCAAAGGAATAGCAAGGCCATCGTGCTACAGATCTAACTGCACACATGAGACAGCAAGAGACAGAGTCAATGCCATTGGAAGTAACGCCTCTTTATACAGAAGGTTTGAGTAGGTGTTTGTTCAATATAAAACTCCTACTGCTTGCTTGCCAGCACTTTTCTAAGTGCTTTACTAATGCTAACTATTCATTCACATAATAAACATGAGCTAGAGACATTTAGTTTCTTCCTTTTACAATGGAAGCAACAAGACAGGAAAGCTGATCACATGTTCATGGTTGGAAAACATAGCCCATAGCCTACTTGTAAACACAACCTCTGTACAGCACATCACACGTGTGTGTGTGTGTGTGTGTGTGTGTGTGTGTGTGTGTGTGTGTGTGTGTGTGTGTGTTTATTAGAGTGGCTTGCAGGTTGTAGTCCCACTATTCAAACAATGACTGTTGCTGGACAATCCAATAGCTGTTTTGCCCACTAGCTTGTACATCTCACTTGGAGTTCAGTATATGCTGGAATCCTGAAAACAGGCTCTAACACCATCAAAGGTGAGAGCGAAGGCAAGCAAGCAAAAGAGAAAAAGCTTCCCTCTGCATCTTTTAAATAGACTACCATCAGAAGGTATGGTCCAGATTTAGGGTGGCTCTTCTGACCTCAGATGATCTGGATTTAGGGTGTATTTTCCAACCTCAAATGATCCCATCAAAAAAAATTCCTCACAGGCGTGCCGAGCTGCTTGGGATTTCATTAATGCCAGATGTGTCAAGCGGCCATCACAGAACTCAGAAAATTATTTTTCTTAAATATAAAAATGTTGCTTGGGGACTGGGGCGACAGTTCAGCTAGAAGAGTACTTTTCCTGCAAGCATGAGGACCTGAGTCAATCTCCCAAAAGCCATAGAACAGAAGCCAGGCATGATGGAGTGCTCCTATAACCTGTTCCTGTGGAGTGCTCTTGTAATTACAACTTGTTGGGGTGGAGTGCTCCTGGAACCTGTCCGTGTGAAATGCTCCTGTAACCTGTCTGTGTGGAGTGCTCCTGGAACCTGTCCGTGTGGAATGCTCCTGTAACCTGTCTGTGTGGAGTGCTCCTGTAACTGTCTGTGTGGAGTGCTCCTGTAACCTGTCTGTGTGGAGTGCTCCTGTAACTGTCTGTGTGGAGTGCTCCTGGAACTGTCTGTGTGGAGTGCTCCTGTAACCTGTCTGTGTGGAGTGCTCCTGTAACTGTCTGTGTGGAGTGCTCCTGTAACTGTCTGTGTGGAGTGCTCCTGTAACTGTGTGGAGTGCTCCTGTAACCTGTCCGTGTGGAGTGCTCCTGTAACTATCTGTGTGGAGTGCTCCTGTAACTGTCTGTGTGGAGTGCTCCTATAACTGTCTGTGTGGAGTGCTCCTGTAACCTGTCTGTGTGGAGTGCTCCTGTAACCTGTCCATGTGGAGTGCTCCTGTAACCTGTCTGTGTGGAGTGCTCCTGTAACCTGTCCGTGTGGAGTGCTCCTGTAACTGTCCATGTGGAGTGCTCCTGTAACTGTCTGTGTGGAGTGCTCCTGTAACTGTCCCTGTGGAGTGCTCCTGTAACCTGTCTGTGTGGAGTGCTCCTGTAACTGTCTGTGTGGAATGCTCTTGTAACTGTCCATGTGGAGTGCTCCTGTAACTGTCTGTGTGGAGTGCTCCTGTAACTGTCTGTGTGGAGTGCTCCTGTAACTGTCTGTGTGGAGTGCTCCTGTAACTGTCCCTGCGGAGTGCTCCTGTAACCTGTCTGTGTGGAGTGCTCCTGTAACTGTCCATGTGGAGTGCTCCTGTAACTGTCCCTGTGGAGTGCTCCTGGAACCTGTCCGTGTGGAGTGCTCCTGTAACTGTCTGTGTGGAGTGCTCCTGTAACTGTCTGTGTGGAGTGCTCCTGTAACTGTCCATGTGGAGTGCTCCTGTAACTGTCTGTGTGGAGTGCTCCTGTAACTGTCTGTGTGGAGTGCTCCTGTAACTGTCTGTGTGGAGTGCTCCTGTAACTGTCTGTGTGGAGTGCTCCTGTAACTGTCTGTGTGGAGTGCTCCTGTAACCTGTCTGTGTGGAGTGCTCCTGTAACCTGTCCGTGTGGAGTGCTCCTGTAACCTGTCCGTGTGGAATGCTCCTGTAACTGTCTGTGTGGAGTGCTCCTGTAACTGTCTCTGTGGAGTGCTCCTGGAACCTGTCCGTGTGGAGTGCTCCTGTAACCTGTCCGTGTGGAGTGCTCCTGTAACCTGTCTGTGTGGAGTGCTCCTGTAACTGTCTGTGTGGAGTGCTCCTGTAACTGTCTGTGTGGAGTGCTCCTGTAACCTGTCCGTGTGGAGTGCTCCTGTAACTGTCCCTGTGGAGTGCTCCTATAACCTGTCCATGTGAAGTGCTCCTGTAAACTGTCCATTCAAAAGACATGACTTTTATTTTAACTGGACTAAATGATAGGTTTTTTTCTTTCTGGATAAGTGACAATTTATTCTGGAGCCATTTTGAGTGGCCATGTCCCAGGAACATAGATTAGGTTACCCTAAATTTCATGATCCAACATGGAAGCAGGTCTGTGAAATTTTAATAGTCTCACAAAACAAAGAAATCCATTAATCAAGGAAAGTTTTTTACTCTTTTTAACTTTACTGCAGGCCCAAGATATTGTCTGATTGCATTCTTAGCTTTTGGTTCGAGGAAAGGAAGGGATCAGCTAAGTTAATAGAGTCCAAAAGGGTTTCTATCTGTTGGTTACAAGGTGTTAATTCCATCAGAGAGGTGGCAAGGGATGGCTGTTCTTGAGGGCCACAAATGGTCGTTGGACTCTGGACCTGTAGCAACCCGGTCTCTCTACAGTACTGAAGCTCTAATCAGTCTCTGCAGACCCAGACTCTTTCCTGGTGTTCTTATCCACAAACTCAATTCTAGGAAGACGTGGATAAGCTTGGCTAGCCTAACCTACTTGGCCCCAGTAAGGAAGGCGAGAGACCCCTCTGTCTTATGAAACAGGTTAGATTTTAAAACACAGCTGAGTTTGCCCTCTGGCCCCTACATGCTAAAGTCATGCACAAAGTAAGCTTAACCTAGAACAGCTAAAGTCCCCCAACACGGGGCAGGGGGGGAAACACTTCCTGCTGAGCTGTGACCGTGCAGTTATTGTAGGAGCTGGTCATGCTTCGTTGTGGTTCTTCTCCCAAACCCAGAGATGCCTTTGGTGCATCCATCTCTGTGGCTGGTACCTTCTCTAGCCCTGATGTAATCCCAAGAGGATAATTCTGCTTGGAGGCCATCGGGACCAACGAAATGCACAGCTTGATTGAAGGTCAACTCTTCCCTCAGAAGTGCCTTTTTGGTAATTGCTCCAGGAGTCCTGGGCTTTAAAATGGGGGAAGAGAGGGAATCAGGACACAGACATGCTGGAAACCTGAAGACACCAGAGGCGTTTACACTCATGGCAAAGCCTGGAAGTCTCTCCTTGGGTGGGGATGGTCCATTTTGCTAAGCTGTTAGACTCAATCCTTCCAATAATATCCAGGCTTACAAAGGAGAAGTGATAACCAGGCTTCCCTAAGTGACCTTCAGGGCCTTTAAATAAGGTAGAAAGCCTTCTAATTGAGAATAGACAAGTAGAGTTTCCAGGAGGACTGGGGAGAAGCCAGTTAGGGAAGCAGGAATGAGACCCCCAAAACAGGAGGCACAAAGGGACCCACAGAGATCAGGGGAGGAGGGATGAGGAGAGGAGAAGCAGGATGAGGGTGGGGAAGTAGTCCGTGGGGTTGTCAGTGGTGAAGGTAAGCACTGGGGAGGTGCAGAACTGCCTACTTCTCTCTTAAGTGGTTACACGAGTTAGCATGAAGCTAGGCTCCTGCAGGAGCTTGGGAAGGGGGAAGGGGAAGTCTAAAGGTCTGTGTGCACATGCCCAGGTGGTAGCCAGCTTATGACCACATGCCTCAGTGGGCTCTGGACCACACTGAAGACTCCAAGGAGGCAGGAGGAGGCAGAGCTGACTGTTGTAGAAAGTGAGTTTTTACATGTTGGAATATGTGGGTTCAGGACCTAGCACAGTGGCCGGAACACAGAACTAGGAAACCAAAAGAGTGGCATTGTGGTAGCTGTCCTGGAGTGGGTCTGAGACAGTTGCCTTACAAGGTTTATGCAGATATGAGCCCAGCTAAGTACCAATCCTTGGGTCTGTTAAAAGACAAAAATCACAATAAATCTAAAGTTACAGATTTTTAAAAAATCACTTTTATTCATTTTGCTTGTGTGTGTGTGTGTGTGTGTGTATGTATGTATGTATGTATGCATGCATGCATGCATGTATATGTCCCCACTTGGATGCCTAAAAAGGGTTTCGGTTTCACTGGAGGTGGAATTCAGGATTGTTGTGAGCTACTTGGCGTGGGGACTGGGAACTGAAACTGGGTCAACTGCTTCTGACCTCTGAGCCATCTCTCTGGCACCTGGCTTTGCGGGATCTTGATTGGCTTTCCTGGTGATTCCAGGACTATCTGGTAGAAACTGTTACCAAAACAACAGCACCCCACTACTTCCACAGGCAATATTTACATGTAATATAAGAAAAGCGACAGAAGTAGAGATTGGTGACAGCTGTTTGGTTTGAGCATGATTTCATGAACATATTTGGCTGAAACATCCTATTTGCCGTGCAGTTTGTTTTCACATCGGTTTGTTTGTAGTTCATCCTAGAAAAACCCTTCTAGGCCAAACTTAGTGCATGCATGGGAGGAAGCAACATGCCTCTCTAAGTCAAGGTCTCACACAGCCAATCTGGCTTCAAACTTCATCTGGCCAAGGAAGACCTTGAACTTCTGGTCATTGTGCCTCCTCCACCTACTGAGCTGGAATCATGGGTGTAATCCATGTTTATCATGATGCTGGGCATCTAAGGCAGAGCTTTGTAAATGCTACACAACAACTTTTCTGATGAGGTACATCCCTGCCCTGGGCCAAACTGAATAAGCCTTTCAGCTTCGTAAGAGCCCCTGCCCTGGGCTTCCACCGACAAGGAGCAGTAAGTTCACTGATGGCCCCTGCTTCCTTTTCCTCCAAAGACCCTGTTCCTACTTTGAAAAACAAGTCAGAGGCATCACCATCCAGCTTGGACTTAGCCTATCTGTCCAGCAAATCCAAGACTGAAGCTTCAGGGCCCTTTGTTGCACACATCTCCTCTGTAGGAGAGCCCAAATGTCCAACTCCTAGTCCATCCACAGCCTGCAACACTGAGCTTACACACCATCCCCGACCTGGGACGATAAGAGCTACCGTACAGTATTTACAATGTCGGGGGTGGCTGCCTTGTGCTGGGGACTCTGCTCTTTAAAGTGGCTGCTGCACAGACACAAGGACCTGAGCTTGTATCCCTAGTGAATATGTAGAAATCCAGGTGTAGTACATACCTGTGATCCCAGCACAGGGAGGCTGAGGCAGGAGGATTCCTGGGACTTGCTGTCCATCAGTGAGCTCCAAGGATCAGTAGGAGACCCTCTCCCAAAATAAGGCAAAAAGCAACTAAGGAAGACATCCAAAATTGATTTCTGCCTCGCCAAACACACAATGGCTGCCTTAGACTGCCCAGGTGTCTTTTGCCCAACTCTGCACCACAGCCTGCCCTTTCCCAACTTGACTGACGCTGATGCAGAGACCCCAGGAGAGAACTGATGTCACTGAAATACAGCCTAAGACTCTAAAGTGAGTCTACTTCTCTACTACTAGAGTGTGGGGATCTTGCTGTTCTTTCAGAAGGCTTTGGCAAGATCAGAAAACTCACAGTTAGGGTGACTCATCCCACATTAATTAATCCAACTTAGACAGTTACTCCTGCATCCCTACGGGTTTGTCTCCTAAGTGATTCCAGATGCTGTCAAGAGGACAATAAATATTCACAAACCTTTCCATCTGATTGCCTCCCCTGGAGCGGGACTCAACCTACTCATGGCAGTGCAGAGACGGGAAAACCTCTTCTTTAAGGAAGCCCCGGCAAGTATAAAGACAAAGCTAAGAGACTAAGGGAAATCCGCATATGAGACGGAAGGCGAAGGAAAGAGTGAGGTCCCCTAATAAAAGAGGGACTGGGAGGATATGGCCAAAATTCACTATATACATGCTTGAAGCTCTCAGTAAAAAAAAAAAAAAAAAAAAAAAAAAAAAAAAAAAAAAAAAAATGAAGGCTGTCCAAAAGCAAGGTTAGAGAATCCTAAGCCAGGTCCATATTCCATCTCGATTCGACAGCACCCTGGGTAGGTTCCATCCTTGACTTTCCTAGACACTGCTTTGAATTCTCAAGTCTGATCACCCTGTTATGACATTTGACTCTAGACAAAACGATTTAGGGGAGGGAAGCACCTTGGAGGCTTTTCAACTAGTGCATGCCGTGAAGAGGGCAAGATGCCACCGTGTCCTCCCACCGCCAGCCACCCACCGCCACTGCTGCCCTCCTGTGGCAGCAGGCACTCCCTCCGCTCTCCCAACTCCATTTCTCAACTTTAGGTATTCCCAGGAGAGATAGGCCCATGGATGCAGAAGTTCAAGATCGTAGCCCTTCTGGAGCTGCTCCTGGGACCTTACTCTGAATCGGAGTCCATCTCCTACTGCCCCTGCAGAAACTCTATAGGCATGGCTGGGACGTCCAAAAAGTTCAAAAGCTTGGCCTTTTCCTATTGGGCAGCCTTGGAACTGCCTCTGGAGCCTTCAGGGCTGCACAGCTGTGTAGGAATAATACTGTTCCTATGGTAGGAGGAAAGGGGCAGGGAGTACCCCGAGAACGGAGGTCTCCCATAGGATCAGCTGATCTCCCTCAGCGAGGGGTCAGCAGAGAGGTTTGATGGTGCCCAAGCTTCCCTCCCTCCTTCACGTTTACAGAAAGATGGGCTCTCATCTCCTAGGTACCCCGATGGCATTCTCCACTGTCTACACTTCCCTTAGCCATTTCTTCCGTTCCTGTTCAGCCTCTTACTCTCCCGTGACCCTGGGCCAGCCGTTCCGATTGTCCTGGCCTCTGTTCTTCAACCTTGGCTGATAGAAAACAAAGGACTGACTGGCTAGACACACTTCACGAGGAATTTTTCTTGTTCACCCTCGTGCCACAGGACGTGCTGGACTGGAAGAGCGATCCGCGTGCGCCCTCCAGTGTCCAGTGCCTGCCTTTGCATTGTCATGTCTGTTCCTAGCAGCTCTCCTTTTGTGAATTCAAAGAAGAAATTGAGTGTCTCTACCTCCAGGTGAAGTAATACATTGTGGCTAGGTAGCCATTGGGCAGAAATTGCCTGCTTCATCTACAGAAAAAATACTGTCCAGAAAAGGACACACTATACAGAATAATTGACTGATAATCTCTGCCGAGTCAGAATAATCGGTCCTTCAAAGTTCTATGTTACAAAGGTCTGTCCGATGATTCTGGGCTAAAAGGCTGAAGACTGATGCTCTTATGTGTTGCTAACAGGGGATTGTTCAGGTAGGCAGTTGTCTCTACAACTTGTCTCAGTTCATTTTCAGATATTGGTCATTCTCAGATTTCTGACAGGGTTGAAGACTAATTATAGTCTCATAGCCCACCCAGGCTACTTAACATTGAGAAAACATATTTAATTGGATAGTTTTCAAATAATATACAAGCTATCCAGGACATAACATATAGATTTTTAGCCTTTCTTAAGTTAGAATAGATAACAGAATGTTGTATTTAATTGACGAAAGTGATGAACTGGGTGTTAGGCTTATTTTGTACTTTGTAAATTACAAAATGGTAATAGTTGTGCTCAGCTTACACCCGAAAGAAAAGTTTGGTTTGTTTTTTTTTTAAATTAGACAGAAAGGTCTGATTGATGTCTATATGCTGGTGAGGGCAGGCACAAGATAAAGCAAGGCCTGTGATTGGGCAGTGAAAAAGAAAGGTGGGGGCAGAGTTTTTGAAAGGTGGGAGAGAGAGAAGAAACCAAGACGGACGAGGATAAATATGAACCAGCCCCATGTGGCTTTAATAGCCACAGGTAGCTATGAATATCTTATAAGGGATTGTTACAGGACATTTGTCTTATCTAAGTGGGCAGTCTACATCAATATCAATTGGCTCTGAGTTTATTGTGTCAACATTTTATGAAGTGAGAATTTACTGATATAAATCTGATTGATAAATTACAAGTTTCAAAAGTCTTGATTTTAATGGGTTCCTGGGAGTTGTGACTATAATCCCAAGGGGCAGATGCTGGGAATGTGAGCAAAGTCCACACAAAAGGGATGCAAAACTGGCTGGAATCCTGCTGGCCCATCCTGACCCCAGCAACCAAGGCAGCAGTGGCAGAAAGGAGCAGGACCAGCGGCAGAGGCAGCAGAAGCAGTCCCCCTCCCTGACTGAGTTCTCTCCTCCCTCGCCTAGACCCATGTACCTAGCCGGATGAGAGATCACCGTGGAGAAGCCCCAGGCACCAGAGCCCCACACCTGTCTACTTCTGTGTCCAACCTAACATCCTATGTCTACTAGGTAAAGAACTTTTTGGAATGTATTAACAAAACCATGGTCTCTGCCAATCTAAGGGCTGAGAGTCATCACACAGAATCTGGGCTCTACAGGGAGACTTTCAGCTTTCTTGTAACTGCCTACTTAATATATTTGAAAAAAAAATTCATTGTTCTGTTCCTGTATAAACTTTGTGAACCTGCTTCCACAATGGAACATGGCATTTATGGTAACCTAAATCTGTGTTCCCTGGCCAGGGCCAAAGTCATTCATATTTGTGCCCAGAATAAACTCTCTACTCTCCCCTTAGAGGTGAGATGTGTTTTTCCACTGACACTGTTATGAATGAAACAGCAATGAGCAGAGTAAGCAAGTGTCTCTAACCGTTCCTCTTGGGGAAACATAATTGTCCTCTTGGGGAAACATAATTGTCTCATCTTTGGATTATGTATTGGACATGCCCAAACCTCTGTGTTCAGTGTCTTCTCTAGGTTCTATGCATTGTGACTGCCAGGTTGTAGCTAACAGACACTCTCACTGCATCTGAAGTGTGCCTGACACACCGTAGATATACAACATGAGAGGAAAATGAAGGACAGCTTACCCCTTTCACCTGCTGGATCTAGAAGAGCTATTGTGAAGGGTGCTGCTTCCCTAATTTCCTTTGCAGCCCTTTATTGTTTGTATAAAGGAGGGCTACTGGTTTTTTGTTTTTGTTTGTTTTTTAGTTAATTTTGTATCCACCCACTGCTGAAGGTTTTTAATCAGCTGTAGCAGTTCTCTGATAGAGTTTAGGGGATAACTTATGTATACTATCATATCACCTGCTAATAGAGATAACTTATGTACACTATCATATCATTTGCTAATAAGATACTTTCATTTCTTCCTTTCCAATTTTGTTCCCCTTGTCTCCTTTCTTATTGCTCTAACTAAAATTTCAAGTACTAAATTGAAGAGATATGGAGAGAGTGAATAGCCTTGTCTGGTTCCTGATTTTACTGGAATTGTTTAAAGTTTCTCTCCATTTAATTTGATGTTGGCTATCAGCTTGCTGTATAATGCCTTTGTTGTGTTTAGGTATGTGCCCTGTATCCCTAATTTCTCTGAGACTTTCATCATGAGGAAGCATTGGGTTTTGTCAAAGGTTTTTGCAGTACCTAATGAGATTATAATGTGGGCTTTTTTTCTTTCAGCTTGTTTATATGGTGGATTACATTGGTGGATTTTCATATATTGAACCAACCCTGCATCCCTGGTATTTTTACATCAATGTTCCTATGGGAAATTGGTCTGAAATTCTCTGTTGGGTCTTTATGTGGTTTATGTATTAGGGAGACTGTGACCTCACAGAAAGATATGGTAATGTTCCTTCTGTTTCTATTTTGTGGAATAGTTTGAGGAGTACTAACATTATCTCTCCTTTGAAAGTCTAGAAGAGTTCTGTGCTAAAACAATCTTGTATGGTTTTTCTTCTAGTCTCTTCTGTAGGGCTGGATATGTGGATAGATGTGGATTGATGTCTATATGCAGGTGAGGGCAGGCACAAGATAAGGGGAGACCTGTGATTGGACAGTGAAAAGGTAAGGCAGGCACAGAATTTTGGAGAGAGAAGAGAGAGAGGAGAAGGGGGAGGAAGAACCAGGATGGAGGCAGAGAAGGATGACCCAGATCTGTGTGGCTTTAAGTGGCCACAAGTAGCTATGGATATTTCATAAGGGGTGGATTTTTACAGGACAATTTGTCTTATCTAGGTGGGCAGTTTATATCACTATTAATTGGCTCTGAGTTTATTGTGTAGATGTTTTGTAGAGTGAGAATTTTCTGATATAAATCTAATTGATAAATTACAAGCATATTGAGTTTTGATTTTAACAGGATACTGGGAATTGTGACTATAACCACAGGGGATGGATGGCTGAATGGGGCTGGCATGGTGGCAACCCATGGCATTAGAACTAGAAGGGCAGTCACTTCTGGGGCTAGCCATGGTGATGAGATTGCCACAAAGCTCAGAGAGTAGCTGGTGACAGCACAAGATGGAAATTGGATGAGTTGGATTGAGACATTTTGCTGATTGAGATGAAAATACCCTGCAGATGCCATGTGGCCCACCGGTGCTGGCAATAGCATGGGTTGGTGACTTCTATTTTTATTATTTACTGCAACAGATAGTGCTTAAATTTGGTTTTGTTGTGGAATATTTTGTTTTCTTGGTCTATGGCGATTGAAAGTTTTACTGGATATAGTAGTCTGGGCTAGCATCTGTGCTCTCTTAGAGACTACAAGATGTCTGTCCAGGCCCTTCTGGCTTTTATAGTCTTTGTTGAGAAGTCACGTGTAATTTTGTTAGGTCTGCCTTTATTGTTACTTGGCCTTTTCCCCTTTCAGCTTTTAATATTCTTTGTTCTGTACATGTAGTATTTTAATTATTTTGCGGGGTTGGGTTCTTTTCTGACCCAATCTATTGGTGCTCTGTAAGCTTTTTATATGTTTATAGGTATCTCTTTCTTTGGGTTGGGGAAGTTTTCTTCTATAATTTTGTTGAAAATATTTTCTGGGCCTTTGAGCTGGGGGATCTTCTTCTATTCCTATTACTCTTAAGTTTGGTCTTTTCATAGTGTCCAATATTTCCTGGATGCTTTGTGTTTAGAAACCCTTTAGATTTGATGTTTTCTTTGACTGCTATGTTGCTTTCTTCTACAGTATCTTCTACACCTGCGATTATATCTTCCATCTCTTGTATTCTGTTAGTGGTACTTGTGTCTGTAGTTTCTATTCCCTTACCTGGGTTTTCCATCTCCAGGATTCCCTCAGTCTGTGTTTTCTTTATTGCTCCTACTTCCATTTCCAGGTCTTAGTTTTATTTATTTCCTTCACCTGTTTGATTGTATTTCCCTGCATTTCTTTGAGAGATTTACTCATTTCCTTTTTAAAGGCTTCTACCATTTTCATATGATTGGATTTAAGGTCATTTTCTTGTGCTTCAGCTGTGTTAGGACATCCAGGGCTTGCTGTAGTAGGTTAGCTGGGCTCTGGCAGTGCCATGCTGCCCTGGCTCTTGTTGCATTCTTATGCTGGCCTTTAGCCATCTGGTTGACCCTGGTGCCAGCAGGCCTCCAGGAATTCAGGCAGAGTTGTGGACTGGAAAGAGGAGCATGGGTTAGTGGGCGATGTTGGGTGTGCTTTAGTGGGACTTGGAAGGCAAGGGATTGGGGGAGGGGTTTACCTGGTTATCCCTGGTGCCGGCAGGCCTCCAAGAGTGCAGACAGAGTTTGGCCATAAAACTGCAGGGGCAGTTGCAGCATCAGGGGCACTGATCCTGGATGTGCTCTAAGGGGACCTAACAGGCAAGAACCTGGCTAGGGTCCTACCTGGTTATCCCTGGAGCCAATAGGTCTCCAGGAATGTAGGCAGAGCTGTAGGCCAAAGAAAATGGAACTCAGGGGACAGGGAATTGGGCATAGCAGGCAGGGGATTGGGAGGGGAAGGAATCTCACCTGGTTGTCCCTAGTGACAGCAGGTTTCAGGGAATGCAAGCAGAGTTGTGGGCTGGAAAAGAGAACACACGGGGAACCTGGTTTGTGTTCCTATTGCCATGATGAAACGTGCTTATTTGGCTTGCACTTCTCCATTATAGTCCATCTTTGAAGGAATTCAGGACAGGAACTCAAACAGGGCTGGAACCTGAAGGCAGAAGCTGGTGCAGAGGTCATAGAGGGATGCTGTTTATTGGCTTGCTCCTCATGGCTTGCTCAGCCTTCTTTTTTATAGAACCTGGAACCACCAGCCTAGGGATAGCACCACCCACAATAGTTTGGACCTTGCCCATCAATCACTAATTATATCTGAAACATGCCTTACATCTGGATCTTGTGGAAGCATTTCTTAATTGAGATTGCCTCCTTTCAGATGATTCTAGCTTGTGTTAAGTTGACATTAAACTAGCCAGGACACATACACTGAACTATTTCTGGGTCTCTAGGATAAAGCCAACTTAGTCATAGTGGATGACCTTTTCAATATGTATTTGTATTCAATTTTCAAGGGTTGGATTGAGAATTTTTTGCATCTATCTTCATCAAGGATATTGGTCTGTGGTGTTCTTTTTCTGTCATGTTTACCTGGCTTTGGTATGCAAGTAATACTGACTTTGTAGAAAGGATTTAGAAGAGTTCCTTCTGTTTGTATTATTTTCATAATTTAGGAAGTATTGGCTATGGATCTTTTTTGAACATTTGGTAGGTTTCTTCTGTGAATCCATCCAAGCTGTTTTTAGTTTAAAGGCTTCTATTATTATTTCAATGTACTTGCTATGGGTCTGCCCAGGTTGTTGATCTCTTCTTGGTTTAACTTTCATGGTCTCAGTGAACCTAGAAACATGTACATTTCTTTCAGATTTTCCAACTTAATGGAGTATAGAAGTAGTCTCTTAAAATAGTCTGATTTTTTTTGAAACAAGAAATCTGGTTTTAGTTCTTGGAAAGGAAAGTAATATAAAGATCAAAGGTCAGAACAATCTGACTCATCTAATCCACCCCTGCAAATTCTTTCATTAGTTTGGTGTCTGAAAAAGAGGCCATCAATCTTTTTCTTTAAAATTCTAGTAACACACATAACATTGAACCCCTGTGCTCTCAGATGTGAGACGAGTCAGTATCATTGTGACTCTTGAGTAGATCCTCAAGGAGAAGACAGTACAGACTGTTGAACTCTACAAAGCTTATCTCAAAGTCACATTAGACTCTGCGAAGGAGTGTTCTCAGGTGCTGTTTCCTTTTTCCAGGTCATGCCAGACCTGTATAAACTGCTCTTCCTCATTTACAGGAGACATTTCACTTATATAATTAATCGTCTGCGTATCAATAATGAAAGCTTTTGTTGACTTAATCAATATCTCTGTATAAGCATCCACAGGAAGCTCATAAATGATAAAGGATAAAGGGTTATATGAAGTAATGGGATTAGTTTTATAACCAGTACATAAATCAGACTGCACATGGCCCTTTGAAATCAGCATCAGGAACATATATATAAGGTGAGCTTCCTATCCAGGCTCACTATAGCTGGAAATCTGCTCTACTTGGTCAGCTGCCCTAGGAATACAACCTTGGTTGAGCACTACAAAGGGTAAATGGGCTAACGTGAGTATCCTGCATACTTTTAATTTTTCAGTTAGTTGACATCATTAATCTTCCATGGGGTAAAAAGTGAAAAAAATGTATTTGTCTTTACTTTCCAATTTAGGCAGTACAAAACTTAAATGAGTTAATCAGAGAAAACTCAGTTATTGTGGGAGGAGGAACAAAAGGACAGGAATAGGGCCTGGTGGTGGATGCCTCCACAGAAGCAGTATCTTACAGACATAGCAACTAATACACAGATGAATTCACAGAGAGCCTGCACAGGTCCAAGCCAGATGGGGATCCCAGCACGGAGAAGAGCAGAGGTTCCCACTTGTAACCAAGAAGCTATCTGTAATTGATACAAAGGAAAAATCAGTTTTCTCCAGTGGAGGCTCACTGAATATTTTAGCCACAGCCAGGGGCAGGTCTCACACCCAAGAGTAGCCATGATAACAGAGTCAAAGTCGGTTACCTCCCATTATCTCAAGTCTTCCAGATGGCATGGTAGATTTAGACTTCTGATACCCTTTAAGCAGAGAGTCCAGGTCAACCAGACCCAAACTTTTAGACACCAGAAAATATTGATAAATAAATGTTGTCGTGAACCACTAAGTTCTAATAAGTGTTGCTCAACAGCAGAAAACTCACTCCTGAGGGAATCTGTACTTGGTGGGTGTAATGATTAATCTGGATTGTCAATCTAGTGGGATTTAGAGTTACCATGGAAACAAACATCTGAGCATGTCTGTGAGGGGCTTTCCGTATCAGGTTCACTGAGGTGGGAAGACCCACCCTGAGTGTGGTCCACAGCATTCAATTAGCTGGTATTCCTGGACTGATTCAAAAGAAGAAAGAGAGCCAAGCCACAGCATTCTGCTTCCTGGATGTGGAGGCAAATGTGACATCTGCTTCAAGCTCCTGCCTTCATGCCTTCCTTCCCCACCATGAGGGACTGTGTCTCAAACTCTGAGCCAGCACAAATGCTTCCTTCCTTCGTCAATTGCTTTTGTTGGGTATTTTGTTTCCACACAGAGACAAGCAACTGGCCCAGAAGGAAAAAGGATTTCGAATGCCATGTGGAAGGTGACACAGTTGAAAGTCTGACTTGCTTTAGCTGGTGACTGCTGTAACAGTTCCAGGAGACAGCACTCAAAACGGGAGACACACAGCACTCGGTCATTTTGGGCACGAACTGCCACTCCGGGTCTGCGTGTCCTTTTAAGGAAGGGGGATGTGAAAAGTGGACTAAGTTAACAGAAGTGTGAGGAAGGGAGAAGGCAAAAAGACCTGTGGAGAGTGAAAAGGAAACTGGCTGAGGAAACAAAGGAGGTTTAAAGGGGCAAGGGGTGAGATGAGGAAGGAGATTTGGGAGGGGTATGAGGAGGAAATGAGGAAGAAGCAGAGTGTCCTGAAACCCATTTTGTGGAAATGTCATAACTAAATCTAATATCTGAATGCTAATGTGAACATTTAAATAAAAGAGTGGCTAAATAAATTAATGTATTACTAAGCCTAGTTTGCTCCTGTGCCCAACCTACTTTTACTAGTCTAAGTGCAATGTGATTACTCCACTGCAGAAGCCAAGTGTGAGTGAATATTTATTTCAGTCAATGAAATTTTCCATTTATTAAAAAAAAGAAAAGGAAGCACGCATGTGAATGAGAGCGGGCCGGTGAGTGGGATCAAAGACAGGTTCTTAAAACGCACGGAATCATGGGACTTGTGACCTTTTAGGTCATTGACATAGCACCCTCCTCTCATTTCAATATCTCAAGATTTTCCCAATCTACATCTTAGTCCATTTATTCACTGAGAAACATCCACACCGGTTCCATATCTTGACTATTGGCACAACCACCACAATGGGCACGGGAATGTACACGTAGCCCTGGAGGAGAAGGGTTTCTAGTCTCTCTCTCCCTGGCTGATCAGCCAATGCTCACCAGAGGCGGCCTCTTCCCTACAGCTGCTCAATGAACCTGATACGGAAAGCCCCTCACAGACTTGCTCAGAAGTTTGTTTCCATGGTAACTGTAACCAGATTAATCATCATACCCACCAAATACAGATTCCCTCGGGAGTGAGTCTTCCACTGATGAACAACACTTACTAGAACTTAGTGGTTCACGACAACATTTACTTATTATTGTTTCCTGGTGTCTAAAAGTTTGGGTCTGGTTGACCTGCTCCTGAGAGCCCACCTGTGAGTGCATATAAACAGACTCCTCACCTGCCCAGATTCCAGAAGAACAGGAGCCACTCTCACTGGCCCACCCAGGGACCTTTACAAATCAGGTGTCCAGACTGCAGGATCCCAGTGCAGAGGCTGGGGGATACATCCTGAGGCCAAACATCCTACAGTGTAATGGCTACACTTCACCAAGATGTGACTCTCCTCTTCATCTTCCTCGAATTTCACAGCCATACATTCTCAGGATTCCCTTTCCTTATGCTGTGAAACCTTCCCTCCAGACACCACCTCCTGGACCCGAGACTGGCCATACTGTGTTTGTCTGCCTGTCTGCAAGTCAATGGCATTAATAACACTTTTAACAAGTTTTTACCCAAATAGGCAATGCATCACAGTGTCCCCTCCCCCGAGCCCCCATGACCCTCTTAGGCTTCTTAGGTTGCCCCGTCAATGTCGCTTTCTCCAGTCTCTCTTCTCCCTCTATATTGGCTGTGGAGCCAAAGCCTGGTTTCACTTCAGCTGACCCTTGCTGTGTCCCATGGAATTTACCTTTGTTCTGCCACAAGAAATGCCGTTTCCGGGGCAACAGAGTTCTGTATGAGACTGTGAGTACTTGGAAAGGACTCCAGAAGATGCGTCTTGTCTTACTGATCTGCCTCCTGACAGGAACCACTGGGAAAAGCTGCCTCCGCTGCTGGCCAGAGCTGTTCCCCCTGATAGACTATGACCTGCAGGTGCTCTGGGGCAGCCCAGGGCCCCCCACAGAACTCTCACAAAGCATACACTCCTTTTTCATGGAGAATAACACCTTACTCTTGCCCTGGCATCTTGGTGAGGCACAGCTGGGCAGGGATGGGAGCACCCTTTGACCTGACCTGATCCTGTCCCCAACATCGTTCTGTTCCATGTCCTATTCCCCAGCTCAAGACAATTTGGATGAGGAAACAGCTACATTCTTCACCCACGTAGACAACGCCATTAAAAAGCTGAAGGATGGTAAGGAGGACAAATGCCCAGGACCCCAGGGATTGAGTTGGATTTACCAACCCATCCTACACAGCATCGATGGTGGACAGACACTTCTTTGAAGAGCACTGTGCTACTGTGCCAAGATGTGCGTTCTGTGGTGGTACAGCCCTATAATTCTAGCACTTTTAAGGTGAAGGCAAGAGGTTCATAAATTCTAGACCATCCTCAACCTCATATTGATCAGTCTTGGATACATGAGATCAGGCCTTGGGGTGGGGGGAGACTGGGAAGATGGAAAAATCGCTTGACTATATAAGCATGAGTATCTGAATGAAGATCCCACAGCCCACCCAGGTAAAGCTGGGCGTAGTAGCACATGTCTGTAATCTCAATACTCCTAAAGGGAGATGGGAGGTGGAGACAGATTTTCCCAGAAGCTCCTGGGTCAGCTCACTGCATAAACACATCAGCAAGAAACAAGAAACCCTGTCTCGAGGACTAAGATGGGAAGTGAGACTGTCACCCCCGGGTTTTCTCTGACATCCATATGCTTGCTATGACAAGTGCACACCTGCACGCAAAGGAACACAGAGATAGATGCATACTCATATATACCTCTCCCCCTCTCTCTCTCCCTCTCCTCTCTCTCTCTCTCTCTCTCTCTCTCTCTCTCTCTCTCTCTCTCTCTCTCTCTCTCTCTCCTCTCTGAGTTCCACTCCCTTCTGCTGCACACAGATAAGCCAGCACTGCTTGAAGAGATTCGTATTCAGAAGATCTCCCTGGCTAAGAGGCTGAAGGAGAGGTCCAAGGACCTGATGCAGAAGGGTAGGAGATGGGGCTGTCCCTGTTCATGCTCCACCCATTACCTTTGAGACTGTGGCCTGTAGAACTGAATCCCTCCTAAGATCTCCCCAGGAGCTCTGGCCTACCCACAGGTTAAGTTCCTTCCAAAAGACCCCTCGTCCCATGCCCCACCTCCACTCTCCACCACTCCCAGCTCTGCCGCCTCTCTAGTGCCTCAGTTTCTCCATCATCTCACTTTCCCGGACAGTCTGCAATGAGTCCTGTGGTGAGTACGCCCAGGGCTGAGCTGGAGGGAGGGACGTGAGACTCTGCCATGTCTGAGGCTCCTGCCCATTGTTTTGACAGACATCCTCTCCAAAATGGAAGTCACTTCATGTACCGACTGCCAGACATTCTACTTGTCCTGCAATGACCCTACCTTGTGCACAGGTCAGTAACGTCCACTGCACTCGCTGGACCTCGCTCCATTCCTCCTTGCTTTCCCAAACCCTCCACCCCTGTGTTTGCCATCTCTTCATTCTTTTCTATCCAGTCTACAATGTTTCTAGATTTTCTTTTCCTGGTGGATGAAGGACAGCAGAATCTTTGAGGTTTCTTGATGTCCTTGTGCCTGGCTTCAAAGCCTGAGAGACACTTGCTTCTGGGTCCTCGGATTCCGCATGTCTGGAACACTCCCATCCCCATCTTTAGTCCTGGCTACTGTAGCTGCTTGTATTGTGAATGCTAATTAGGTTCCCCAAAATCCTGCTTGCACAACTACTGTGTCTGCACGCAGCTTCTGGGAACCTAACCCCAGTTGGCTCTGATTGGTAAATAAAAATGTCAACAACCAATAGCTGGGGAGGACAGACAGAGGGGAGATTTTAGTATGCCCAGGCTTGGGACCAGGAGGAATGGAGGAAGAGAGATCTCCATGCTGGGAGAGTGCAGAGGAGAAAGCTCTACCATGCTGGAGGAGAATGTGGACCTAGGAGAGAGTCCGCTATGGGGTAGAAAAGCAAGGAAAGCACCCCAGGCTCTGGGCCAAGAAAGTGTGGCCCAGATGACTGTCTAATGGATCTAAGAGCAGCCAAGGTGGAACATAGACTTAGTAATAACGTGGGATTAACTGCATGGGGCTTAGGCAGTGGCCAGCTATTGTGCTGTTTAAGGCAAATTAAAATATAAAGGCCGTGTGTGTGTGTGTGTGTGTGTGTGTGTGTGTGTGTGTGTGTGTGTGTGTGTGTGTGTAGACAGAGATTGGGATAGGGAGAGAGATGGAGACATGTATGACAGTGTAAGTGTGGTGATGAAAAATCAACCTCCAGCATCTGCCCTCACTTTCCACCTTCTCAGAGACTTGGGATCTCTTCTTCACCTCTGCACAGCCAGACCTGCAGCCCCACAGCTTTCAGGGTCCTCTTATATTCACTTTTCATCACACAGAGGGGGGAGGGAGAGAGGGAGGGAGGGAGGGAGAGGGGAGAGAGGGAGAGGGAAAGGGAGGGGAGGGAGAGGGAGAGGGAAAGGGAAAGAAGGAGGGAGAGAAGGGGGAGGGAGGAAGACAGACACACACAGAGAGAGAGAGAGAGAGAGAGAGAGAGAGAGAGAGAGAGAGAGAGAGAGAGAGAGAGAGAGAGAGATCGCATCTGACTTCTACCTGGGTGCTGGACACCCAGTTCCAGCCATTAGGCTTGTGTGGCAAGCATTTTGCCTGGGAATCTCCTCCCTAGTGGCCCGGTTTCTTTTTGAAGTCTCCTCTCATTGGCCTAAAATTCACCAAATATACTAGGTCAGCTGGCCAGTGGGATGCAGGATTCTGCCCGGGATCCTCCCAGGCTCTGGGGTCTCAGGTGCATCCCACCAGGGACGGAACTCAGGTCCTTCCGGTTCAAGGGAAGCACTTGGCTGACTGACCTCAGCCCACCTCCCCTGCCCCTCAGCAACCCCCCCCCCGCCACACTTCCTCAGGCATCTCTCAAGTCTCTTGACTGCAGCAACCTATCCTTGCTGTGTCCTACAACCTTAGCAGCTCCAGGTAAAGAAAACATTTTGTTGAAGGGCACATCTGCACAGGACACACCCTTTTACAATCTCACGTGCCCCGCCCGAGTCTCCAAACAGGTAGTCTTTCTTTTTCCATCCCAGCCAGGGTCATGCGGAGCTACAAGTGGGTTGTGATCCTTGTCACCGTCTTGATGCTCCTGGCTGTGGCTGGCATTGGGTGAGTGACTCCTCTCAGTTTCAGTGTCCCTAAGGAAATGCCCAATCTTTGAATGACCTGTCTCTCACCGTTTTCTTGCTCAGTGGCTACTTTTTCTGGCTCCAAAAGAAGGCTGCAGAGGCTGATGAGGTACTGGGAAATGCACTCCTGTCTGGGGCTAATAAGGTCTTGAGGCCCGCTGGGTCTGCTGTATGCAGAAACATGGAAGCTGGAGTCCAGGACACAGATGAGCAAAATTCCTCAAGCCTCCTGTTCTCACCAGAGTGGCCCTGCAGAGCCACCTCCCTCTCTGCCCTGCACACTGACCTCATCAGGCCAGCACAGTAATAGCTTTGTCATGCATGGCTCCTGGTGGCTTTGGCCAGTGGGACTCCCAGTAGGGAGATGGACAGACTGGGATTGCACTGCGTTGTAAAGTCCCATTTCTTTCCTCTTTGCAGGGAAGAGAAAGCTATTTATCTTCCCCAGAAAGTGAGCCGGAATCAGAGCAGTCGCCAAAGCCCATCCTGTTTGAAAGCTAACTTCCTCTGGCCCTGGTGACTCCATTGCACAAAGCACTCCTCCCTGGAGCCAGGAGAACTCTTGAGGCTCTGCAGCTCAGCAAAAAAAAAAAAAAAAAAAAAAAAAAAAAAAAAATATCTCTCTCTCTCTCTCTCTCTCTCTCTCTCTCTCTCTCTCTCTCTCTCTCTCTCTCTCTCTCTCCTCCCTCCTAATACATACCCCTTTGTAAATAATTATTAAAAACATTTTTCTTGGGTTTTTTTGTTTTGTTTTGTTTTTTGAGTTTTGGTTTACGTGCATTCAATAGTCAATTTTTGTCATCAACTTGACTGGATTTAAAATCACCTAGGCTGGTGTCCCCCTCCCTCCCTCCCTCCCTCCCTCCCTCCCTCCCTCCACTGGTCTTGCCCTGACTGGCTTCAGGAAGTGGTCACTTCAGGCTCTGTATCCCCTGCTGCTAGGAGCCTCACTGGAGTCATCCCAGGATGCTCCCCTGTCCAGGTTTGTCCCAGAGATACCCCACCACCATTTTCCCTTCTCCCAGCCCTCTCATCCCTTGCTCTCCCCACACCTAACCCCTGCCCTGCTCTCCCCACACCTAACCCCTGCCCTGCTCTCCCCACACCTAACCCCTGCCCTGCTCTCCCTCCCCATCTCCGCTCCCACCCAGTTCCCTCCAATCCACTTTCCATGTCCCCTTCTCAGTGAGATTCAAGCACCCTCCCTTGGGCCTTCCTTCTTAGCTTCTTTGGGTCTGTAGACTACAGGCTGAGTGTCCTGCACTTTATGGTATGTTATGGTTACTGTCCATTTATACCATGTCCATGTCTGTCTGTCTGTCTTGGTCACTCACTTGGAATATTTTCTACTTCCATCCATTTGCCTGCAAATCTCATGATGTCCTTGGTGGTGGTTGTTGGTTGGTTGGTTGGGTTTTTATTGGATATTTTATTTATTTACATTTCAAATGCTATCCCCTTTCTCAGTTTACCCTCCAAAAGCCCCCTATCCCACCCCCTCCCCTGCTTCTATTAGGGTGCTCACCCACCCCCTCCCACCTCACCACCCTGGCATTCCCCTACACTGGGCCATTGAGCCTTCACAGGACCAAGGCTTCTCCTCCTATTGATGCCCGACAAGGCCATCCTCTGCTACACATGACGCTGGAGCCGTGGGTCCCTCCATGTGTACTCTTTGGTTGGTGGTTTAGTCCCTGGGAGCTCTGGGGGGGGGGGGAGTCTGGTTGGTTGATATTGTTGTTCTTCCTATGGGCTTACAAACCCCTTCAGCTCCTTCAGTCCTTTCCCTAACTCCCTCCATCGTGGTCCCCATGCTCAGTCCAATGTTGCAAGCATCCACATCTGTACTGGTCAGTCTCTGGCAGAGCCTCTCAGGAGACAGCTATATCAGACTCCTGTCGGCAAACATTTCTGGGCATCGGCAATAGTGATTGGATTGGTGACTGTATATGGGATGGATACACAGGTGGGGCAGTCTCTGGATGGCCTTTTCTTCAGTCCCTGCTTCACACTTTGTCCTTGTATTTCCTTTAGACAGGAGCAATTCTGGGTTAAAATTTGGAGATAAATGGGTGGTCCCATCACTCAACCAGGAGACCTTGCCTAACCTCTGAATATGGTCTCTACAGGTACTCCCTCCCCTTTGTTGGGGAATGTCATCCCCATTGGGTCCTGAGAGCCTCTTGCTTTCCTGGCATGTGGGACTTTCTGGTGGCTAATGCCAGTTCCCCATCTCCCATTGCTACACATCTCTGTTCAATTTCCTAACCCTCTGTATATCATCCTTGTCTCCTCAACCTGATCCTGTCCCCCCTTTTGCCCTCCCCACTCCTCTATTCCTCCCAAGTCCCTCTCACCCTCTACCTCCTGTGAGTATTTTGCTCCCCCTTCTAAGAAGGACTGAAGCATCACACTTTGGTCTTCCTTCTTCTAGAGTTTCATATGGTCTGTGAGTTGTATCGTGGGTATTCTGAGCTTTTTGCCTAATATCCACTTACCAGTGAGTACATACCATGTGTGTTCTTTTGTGACTGAGTTATCTCACTCAGGATGATATTTGAGTTCCATTCATTTGCCTACAAACTTCATGTACTCATTGTTTTTGATAGCTGAGTAGTACTCCATTGTGTAAATGTACCACATTTTCTGCATCCAGTCCTCTGCTGAGGGACATCTGGGTTCTTTCCAGCTTCTGGCTCTTATAAATAAGGCTGCTGTGAACATAGTGGAGCATGTGTCCTTGTTATATGTTGGAGCATCTTTTGGGTATGTGCCCAGGAGAGGTATAGCTGGGTCCTCAGGTAGTACTATGTCCAATTTTCTGAGGAACTGCCAGACTGACTTCCAGAGTGGTGGTACTAGCTTGCAATCTCATCAACAATGGAGGAGTGTTCCTCTTTCTCCACATCCTCACCAACATCTTCTGTCACCTGAGTTTTTGATCTTAGCCATTCCGACTGGTTGGAGGTGGAATCTCAGGGTCATTGTGATGTGCATTTCCCTGATGACTAAGGATGTTGAACGTTTCTTTAGGTGCTTCTTGACCATTCAAAATTCCTCAGTTGATAATTCTTTGTTTAACTCTGTATCCCATTTTTAATAGGGTTATTTGGTTCTCTGGAGTCTAACTTCTTGAGTTCTTTGTATATATTGGATATTAGCCCTCTATAGGATATAGCAAGGTCCATACCTAAACACAGTAAAAGCAATATACAGCAAACAAGTAGCCAACATCAAACTAAATGGAGAGAAACTTGAAGAAATCCCACTAAAATCAGGGACTAGACAAGGTTGCCCACTCTCTCCCTACCTATTCAATATAGTACTTTAAGTCCTAGCCAGAGCAATTAGACAATAGGAGGTCAAAGGGATACAAATTGGAAAGGAAGAAGTCAAAATACTACTATTTGCAGATGATAGTATACTTAAGTGACCCCCAAAAGTTGCACCAGAGAACTACTAAACCTGATAAACAACTTCAGCAAAGTGGCTAGGTACAAATTTAACTCAAACAAATCAGTGGCCTTCCTCTACTCAAGAATGATCGGGCTGAGAAAGAAATTAGGGAAACGACACCCTTCATAATAGACCCAAACAATATAAAGTACCTCGGTGTGACTTTAACCAAGCAAGTAAAAGATCTGTACAATAAGAACTTCAAGACACTGAGGAAAGAAATTGAAGAAGACCTCAGAAGATGGAAAGATCTCCCATGCTCATGGATTGGCAGGATTAATATAGTAAAAATGGCCATTTTACCAAAAGTGATCTACAGATTCAATGCAATCCCCATCAAAATACCAATCCAATTCTTCATAGAGTTAGAGCAATTTTCAAATTCATTTGGAATAACCAAAAACCCAGGATAGCTAAAACTATTCTCAACAATAAAAGGACTTCAGGGGGAATCACGATCCCTGAACTCAAGCAGTATTACAGAGCAATAGTGATAAAAACTGCATGGTATTGGTACAGAGACAGACAGATAGACCAATGGATCAGAATTGAAGACCCAGAAATGAACCCACACACCTATGGTCACTTGATCTTTGACAAAGGAGCCAAAACCATCTGGTGGGAAAAAGCATTTTCAACAAATGGAGCCGGTTTAACTGGCAGGCAGCAGGTAGAATGCAAATTAACCCATTCTTATCTTTTTGTTCAAAGCTCAAGTCCAAATGGAGCAAGGACCTCCACATAAAATTTGATACGCTGAATCTAATAGAAGAGAAAGTAGGGAAGAGCCTGGAACACATGGGCACTGGGGAAATTTCCTGAACAGAACACCAATGGCTTATGCTCTAAGATTAACAATCGACAAAGGAGACCTCATAAAATTGCAAAGGTTCTTAGCCATTCTCACTGGTGTGAGGTGAAATCTCAGGGTTGTTTTGATTTGCATTTCCCTTATGACTAAAGATGTTGAACATTTCTTTAGGTGTTTCTCAGCCATTCGGCATTCCTCAGCTGTGAATTCTTTGTTTAGCTCTGAACCCCATTTTTTAATAGGGTTGTCTGTCTCCCTGTGGTCTAACTTCTTGAATTCTTTGTATACTTTGGATATAAACCCTCTATCTGTTGTAGGATTGGTAAAGATCTTTTCCCAATCTGTTGGTTGCCGTTTTGTCCTAACCACAGTGTCCTTTGCCTTACAGAAGCTTTGCAGTTTTATGAGATCCCATTTGTCGATTCTTGATCTTAGAGCATAAGCCATTGGTGTTTTGTTCAGGAAATTTTTTCCAGTGCCCATGTGTTCGAGATGCTGCCCTAGTTTTTCTTCTATTAGTTTGAGTGTATCTGGTTTGATGTGGAGGTCCTTGATCCACTTGGACTTAAGCTTTGTACAGGGTGATAAGCCTGGATCAATTTGCATTCTTCTACAAATTGACCTCCAGTTGAACCAGCACCATTTGCTGAAAATGCTATCTTTTTTCCATTGAATGGTTTTGGCTCCTTTGTCAAAAATCAAGTGACCATAGGTGTGTGGGTTCATTTCTGGGTCTTCAATTCTGTTCCATTGGTCTATCTGTCTGTCTCTGTACCAATACCATGCAGTTTTTATCACTATTGCTCTGTAATATTGCTTGAGTTCAGGGATAGTGATTCCCCCTGAAGTCCTTTTATTGTTGAGAATAGTTTTAGCTATCCTGGGTTTTTTTGTTACTCCAGATGAATTTGCAAATTGTTCTAACTCTTTGAAGAATTGGATTGGTATTTTGATGGGGATTGCATTGAATCTGTAGATCACTTTTGGTAAAATGGCCATTTTTACTATATTAATCCTGCCAATCCATGAGCTTGGGAGATCTTTCCATCTTCTGAGGTCTTCTTCAATTTCTTTCTTCAGAGTCTTGAAGTTCTTATTGTACAGATCTTTTACTTGCTTGGTTAAAGTCACACCGAGGTACTTTATATTGTTTGGGTCTATTATGAAGGGTGTCGTTTCCCTAATTTCTTTCCCGGCTTGTTTCTCTTTTGTGTAGAGGAAGGCTACTGATTTATTTGAGTTAATTTTATACCCAGCCACTTTGCTGAAGTTATTTATCAGCTTTAGTAGTACTCTGGTGGAACTTTTGGGATCACTTAAATATACTATCATATCATCTGCAAATAGTGATATTTTGACTTCTTCTTTACCAATCTGTATCCCCTTGATTTCCTTTTGTTGTCTGATTGCTCTGGCTAGAACTTCAAGAACTATATTGAATAAGTAGGGAGAGAGTGGGCAGCCTTGTCTAGTCCCTGATTTTAGTGGGATTGCTTCAAGTTTCTCTCCATTTAGTTTAATGTTAGCAACTGGTTTGCTGTATATGGCTTTTACTATGTTTAGGTATGGGCCTTGAATTCCTATTCTTTCCAGGACTTTTACCAGGAAGGGCTGTTGAATTTTGTCAAATGCTTTCTCAGCATCTAATGAAATGATCATGTGGTTTTGTTCTTTCAGTTTGCTTATATAAGATCAAAAACTCAGGTGACAACAAATGCTGGCGAGGATGTGGAGAAAGAGGAACACTCCTCCATTGTTGGTGGGATTGCAGACTGGTAAAACCATTCTGGAAAACAGTCTGGAGGTTCCTCAGAAAATTGGACATTGAACTACCTGAGGATCCAGCTATACCTCTCTTGGGCATATAACCACAAGATGCCCCAACATATTACAAAGACACATGCTCCACTATGTTCATCACAGCCTTATTTATAATAGCCAGAAGCTGGAAAGAACCCAGATGCCCTTCAACAGAGGAATGGATACAGAAAATGTGATACATCTACACAATGGAATATTACTCAGCTATCAAAAACAATGACTTTATGAAATTTGTAGGCAAATGGTTGGAACTGGAAAATATCATCCTGAGTGAGGTAACCCAATCACAGAAAAACACACATGGTATGCACTCATTGATAAGTGGCTATTAGCCCAAATGCTCGAATTACCCTAGATGCCTAGAACAAATGAAACTCAAGACAGATGATCAAAATGTGAATGCTTCACTCCTTCTTTAAAAGGGGAACAAGAATACCCTTGGCAGGGAATAGAGAGGCAAAGACAGAAGGAACACCCATTCAGAGCCTACCCCACATGTGGCCCATACATATACAGCCATCCAATTAGACAAGATGGATGAAGCAAAGAAGTGCAGGCTGACAGGAGCCGGATGTAGATCTCTCCTGAGAGACACAGCCAGAATACAGCAAATACAGAGGCGAATGCCAGCAGCAAACCACTGAACTGAGAATAGGACCCCCGTTGAAGGAATCAGAGAAAGAACTGGAAGAGCTTGAAGGGGCTCGAGACCCCATATGAACAACAATGCCAAGCAACTAGAGCTTCCAGGGACTAAGCCACTACCTAAAGACTATACATGGACTGACCCTGGACTCTGACCTCATAGGTAGCAATGAATATCCTTGTAAGAGCACCAGTGGAAGGGGAAGCCCTGGGTCCTGCTAAGACTGAACCCCCAGTGAACTAGACTGGTGGGGGAGGGTGGCAATGGGGGGAGGATGGGGAGGGGAACACCCATAAAGAAGGAGAGGGGGAGGGGTTAGGGAGAT
Source organism: Rattus norvegicus (assembly GCF_021556685.1). Lineage (NCBI taxonomy): Eukaryota > Metazoa > Chordata > Mammalia > Rodentia > Muridae > Rattus > Rattus norvegicus. The sequence continues at coordinate 24,222,467 of NC_141551.1, read as the reverse complement.
GGTGGCCCATAAACCGGGAAAGGGAATAACACTCGAAATGTAAATAAGAAATACTCAAGTTAAAAAAAAAAAGAAAAAAGAAAAAAAATTGCAAAGGACACTATCAATAGGACAAAATGGCAGCCAACAGATTGGCAAAAGATCTTTACCAATTCTACATCTGATGTCCTTGTTTTTTATTTGGATCCCTTTCCCCTGGCTGGGCTGCCTTGTCTGACCTCAGTGGGAGAGGATTTGCTTAGTCCTGAGGTGACTAGATGTACTAGAGCAGTTTGTGGGGAGGGAGTATGGGGGCGGAGAGGCAAGTGGAATAAGGGGTAGGAGGGTGGGAGTGAGAGGAGAGGATGGAGTGGGGCTGTGATAGGGATGCAAAGTGAATAAATTAGTTAGTAAAATAAAAATCACCTTGGAGCACTCTGTCAACAACTCAGCCCTAGGCCTGGAAGTCACTTCCAGGTGTATGTGAAGGCTTTTTAAAATCATCATGTACTGGCTAATTTTATGTTAACTTATAACAAGCTAGAATCGTTTTAGAAGAACAAGAAGAAAAGAAGGAGAAGGAGAAAAGCAGAGGAGAGGAGGAGAAGGAGGGGGAGGAGGAGGAGGAGAAGGAGGAGGAAGAGGAGGAGAAGGATGAGAAGGAGGAGGAGAGGAGGAGGAGAAGGAGGGGGAGGAGGAGGAGGAGGAGAAGATGAGAAGGAGGAGGAGAGGAGGAGGAGAAGGAGGGGGAGGAGGAGGAGGAGGAGAAGATAAGGAGGAGAAGGAGGGGGAGGAGGAGGAGGAGGGGGAGGAGGGGGAGGAGGAGGAGGAGGAGGAGGAGGAGGAGGAGGAGGAGGGGGAGGAGGAGGAGGAGGAGGAGGAGGAGAGGCCTCAATTGAGAAGTCATCCTGATTAGATTGCCCCATGGGCAAGTCTGTGGTACCTTCTCTTGACTGATGAGATAGGAGACCACAGCTGGTGGTCCTGGGTGCTACAGTAAACTCTGGCTCTCCGCTCCAAAAGACCTAAGGAAATGCAGATGACCACAGTGTACATGCAAATACAATCAGTATGATGTAAATGAAGAAAATGGACTCTGAGAAATGCATCATGGGTTATCTCATCACTGTATATACAACACAAAGAATAGCCCAGACTAAGGGGGTACAGTGTCACAGAGTAAGATAAGCTTGGAGAGTCCCTGGTGTACACATGCACCCTATCAATCATTGACTAATCTGCTGAATGATGCAGCCTATCACTATTGTGGTTTTAGAATCCAGTATCTCTCACAGGTCCATGTGTTTAAAATACCTGATTCCCAGCTCGTAACATTGTCCGGGAAGGTGTAGAACCTTTAAGAGATGGAGGATCATGGGAAGAAGGTCATCGGAAGCAGGACTTGAGGCTTTCTAGCCCAGGGCACTCCCTTCACTCTGTGCTTTCCTCCTGTGACTGCAGTGTGACTAACCAGTGTGTCCTTCTGCCTCGGTTCCTTCTCCGACTGCTGCTATGTCTTCCCTGCTAGGCTGGAATGATCCTGTCTAAGTGAAAGCCACAATAAACCCTCATTTTAAATCGTCTTTTCTCAGGTCTTTGGTCACAGTACCAAGAAAGTACTTAGTACAACCACTAATATTATAAATCAACTTACCGTATTTGAACTTTGAACGACATAGTTACAGGGTCGCTCCACTGTGTCTGACTTTTCCCATGTTATGTTTGAAATGTTTTCCAGTGCCCATTTGTATACGTGAGCATCTTTAATTGGTTGTTGTACTATCCCATTGTCTACCTATCTGCTTGTAGTTTCTACTGATGATGGCCAGTTAAGGTTTTGCCAGTTTGGGGTTATTTCCACATTTTAATATGCATTCTACTCTACACAAGCATGTATTTTTGTAGTAGTCATGGACTACATAATGAGATTTCTAGTCGGCAAAAGATCAGGCAAGGATAGTCCCATAAGAGCATATCACCCAGGGGTATCATAGCTATTGTACTGTATGTAAATTCCCCCCTGTGATGGTCACATTATGATGAAGTCACCAAAGGTCCACTTCTCATGTAAGGGTTCATGGGTTCCTAAAACCAAGCATTCATTGAAACCAAGGAATAAACATGTACAGATGACAAGCAAAAGTTAATTCCATGCTCATCTGTGTATTTGTCTATGTGGACACATGTTCAGATATATGAGATAGGTTTGTTGGAGATGGATGTACACATATGTGTGTGCATATCAAGGACAGATGACAATATGGGCGGTATTTCCTCATGCACTGTCCACATTTTTTTTTAATTTTTTAAGTATTTTAACTGTTTGGGAATTTCCACACTGTGTTTTGGTCATATTTGCATTCCCAGACCCACCCCCACATTTCCTATCCACCCAACTTTGTGCCCTTTAAAAACACCCTCCAAGACTAACTTTCACCACCCGAATTATTACTGTATGCAGAAATGATCTTCCAGTAGAGCCTGGTTAACTTACCAGGAGGCTACACTCTCAGAGAAAACTGTTCTTCCTTTTCCCAGATAATATCTGCAGCTAATTACTCCATGGAGGGAGTGAGATTGTGTGCTCAACTCCCCTCTCTATGCTGGGATTTGGTCTGGCGTGGGCTTTCACTGTTTGTGTGCACAATCACACACACTGTGAGGTCTTATGTGCAGCTGTCCTGCTGTGTTCAGCTGCTGCCTTGTAGTCACCTACTGACGCGCACATTCTTTCTGACCCCTTTCCACAGTGATCCTTGAGCCTCGGGAAGGTGACTCTGATACATATGCTCCCTTAATGACAGCATTCTGTAATCACTCCTTCTCTGCACCTTGGCCCGTCAACAGGCTAGTCACCATCTACTGCAAATAGAAGCTTCTTAGATGAGGACTGACAAAAGCATTGGTCTAATATATCATATATAATAAATCATTAGGAGACATTTTAATATTGTCCATTTAGTGGAGGAATATTTCCCTGGGCCTAGCCATAGGTTTGAAGACTGATAATAGTGTCAAGTGTGGGTTTTATCTTGTAGAGTAGACTTAAATCCAATCAGAAAGTAGTTGTTTGTTACCATGATGTTCAAGCTATTATTGATATGAATAATGTTATGAGGATTGCTACTCCGTTAGCCCTGGTGTTGGCAAAGAAATCAAGGAAGCAATTCTATTCATGGTTGTTTTAATCTTGGAATTATAACAATTCCATTAGGCAGGTCGTGACAGACCAGTCATTGTTGTAGCTTACAGAGTGCCTATCTGGGTATAACTGAAAATTATTCCTCTCTTCTGATAGCTTGCATGGCATCTTTCGGTGCTATGAAAGCTAGCCATCTGGATGGAGCATCTAAGTCCACACCAATTTAAATTCTCCATGTTCTATGACACAAGTACGTATATTATCTTCATTTTTTTCAGTGTCTTAAGATTCTCAATATACAAATCTTTCATCTCCTTGGTGAGATTCCAAGATTAAAAATAAAAAAACGTGAACAGAATTGCTTCCTTGATTTCTTTGCCAACACCAGGGCTAACAGAATAGCAATCCTCATTAGGCAAGAAGGAAATCCAGTTCAACACAATTCAGTAGCTGGTGTTGGTTCAACTTCTAGTCTGACACTGGAAAGCTATATTTAAGCACAGCATAATTTTTGAAAAAGTTTCATGGTCATAATTAACTCAGTCCTGTGTGTACAGCAAAGCTTAAGAAATGTTTACAGTGAAACTCTACAAAGTACATATAACCTCCTCCATAAAGATGGATTCTATTGACTGGGAATGTTCAAGGTAAGGGTCTGGGGAAAATGATTGGGATAAACATAAAAGTTTGTGAAAGTTGGGAGTAGCCTGGCCTTAGCGACAGCACAGAGGTTAGCTAGGCTGTTGTAAAGTACATGGGACATTTCCAATGAGGATAGGTTCTGTTGACTGAGAAATAATGCTCAAGGTAAAGGCCTAGGGGAGGAGAGTCTGGGATAAACCAACCTAACAGTCTGAGGGACTCAAGTGATACCTGATCCTACAGGAAGCACAGATCACCGGGCTATTTACTACATCCATTTCCAGGTGGAACACAGATACACATCTCCTCCCTTGAGGAGAAGCCTAATAGGCACTTTCTCTTCCTCAGCGATGCAGTGACAGGCCAGATTAGACCAGATTAAAAATAGATAAAGGCAGGTTTATCACAAAGCAGCTCTTGCGTGGGTTCACTAATCTCACAGATGGAGGTCAGTGACGTCACACACCCAGGCTAAAGCAAAAGAGTTTTATAGAGCTTAGGAGAGGAGTGATGATGTGCCAGCTAGGAGCCTTGTGTCTATACATGGTCAAAAACTGATCCCCTGGGTGCGCACTCTTGGGTAGGTTGTCAGAAGCAGGGAGACAAGGAGTAATGACGTATTAGCCCAGAGTTTTCTCCAGGGAGGGAAGTTTTTTCTGTACAGTTAGGGGTGGGGGAAGAAGGGCAGAGGGGTGTTCCCAGTTTGTGCAGGGGATGAACAGGGGTTCCAGCCTAACAGTGCCACTGTGTGTTTAACATTCCTGGTTTTCCTAGTACTCATCTGTGAGCACAAGGACTTTGTGCCCTGCCCAGATTCCCTTTTCAATGCACTTGTCATTTGTACATATGAAAGTTATGGATTTTTGAATGTGGATGTTGTATCCTGAATGTATTTATCAGCTGTAGGAATTGTCTGGTAGAGTCTTTACCATATAAAATCATATCTATGAGGAGAGATACTTTTCACTTCTTCTTCTCCAATTTGTATCTCTTTATCTCCTTTAATTGTTTTAATCATTCTAGCTAAATCTTTGAGTTCTCTGTTGGACAGGAACGTAGGGAGTAGACATCCTTGCCTTGTTCCTAATTTCAGTGGAAATTCATTTAGAATGATGATGGCTATGGAATTTCTACATTTTGCCTTTTTATATTCAGGTATATCCCCTGTATACCTACCCTTCCAGAACTATTACCAGGAATGGGTGTTGATTTTGTCAAAGGCCTTGCACTGGTTCATTTTGTGTCAACTCAAGAGAAGCTGGAATTATCAGAGAGGAAAGAGTATCAAATGAGGGAATTCCTCCATAAGATCTGGCTGCAAAGCATTTTCTAATTAGTAATCAATGGGGGGATGATCAATGGAGAAGGCCCACCCCAAACTTATCTTAGAGAGGGTTTCTATCGCTGTGATGAAACTCCATGACAAAAGTGACTTGGGGAGAAAAGGTATATTTTGCTCACAGTGTTCCATGTAATGGTTCATCATCAAAAGCAGTGAGGGCAGGAACTCATGCAAGGCAGGAACCTGGAGGTAGGAGCTGATGCTAAGGCCATTTGGGAGTGCTGCTTACTGACTTGCTCTCAATAACTTGCTTTACCTACTTTTTATAGACCCAGGACCACTGGCACTAGGACGGCAATACCCACAAAAGGCTAGGCATTCCACTATTAGCCACTAATTTAGAAAATGCCTTTCAGTCAGTTCTTATGGAGGCATTTTCTCAATTGAGGCTCCCTCCCCTATAATAACTTGAGCCAGAGACTAGAATTTTAGAATGAATGTATATGACTCTGGGCATTTTTAGTTGAGAGATATTTAACTATTTTATCTCAGTGGGTGTTTTAGATCTATTGTTTACCTCATCTTGATTTAATTTTGGCAGATATATATATAAATCTAAAAAGAAATAATATATATATATTTCTTTTAGATTTTCAACTTTGGTAGAATATAGATTCTTTTTTAAACTATATCATTATGACTCTAAATTTCCTTGGTGTCTTGTATTATCTCCTTTTTATCTGTAATTTTATTATTTTGAATCATTTTCTCTTTCTTTGGGCTAGTTTGGCTAAAGACTTAATCTTTTCAAAGTATTAATCCTTTGTTTCATTTATGTTTTTGTATTTTTTTTCCATTTCTGTTTCATTAATTTCAGCTCTGGATTCGATTAGCTCTTCCCACTGGCTCTTTTAGGATTTTTTAGGACCTTAGGCTGCACCATAAAGTTAATTGAGATGTTACTTTTTTATTTAGATACATAATGCTATGAAATTTTCTCTTATGACACTTTTATTGTTTCACAGATTTTTGTTGTGTTTTAATTTTTATTCAATTCTAGGAATTTTTAATTTCCTTCTTATTTTCTTCCTTCCCCCAATTGTGGTCTAGTGATGTATTTTTAGTTTCCATGAATATGTGTACTCTTTTCTTTTGTTGTTGATATCTATCTTTAATGCATGGTGATCAGATAGAATGCAGGATATAATCTGATTTTTATTTGTTGAGACTTGTTTAGTATCCTAATAAGTAGGCTATTTTGAAAGATTTTCCATGGGCTGATAAGAATGTTTTTATAGTGTTTGGTGGGATGTTCTGTAGATATCTGTTATGTCCCTTTGATTTATTATGTCATTTAACTTCAAAGTTAATGTGTTTAGTTTCTTTTCCAGATGACCTGTATATTGGTGAGAATAGAGTATTGAAATCACCTGCTGTCTTAATCAATGTTCTATTGCTGTGAAGAGACACCAAACACAGCAACTTTTATAAAATAAAGCATTTAATTGGGACTTACAATTTCAGAGGTTCAGTCCCCTGTCATGATGATGGGAAGCATGCAGGTAGTTATGGTGCTGAAGTAGCTGCAAGATCCACATCCAGATCCTCAGGCAACAGGGAGAGACCCAGGGCTAGGAATGGGCTTAGTGAAACTTCAAAACCCACCCCCTAATGACACACTTCTAATCTTTTCAGATAGTACCACTATGTGATGACTGAGTCTTCAAATCTATAAGCCTGTAAGGACCAGTCTCATTTAAACCACCACATTACACTCCCTGACCTACACAGGCTTACATACATATCATGATGCAAAATGTATTTTGTCCAACTTCAAAAGTCCCCATGGTCTGTCACAATCTCAACATTGTTTAAAAGTCCAAAGTTGAAAGTCTCTTCTGATACTTAAGGCAGTTTCTTCACTGTAACCCTAAGTAAAGTTAAAATTAAAAAGCCAGTCACATACATACAATGGTATAGAATATATGATACTATTCCAAAAGGGAAGAAAGGGAACATAATGAGGAAACATTGAACCAAAGCAAGACTGAAACACATCAGGGCAAACTCCAAATTCTGAATCTCCATACATGATGTCAAACACTGTTCAGCTCTCCAATGCCTGTCACCTTTGTTGATTGCAACACACTTCTCTCTCTTGGGCTGGCTCCACACCTGTTAGCAGCTTTCCTTGTCAAGTACCCCATGACTCTGGCATCTCCAACATTTTGAAGTTTCCAAAGTAATTCAGTCTTGACCTTCACAGCTTAACAAAATGGCCTCTTTGGACCTCCACGCAGGTACGCCACACACACACACACACACACACACACACACACACACACACACACACACACACCTGGCCTCAGCAGCTTTCTTTAGCCATGGAGGAAGATTCCACAACCCTTTTCCTGTATCCTTGACTCTAAATCCAGAACCACTTAGCTGAGGATTCTAAGTTATGCTTCTTGCTGGGTGTAGAACATGGTTCTCTTGTTCAATTACATATACATCAAATTTCTATTGTTGATGGTTTCCTTCATTTAAGACTTTACTTAATTCCTTTTCATAAGTTAGAAGTTTAGCTGGATGGGGTCTTGACCTGAGGTTGCCACACCCTTTATTCCATTTAGCCTAAGGTATTTCCTTAAAACGTTTAATTGCTGTGACACTGTACTTAACTCAATTAAGTTTCCTGGCACTCCTTTTCTTCTCAAACTCTACATTCTGAATTTTTTCCTTGCTCAGTTTGTTCCTTTTCATTATAGATCTGTATAGGAGTACCCACTAATAACAACATGACAGAGTCAATCCTAGACTGTCTTGAAATTTCCTCTGCCAATGACATTAATCAAAAACTCTTCAATTTAGCCTGAAGCAGATATTTTGGACAAAGGCAAAAAGCCATATGCTTCATCAAATATCACAAAAGTCTGTAGGCCACTTGTTAATCTTATTCTCCTCTGAAATCACTCAAGCCAGGCATCATAATCTACATTGCTCTTAGCACCACTGTTTCCACACTCTATGAGAATGGTCCATTAAGCCCCACTCACAGCATTCCATTGCTTTCCTAATCTAAAGTACCAAAGTCCATATTCTGCCAAAAAGCAATGTGGTGACAGTGTTACCTCACTGGTACCATCTTTTGTTTTAGTGTTCTATTGCTATGAAGATACACCATTACCACAGCAACCTTTGTAAAAGGAAACATTCAAAAACTTCACCCACTATCATTGTGTTAGTGTGGTTTTAAGTCTAATAGTGTGTCTTTTGTGAAGTTGCCTACTGCTATATTTGGTACCTTTAGGATTGGTCTATCCTTTTGGTATATTTTTCCATTAATAAGAATTAACTGTCCCTTCTTGTCTCTCTTGATTCGTTTTGGTTTGGTCTACTTTGTCAGATGTTAGAATAGCTACGCTTGATTGTTCTGTTTGCTTGGAATATCTTTTCCATCCATTTGCCTTACATGGTAACTCTCAGTGATGAAGTATGTTTCTTTGAGGCAGACACAAAGGTAGATCCTGTTTTCTGATATAATTTGTTAGACAAAGATCTCTTTATTGTAAAAATGATACCATTAATATTCAGAGTTATGATTGAACAATATGTGCTAATTCCTGTCATTTTGTTGCTTTTTGTGGTATTTTATTCAGCCTCTTCTGATTCAGCGTTCAACAACTATTTATTTGTTCCTCATGTCTTCTTGAGTGTGTTTTACCATTTTTTCATACTTAAATATTTTTTCCAGTATCTTTTGTTGTGAGGAACACAGGTGATGGGAGAAACTCAGATTTGCAAGCTGACTCCATCTTGAGCCTGCTTGTCCCCAGTTTGAACTCTGGTTAATAGAAATACCACAAACAATTCCAGAAAACAACTACCCTGGGCCTGAGCCAATCAGGGAATAGAGGAAAAGTGCCTAAAATTCCAGAGATTATAAACAAATTGCTCAAGCCAGCTGAAGTCATCACTGACCAATTTCCGTGCGCCAAGATACCTCCAAATAAGGATGGAGACCCCAGTTTCCTGTTTAACCCTTGCCAGATAAGACAACTGCTAGATTAGGGACCCCCATTCCCTGCTCAACTAGTATAAATAAAAACCCTGCCTAATTGAGGCTTGGGGCTCTCAGCATGAATCCTCTGCATCAGAGGAGTCTGAAGTTCCGAGCTTAAGCTTGAACAAAGGCTCTTTGCTTTTGCATCCAGAATCAGTTTGGGGACCCTGAAATCTGGGCACAAAGGTAGAGCTGATTTAATATTCATAAATTTAATCTGTTTTGTCATGGAAGTGTTTCCTTTCCCTTTCAAGTATGACTGACAGTTTTGCTGGGTATAGTAGTCTGGACTGACATATATAATCTTCCATAACTTGTAGACTATCAGTCCAGTTCTTTCTGGCTTTCATAGTCTCCACTGAAAAATCTGTTATTCTGATAGATCTTTCTTTATATATTACTTGATCTTTCTTGCTGCTTTCAATACCCTTTCTTCTCTACATTTACTCTTTTGACTTTTATAAAACCTGGGGAGCTTCTTTAATAATCTTATTTGATGATCTGTACTCCACTTTGATTTCTTACAGGCAACTCTTCCCTTGGATTACAGAAGTTTCCTTCTATGATTTCATTGATAATATTTCCTCTGCCTTTGATCTGTATGTCATTGTCATTACCAGTTTTGTTTCATTTTGGTTTTTTTCTTCTCTTTACCCAATTCTATTTCCATATCTTGAATTGTTTCTGTTATTTCATTCAACTGTTTATTTTCCACGGTCTTCATCCTAGCATCTATTCATATTCTTATTGAGTTTTTGATCATGTTTATTATTACTCTTTTGAAATCGTCTTGTAAGTTATCTCAGTATGTTTACTTGGGGACAGCTATGGAGTACAAATTTTTGGAGGAAACTTATTTTAATTACTCACATTGGACATAGGCATTTGGAAATAGGTTGTTAATACTCTTTCTTGGTGTGGAAATCCTGCCTCTCTTTTGTTAAATAGGCACTTGGAACTGTTTCCTGATACCTTGTCAGTTGGTTGATCAGCTATACGGGACTTAGGATTAAAATGTAGTTTCAGAAATAGTTCTGGCTCAGTTTTCTAGTTTTCAGGTTTCTAGTATAGGCGCAAACCTCCTGTAGTTACAGAAGTGATACTCAGAGTCAATCTTCAGCAGTCTGGGGAAGATGCTAAGAACTTAGGTAAGGAGTGTTGGTGGAGTTGGTGATATGAATCTGTAATTATCTATTAAAAGAGGGGGCTCAGAGGAGAAGCAGAAGCAAGTGACAGGTAAGCTTGGGAGTAAGTGGAGTCACTGGTGTGAATCTAGTGCCCTTCGATGAAAAATGTTGATCCTCAAGTTAAGTGTGTGTGTGTGTGTGTGTGTGTGTGTGTGTGTGTGTGTGTATCTAGTGTCTGCCTCAAGAAGGAACCAAGTGTGTACAACTGGAATAGGTGCAGTTGGCAGAAATAAATGGAGTCTATATTCCCCACCTGGGCACACAAGAAGGGCACTCTACCGTGTATATTAGTGGCATGGACTGAGCACTTTGCCTAATGGATGGATGTGGAAAAGGGCACAGAAGAGAAGATGGGACATAGGGCTGTACTGGTGTGAGCTTGACTGTGCTTCCCTGGAGCTGTGAGTCTATTCTGCCTTGATTTTTGAGTCAGGGTCTCTCACTAAACAGAAACTCACCAAATGAATTAAATGAATTTCCAGAATCCTTGACCAGCCATGCATGTAGCAGGTGCATATGCACATGCATGTGCATGAAGTTAACCTCTGGATATCTTTCTATTCATCTTGTTTTCTGAGATAGAGTCTCTCACTATGCCTGGAACTTGTCTCTTTATGTAAGCTTGCTGGCCAACAAGCCGTAGAGATCAGCTGGTCTTAACCAACAATGGGATCATATATACATGTACCTGCCCAGATTTTTTCACATAGGCTCTGGAACTGGAACTTGGTTCCTTGTGGTTGTTCATCAAGCAGTTTACTGACAGCCATCCTCAAAGCCCCTACACATGTCTTCTGGTCATACGTATCCCCCTAAGTATAGCACCATTATTCACCAGGTTCTTCCCATCATCAAAGGCCTCAGGAAAGCAGCCTTTCCTGTCATCCACTGTTGATCTCATCTGTAAGGAGTGACTATGAGACTCTTGGAACATACACAAGCCCTAGAGAGTCACTGTCGGGGAAGAAACTGGCATGAAGTTGATAACATCCCACAGTGAAACCAATGATAGTATTAAAAACTTCTCTTACTGAGTCTGAGAAATGTCATCACTGGTCATCATCTTGACCCAGTCAAGAGAAAGAACGAAGAACTCATGCTGTGTGGCAACTGTTATTTCTGAGCCAGTAACTAGGAAACCTGATCAGAGGAAATGAGTGCTTGTTATTCCTGTAATTGAAAAGAACAAGGCATATCCAATTCCAACTATTGTTAACAGTCACTGACATCTTTTTTTAACTATTTAGTGTGTGTGTGTGTGTGTGTGTGTGTGTGTGTGTGTGTGTGTGTGTATCTGGGGGTGGGGGTACACCTGAGTGCATGTGCCACAGAGCCCAGAAGAGGGTAGTGATATCCTCTGGATATGGAGCTGCTTGTACTTGTGAGCTGCCAGACTCACGGGAATCAAATCCACATCCTCTACGAGAGCAGCAATCTGAGCCCTCTTCCAGCCCCACAAAGTTTTAATAAATCAGTCCTATAGGATGTTTGCGTAGATGTTACTTTTTTATGGAAACTTCCGTTTAGAGTAGTATTTTTTGCTGTTGTTCTTTTGAGGCATGACCTGCTCCTTGCTCTCTAGATTTAATTGTGTTAGCTTTGGAAGCACCCAACTTCTGAGACCACTCCCTAAACCATGCGAGACCCCTTTGTCCTACTGGGAGAGCCTGGGAGTTCTCTAAAAAGACATCTTTATGAGGTTGGCTGTTCTTTGTGAAGCTTTTACTATTTTGGATTGGCTCAAGATGGGAAACTTACTTTGTAAGGCAGAAAGTGCCAGAACCTCTGAACTCTACACACACACACACACACACACACACACACACACACACACACACACACTTTCCATTGTTCACAAGCTGGCTGCTACTTTTCTTTATGTTCCTTTCTTGTGACGGAAGAAATAGAGCTGAGTCCACAAAGAGCCAGAGTGCTAGGGGCCCTGACAGCACGTCTCCAGAGACCAGCCCTCCATGTGCCCTCCATGAAAACACATCAGAGCCTGGGGTGGAATATGTACTGAGGACAAAGTCAAATTTTGTTAGACAAAGAAAGGAGGGAGAGGGAGACAGGAGAGAGGAGAGAGGGAAATAGGAGAGAGGAGGAGAGAAGAGGAGAGAAAAGGGGAAATAAGGGAGGGAGGGAGGAAGTAGAGAAGGGAGGGAGGAGAAGAGGAGGGGGAGAGGAGAGAAGGAAAAAAGAGGGGGGTATGGAAAATGGACAAAAGCCATGCACAGACTTTTTAGATCTGGGATGGCTTTGAGTCAAACTTAGCTCAGTGTGAGTCTACTTCTCCTTTGAAAAGAGCTATAGAGTCTGTTTGTTTGTTCATTTGAGTTTTCTAAGCCTAGGTCAATTCAATATAATGCTTTTCAGATCTATCCAGTTTCCTGAAAAATCCATAGTTTAATTCCCAGCTCTCACATTAAAAAAGCTGGTTGTACCTACTGAGGATGCAGAGATGGGGGTCCGGGACCTGCTGGATAGCTAACTAGCTGAATAGGCAACATCAACACTGAGAATGTTGTCAGTCAGCAGCTGTCTGACACCCAAATCAGAGCAGATAAGAAGAAATTCTCATCTCTGGGCAACCTCCAGTTCCCTTCTTGTCTGATGCTAGCAACCAAGACAGCTAGGTAGGGTAGGTGGGATCACAGCTGGTGGCACCCTGGGTGCTGTGGGACTTGGGTCTGCAGACCCTTTGGTCTATGGGTGTTATCTTATGAATAGTGTGTGAACTTAAGAAGTCGAGAAGCGCAAGGCCCTGGGTTCGGTCCCCAGCTCCGAAAAAAAAGAACCAAAAAAAAAAAAAAAAAAAAAAAAAGAAGTCGAACGCTGCAGGAAGTCAAATGTTGCAGGAAGTCAAATGCTTCAGGGTGCAAGTCTTTTGGTCTTAAAAACTTCACCACTCTCTAGCCTCAAGTCTCTCTTCCCTTGCTCCTCAGAGCCATCAACCCTGAAGCACAGCTCTCTGCTTCCCCCACCTCTGCTACCCAGCAGGCTTGAGCTGTCCAGCTGCCTCTACTCAGCCAGCAGGAACCTGTCTCAGCTCAGGGCTCAGCTGGACCTGCCAGTGGCTCAGCTGCTGCTGACTGGGACTGGTCTGGGCTCCCTCCTGTTCTTTTCCTTCCCATTTCCCACTCAGCTCACTCCTAAAAGTGGCAAAGGAGAAACTACCTAAGAGAGAGAGACTCTCCTCCAGCCTATTGTTATAACCTCGGGGAAGGCACCACTGAGGGTTTCTCCCAGAAGACTCGCTCAGGGAGCCTCAGCAGCCTGATTGTGTGGCTTGAGAAGTAGTGTTTGGATTCTTCACAGTCTTTTTCTCTTAGCATCAGCCAAGGCCGCAGAAGCTTATGCTTCATCCGTCTTAATCGTTTACTCCTAGTTGTAGTAGTTCCTCAGCTCGACAACAAGGGGGTGCATGTTAGAGTTCATCAAACCTTCGTGAGCCAGCGCTTGCCGGACTCAGTGGCCAGTGCTGGCACAAGGGTAGTCTGGCAATCCTTTCACTCGACCAGCAAGTGTACTGAGAGAGTCCAGTGGCTACTATTAGGGAACCAAATAGCTCTTAATACCTTTGTTTACAGGAAAATGAGCATCATCCATGCTTAAAATACAACTCAATAAATCCAGCATAACACTGGTCTCTGTCATATATGTGCATGTGTGCATACATGTTTCTATGTGCACAGGTGCACATTCCAGGTGTATGTGTGTGCACGTGGAGGCCAGAAGTCGCCCTCGATGTTGTTCCTCAGAAGCTAGCCAACTTGCTTTTCTGAGACAGGGTCTTTCTTTACATGGAGTTTGCCAACTAGAATAAACTGGCTAGCCAGCAAGCCCCAGGAAGCCATCTGTCTTTACCTCCCTGGTGCTGAGAGTACAGGAGTGCACCATGCCTGACTTTGTCCTGTTTTCTGAACTCAGATGCCCGTTACTGCACTGGAAGCAGTGAACAGCTTCACCTAACAGTGAAAAGACAGACAGAATGCCCAACGGCTGCCCAAAGCTCAGAGACAGGGGGGACCGTACCTCTCTCTCTTCCTTCCTTCCTTCCCTTCTATCTTCAGCATATGTACAGTTTATGTTCATTTGTGTGTGAGCACACATGTAAGGTGAACATGCACGTTTGTATGCATGCACATGGAAACCCAAGGTTGAATTGAGAATTTTCCTTGATTCTTCGCAACCTTATTGACTGAAGTGGTGTGCTGGAAGTTTATGTCAACTTGACACAGCTAAAGTCATCTGAGAGGAGGGAACCTCGATTAAGAAAATACCTCTGTATGTAAGCCTGTATGGCACATTATTAATTAGTGGTTAATGGGGGAGGGTTCGGCCCATTGTAGGTGGGGCCATCCTGGGTCTGGTGATCCTGGGTTGTATAAGAAAGCAGGCTGAGCAAGCCATTAAGAGCAAAGCAGTAAACAGTACTTCTCCATGGCCTCTGCACTAGCTCCTGCCTCCAAGTTGCTGCTCTGTCCGAGTTCCTGCCGTGACTTCCTTCGATGATGAACAGCAATATGAAAATGCAAGCCAAATAAATTCTTTTCCTCCCCAACTTGCTTTTGGTCATGGTGTTTCATTGCAGCAATAGTAAACCCAACAAAAACAGGCAGGGTCTTAGCAAACCCAGAGCACAACAACACAGGCTAGACGGGCTAGCCAGCTGCCTCAAGGGATCCATTCCTCTTCCCACTTTCCAGTTGCAGGCAGGCTGCCATGACCACCTGGCTAATTACTTGGTTACTGGAGATCTCAACCCTGCGCCTCCACATTATGCAGCCATCTCCCAAGTTGTCATTTGCAGGGGGATTTTAATCCAGCAATATGGTTACTCTGGCTGGAATACAGACATGAGCTTAGTACACACCTTTAATCCCAAACGATGAAGGTGAAGTTAGTTTGTAGGAGGAAGCGCCCATGTTTGAAACAGAGAGGTGGGGGAGAAGGAGAGAGACAGAGAGAGCGAGAGAGAGAGAGAGAGAGAGAGAGAGAGAGAGAGAGAGAGAGAGAGAGAGACAGAGAGAGAGACAGAGAGAGAGACAGAGAGAGAGAGACAGAGAGAGAGACAGAGAGAGAGAGACAGAGAGAGAGAGAGACAGAGAGAGAGAGAAGGGAAGAGGGAAGAGGGAAGAAAAGAGAAGAGGGAGAGGAAGAGGGAGAAGGAGGAGAGGGAGAGGGAGGGAGGGAGGGAGGGAGAGAGAGAGAGGGAGAGAGAGAGAGAGAGAGAGAGAGAGAGAGAGAGAGAGAGAGAGAGAGAGAGAGAAGACTATTTAAGAGAAGCAGTGCAGAGGAGAGAGGAGGCAATTTTACTGGTTGAGTTTCAGAGGCTGGTTGCAGAGAGAACAAGTTACACACAGGTGGAGACAGAACAAGCCAAAGAATGAGAAGGAGCCAGAAGGTTAGAACATAGCGTTAGTTTGAGGCCTAGCAGAGCAACTGAGTCAGAAGCTGAAAGACACTAGTTTGACGCAGCGTAGAAAGTAGCTTTGAGCCAGAACAACTGAGCTGACCAGACAGCCAGAGGCCAGAAAGTGCTAGAAAGGGTGAGCTTACTCAGCAGGTAAGTCTCAGGGGCTGCAAACATTCTAGGCTTGGATAAGACTGTACGGAGGCTGGAAGCTTCCAGGACCAGGACTAGGTTGGTAGGCAGAGGTGGTAAGCCTCGGAGACAATGACTTCAGGTGAATAAAAGTTACTTTTACAGTCATTTTACAGTTCATTGTCATGGGACTCTGCTGCTGCTTCATGGACGGCAGAGTGCTGTTAGGTCATCCACAGAAACAGGAGACAGGGCCACACTGAACACCAGCACACAGGTGGAAGGGTTTAAAGGATCTCGGCAAGGTAGCTGGAGGTTCTAACCGACCCCAGCCATGCCCTGTGCTCCACCAGTTAACCAACTGGTCATGCTGTCCCAACACCCAGGCTGGTTTTCCTCAGGATGCTCATGCTTGGGAAACTACGGCTACTGGTAGAACAGGAGCCCTCGCTGCTGCATGGGAGATGGTCACTTGTTGAGCCCTTCCTCCCACTGCACGGGTTTCTTAGTTCTGGGAGGGTTTGGGGTCAGCCTCAGCTCACCGTGTTTGTCTTTCTGTTTCCTGAGTCTGGGTTACCTTACTCAATATACTTTGCGGATCCGTCCTCTGTCCTGTGTACTTTGTTATTTTAATTTTTCTCAGCTGAATGAAATTTCACCGTGTGCATGTATGGCGTGCGTACTTGATCATCTGCTCTTCTGTTGATGGGTATGCAAGCTGCTTCCGTTTCCTAACCACGGTGAAGAACCCAACATTAACCACGGATGTGCAGCTATACCCGGGAGGTATAGAAATGAGTCACGGAACTGTTAACTTTTGAGAAACCTCCCTGCTGGCCACGCCAGTTCCCACGCCCGTCACAGAGACTAAGTGACTTCTTCCCACACCTCTTCACTAAGCATCCGTTGTCTTTTGCTTTCTCGATCCTAACCATCCTGACCAAGGCGATGGATGAGGGTGGAGGGACATGGGCCACAGCGTGCATTCAGAGGTCAGAGGACAGTTCACAGGGGACGGTTCTCCTTCTAGATCAAATTCAAATCTTCAGGCTCTGTGGCCTTAACTACTAAGCCATCCAACCCACAGGCCCATCGACGGAATTTTAAAGACGTTTCCATAGTCGCTAAGGATATTTAAGACTTTTTAAAAGTACACATTGGCCATCTGTGTTTCTTTTAGGAACTGTCATTAGCACACACATATCTCCCCCTTTCTTCCATCAATAGCTTAAGTTGTTTTTATGTTTGTTTGTTTGTTTAGTTTTTGGTTTTGCAGTTTTGGTATTTAATTTTCACAGCTCTTTACATATTCCAGACACCAAGCCCCTATCTGAGGTTTAGCATCGGAATGTCCTCTTGTAACATAGACTATTTACTCTGTCCATAGTCCCACTTGATGAGCAGAAACTTTTTAATATTTTTAAGTTTATTTTACACATGTCTGTGTGTGTATGTATACGTAAGTGCGGACAGAGGCTGGAGGCAGTTTGAGCCCTCTTATGTGTGCGAGGAACTCAACTCAGATCCTCTGAGAGACTCTGAAGGGCTCTCAAGCACTAAGCCATCCCTCCAGCCCCGCAGGCAGAAAAGCTTCTATTTCAATAGCCCCGTTTCTTGCTTCTGTGGTATCTTGAAGTATTTCCTATATTTTCCCCTAGCAGTTTTAGCATTCTGGGTTTTAAGTTAAGGCCTGTGGCCCACTTTTCTAGCGTGAATTAACTAAGTAGAAAGACTCACCCCTATGTGGTAGCTCCATTCCATGGGCTGAGGTCCCGGACTGAATAAAGAGATCGCAGGCTTGGCACCAGCATCCCTCTTTCTTGACTTCCTAACCATGGATGTAAGATGACCAGATACTTCCTGCTCCTGCCGCTATGCCTTCCCCACCGTGACAGACTGTAGCCCCTGACACTGTGAGCTAGAATAAATTCTTCTTCCGGAAGTGATTTTCATCAGGTAGTTTGTTGAGACAATAGTACTGGCTGCCTGGCTCTGAATCCCTGATTGACAGGAACCCTGCAATACCCTGCTCCTAGGTACACGACCACCATCAGGAATAGTGGGACAGGCCTATAATTTCAGGACCAGAAGGCTGAGGCAGGAAGAGCATAGTCAGCTTGGGCTCTATAAATAGAACTTGTTTAAAAAAATATATAGTGGGGGTTGGGCAGGTGGGGGTACTATGGGCAAGAAGCCCTTACGACCTTCGAATCTTGAAGTACAGTGAAACCTATTGCAAATTCGTCCTAATTGCACTAGTCTTTAGTGAAAACGACTGAAAGTCTTCCATACTGAAGACCCTGAGTGCAAACCCCCATAGAGCAGAGGACCCTGCATCCTAGGCTCAGATCTGGGCTCCAAACCCATGTCCCCCAAGGGAAAGGACATGGAGGAAGAAGGGAGAGGAAAGGTATAAGCAGGTGACCAGAAATGCTGTTCCACAGGTACGTTCGGCCTTCAGACATCAGGGGCAAAAAAGAAGTCTTCTAGGAAGCTCACACCTGAGAACCATGACTTGAGCTGCCAAACTCCTCTGCACGAGAAATCTTACACAACTTTAAGCAAGCACTTCCGTGTCAGGCCACGTTTACAGCTGTCCTGGGGTCTGAGTAGCCCACAGGCTGCAGGCTGGACACTCTGGCCTACACAGTGTTACTTGGATGTAGCTGGCTCTATCTGTCACCTGACTGAAGGCTGAGGTTGGAGCCAACAGCAAGCAGTCCTCTAGCAAGGCACGGGACTTCATGCTAAACCCAAATCCTGAGGATACCTACTTGGCCTTCTCTGGAGGCCAGGGTATTTCTGCAGTCCTAGGTACTGAACTCCTCCATCTGTTCATGAGGTAAACAGCAGTAGCTGGGTCCAGAGGAGCCACAGGGAGAGAGTGGAGAGGGGAAATCACACAGTTGGTTCACCTCAGGGTACACCCTGGCCTTTCCCAGCGGGACTCAGGATCCCCATGGGGTCTGAGGCTCCCATCATAGCCCATCGCCCCTTACAGATTCCTTCCATTCCTTAGTCCTTGGGGCCAGTGTTCACTGAGCGCGATCCATCCATCTACCCATCCCACAAAGTGCTGACGTGTGTTAAATAAGGTGACCTAGGACTGTACTCTGAGAGTGTCCACCACTTGACCTCTAACCCACCACTAGTGGAAACCCCAGGGGGCTCGCACCATGAGTCTAGGGGAAATGCTATCCACGCAGAATTCCCGGACCCATTACCTCAGGGACACCAGCAATAAAAAAAGCCTCAGTTGGCCTAGATCCCATTCACACAATAGAAGCAAAGAAAGACACGCATTGTTCTGGTGGGTTTGTCCGGTTTTTCATTTTTGTTTGTTTCGCTGCATTTTGAACACTAGGGCTTATTTTCAAACAGCACACGGTTGGTCTGCAGAGCGGACCAGGCTGGGCCACAGTGCAGGCCCTGCCCAGGGCAGCTGCCAGAAGAGGACCCAAGCCCTGTCCGGTGGCGCGGCCAAGCGTCAGGCAAGTGCGGCGGTGGCTCTGCACCCCCGGCCCGCCCTGAACATGCGGGCATCGGGAACTCAACTAGGAGGGGGACACAGCAGCTTCGGGAATACTGGAGAAGTCCACTGAACTGGGTCGGACGGCTTTTTGGAAAACCACCTCATCTTTGGGGGTACACCTCTTGGCTTAGGTTTCCGCTCCCCAATTTCCCGACACTTTTCAAGAGTTTCAAAACAAAACAAAAAACAGAAAAGAAGAGGAAGAAAAACAAAGAAAAGAAAAGCACACATCTTTTGGGAAAAGGTTCTTCACACACCGGAAGGCTGCAGAGGCTCTCCCGTCACTGCACCCGCTCTGTGAAATTCTCCGGGAAGACGCCGCGGCATTTCTCCAGTTCCTTGTGCTGATTCCAGTCGCTCTCCTTCACACCCATGAGCCAGCCTTCATCCTGGGGCCAACAGAGCATGGGTAACACAGGCGCACCTCACAACACCCTCCAATAAACTAGGACCCAAGCAGACCCGGGAGGAGCAGACCTCGGAGGAGCCAGCCTGCCTGCTATTTGGAATCCCCTGTGCCTGGGCACTGCGCTGGTCTAAACCTGAACTGTGTCCTCAGTCCTGGCCCATGACCATCTGCTGCTTGCAGATGCGTCCCTCTTAGAATCCAGACCCTCTAGATCCAGCAAAGGCCAGCACCTGCCACACCCAGCTGCCAGCCGCTCCTGTCGCAGCCCGAACAAAAGCCAAGTCTCTTTCACCTGTTCCAGCATGGGGTCCACAACGAAGGCAGTGACAAATGATAGCTGTCACACTAACTACTCCACTGTTCTTCCAGTGGGACCTAAAATACCTGCCTCAGCCAGAAAAACAAGCTAATATCCG
Organism: Rattus norvegicus; assembly: GCF_021556685.1. NCBI lineage: Eukaryota > Metazoa > Chordata > Mammalia > Rodentia > Muridae > Rattus > Rattus norvegicus. Next base: position 24,202,267 of record NC_141551.1, on the reverse strand, counting down.
GTCTCATAGCCTAGTTTGATGGCAAATAATCCTGGACACCTTCCATTGTTCCAACACACCCTCTCCTCTCCTCTTCTGGTCCCTATGTCTTATCCCTTCACCCCCCCACTCCCTTCACTCCACCTCCCCATCCCCCCACCCCCACCCCCCCACCCCCCCACCCCCGCTGAAGCTTCCTTCAGAGCCCACTGCTTTGTCAATTCTAGGAAATCTGGAGGGTCTTCAGACTCCTGTGTATCTCTCTGGACCTGGGTTTCCCAAATCCTAACAACTTCAAGAGGGCCCCAACTATCAACCTAAGTCTTCAGACTTCTGGAAACATCTGGAAAGTTCCTTAAGTACTAGTAGTTAAGAACATCTAGCCAGATCTGTTCACATAGACTTGCATTCCTAGCTATTCTGGAGGATGACTGCAAGTTCAAGGCCAGCCTGGACTAGAATGAGTCCAAGCCTACCTCTAGACAATTTAGTGAGAGTCTGACCCAAAATTTAAAATTAGGGCTAGAGAGATGGCTCAGTGGTTAAGAGCACTGACTGCTCTTGCAGAGGTCCTGAGTTCAAATCCCAGCAACCACATGGCTCACGACCATCTGCAGTGGAATCTGTTTTCCTCTTCTGGTGTGTCTGAGACAGCTACAGTGTACCTACATATAATAAATAAATAAATCTTTTTTAAAAAACTAAAAGAGCAGGCTGGAGATATAACAGTGGTAGAGCATGCATGTGGCCCTTGATTCAATAAATTATAATTACCCAGCACTGAAAAAAAAAAAACACAAAACAAAAACAAAAAGAAAAACAGTGAGGTGATCCCATGGTTTGCTGCCAAATCTAAAACTCTGAGTTAGGCCCCTGGATCCTATGTGATGGGAGGATTGTTCTCTGTAAGTTGTTCTCTGACTTCCACATGTAGCACGTTACATGCAGGCACGTGCACACACACACACACACACACACACACACACACACACACAAAATAATGTGATAAAAATGTTAAAACCTCCAACAGATGTGCTCCACATTTAGACGCTGTGACAGCTACTGCCACCTACAAAGTTCATGCTTGGGAACTGTGCAAACAAGTCCAGAAGATAAAAACAAAAGCGGACAAACAAATCGCATACTACTAGGGACTGGGATGCGGTAGTTGGCAGGGTACCAGCCCGACATGCACAGGTTCAATTCCTGGCACCCCATGAACCAGGTACGGTGGTGCACGTCAGTGATCCCAGAACTATGGAGGCAACGGCGGGGAGAGCATTCTCAGACGCACGGTAAGTTCTAGGCTAGCCCTAAAAACAGGAGCCCTTTCCTCAAAACAACAAACAAGCAGGAGCTCAGAACGTTTTAAATAAGTTTAACGTTGGGTTTGCATTCACAGCTATCCCAGGACACAAGCCAGGCATGCCTGCCAGAGGTCCTGAGTCCATTCGATTACAGCCTCCAAGGCCAACTACTCTTCCTTTGACACTTGCCCTCAGGGGTTTTCTGTGCAGGCCTTCACTGCTGGAGTTACGGTGACTGTCCCAAATGCTGGGCCATGGCTGGCAACTCCCTGGACCTTTGCAATTTTATTCTAACATTATCTGTGTCCTACAGATCTCTGCCTTTTTACCCATCTCTTCTACATACCCTCTTTCAACCCCTGCAGTACCCATACACAACCACCCTGTTGGCTGGCGGCTGGTTTATATTTCTCAGAATCTCATCCAGCTAGGAAAGACCCACCGAAGTGGCCAGTAGATCCCCAGGGCTTTAGAAGCAGCAGTAGATGGGGCTGGAAAATTGGCTCAGTTAGCAATGTCCTTGCCACTTATGCATAAGGATCTGAGTTCCAACCCCAAAACCCATGTAAAAAGCCAGATATAGAGGAATGTACTGGAACCCAGCACTGAAGAGGTAGATATAGGCTGACCCCATCTTAAAAAGTATAAGGAACAAAAACTCCTAAGGAATAAAAACTAAGGTTGTCTTCTAGTCTATACACACATTCTCGCCTCTCCTCCTCTCCTCTCCTCTCCTCTCCTCTCCTCTCCTCCCCTCCCCTCCCCTCCCCTCCCCTCCCCTCCCCTCCCCTCCCCTCCCCTCCCCTCCCCTCTTTCTCTCTCTCTCTCTCTCTCTCTCTCTCTCTCTCTCTCTCTCTCTCTCTCTCTCACTACATTAAAGCCTGGGCACTCCCTATAGCTCAGCCCATATCTACTGTAGGCAGGAGGCCAACCACACAGAGTAGACCCAGTGCAGAAGGTCAATGTGAGCCTAGCACTCTGTCACTGCAGGCGGGTACCTTGCAAAAGGAAGGCAAGCCTCAAAGCCAAGAGCATGGCAAAGACAAGAAAGATACTCGGATGCAAAAGTTGGCAGGGCAACTGGAAGAAATGAAATGCACTACCACCGGCTAAAAAGAGAGCACGAGGACAGGGAGAGGGATATAAAGGAGATTAAAGAAGAGATGCGGGTAATTAGCCACCTAGACATGCCCTGCTCCAGTGGGGCTCTGCTGCCCCCTGCTGGCCATGCCCACCATCGCATCAGCAGCCCGGGGAATCCCCGCGCCCTGGGCTCACCTGCTCCTCTGGGTTCTGGAAGGGGATCACCAGTACCACATCGCCAGCTTTGAGTTGCAGCTCGTCAGTGTCAGTGGCCGTGTAATCATGCTGGGCTTGCACCTGCAAAAGTTGGGAGAGCATGTCAGGGGGCTAGGTCCCCCATCTAGTCTGCAAATGGAGGTTGCGGGGACGAACATGCTACTCTACAGAGTACACCAGCTACAGTGTAGCGGCTACGTTCTGAGGGGGCCACAGGGTGCCTGGGCTATGTGTCTTATCCTGTAAACAAAGGTGACACCAAGGCACCTGGGACAAAGGCTATACAGGGTTAGCTAGCCTACGCTCACCTTGAACATGAATCCCGGGGGCAGATCCAAGCGTCCAGTCGTAGTGCTGCCCTCCACGGCGCCATTCACAGTTGCTGAGAAGGTCTCCACCACCACAGCCGGGAGAGAGCTCTGGGGATAGGGAATGAGTCAGCTGGACCAATGGCCATGTGGGAAAAGCCACAGGAAGGAAGGAGTTGTGTTCGTTTGTCTTGTGCCAAACTACCCTGCCCTGTGCTCTTCCAGGGAACTGGGCCCGGCACCAGCACCAGCATGGGTGAGGAACACAGGGAAGCTGCAGACAGGCAGAAGACAGACAGCACTGGGCAGACAGACAACAGGGAAGGAAAAACAGGGCACGGTCCCTGCCGTCTTACGGAGGTCGCTTCACTGGCTGCTGTCTCCCCTGGCTCCTGGGTTCCACCCACCACCTCGGAGGCCTCTGCTGGCTGCAACATAAAATGCCAGCAAGGGATCAGATACAGAGCAGGATGTATCCACAACACACCACAGGAGGGCAGCGTGCACGTGGGAGAGTCACAGGTATTGGCCCGCCTGGCCTACAAACGTGTCCCGCACAATCCTGGTGCATCCGGCAGGTGGAAAGAAAACAAATGCTTGCTGACGGAGGGAGGAAGACGGGTGTATAGAGAACGATCTACACCTCAGTGAATGACATACCCCTACCTTTGCCTTACAAGCCCTTTCCTCTAAATACCCCGCTTCATCCTGCTCACTCTGCCAGCCCCTGACAGGCTAGCTAGGGCCTGCTGGACGGCCTGGACCCACGGAGTATGCTTAGGATATCAGGCATGATCTCCAGTTCTGGATACTGCCTTCTCCACAGAACACTGCAGTAGACCATGACAAAGGACCCACTGTAGGCTAACCTCTACCAACACTCAGCCTCAGTCACTTCTGAGCACTGGGCCCTAGTTATTCAACCTTCCCGCCCTCCACTTCCTCAAATGTAGCAAAGACAAAAGCATCCAGCCCATACCGTTAGGATGAAGACAAGAAAATTCTAGAAAATGTCTAGAACAGCCTATTAGGACATCTAAAATGTCCTCCCCCTTCCACTCTGCAGGGGTTTACCTTGAGGTAAGAGAGTAGGAGAAAGGTGGGACCTGAGTCACGATCACCCACCTTAGGGAACCCATGCCTTGGGAGTACTCTGGCTCTGCTACACCCCAGACATGGGAAGCCACCAGATGGGGACAGGAGGAGGGAAGCACTTACTTGGGCAGGCCCTGGCTCGGCTGTCTGGCTGGGCCAGGCCACAGCAAAGCTGCCCTCAGCAGAACTGGGCTCCCCGGAAGGCAGGACGCCAGCTTGACTCTCTGTGGGCTAGTGACAGGCCACCAAGATGGGGGAGGGGTAAGAAGGCCAGGTGGGAAAGGCATATTGGACAAGGGCAGGAGACAAGAGAGGGCGGTGTTCAGTGCTCGGTGTTAATGAGGGATGTGGCTTGGGGTAGCAGCGCGATCAGGATTTTGTGGGGTCAACTGCCACCCATTCCTCTAGTCCTGCCACTACGAAGGAGTCAGGCAGGTGTGACGTCACCGCACAGCACAGCATCTACCAAAATGGCCCTGGCAGCCCAGTCCAGCCTTATTTCTCTGGTGATTGCAGAAAGACCGTGTGTGTGTGTGTGTGTGTGTGTGTGTGTGTGTGTGTGTGTGTGTGTGCGCGCATGTTCATGTGTGTTTGCGCATGCACGCCTGTTTAAGTGTATATGCACCACATGTGTGCAGAGGCCTGCAGAGCCTAGAAGGCATCAGACCCCCTGGAACTGAGCTTATAGGCCATAGTGCACCACCTGATATGGGTACCAGGACTGGAACCCAGTCCTCTGTAAGAACAGTAAGTGCTTGTAACCACTGAGTATCTCTCCAGCCCGATGCCTGGCATTTTTACCTGAGTATCAAACTCAGCTAGCACTTTACAGAAACGAAGCTCTTTCATAGAAACTCTTGAGTCCCCAGAGTCCTGGCTGCCGTTGGCCCTTGCCAGATTGTGTTCTGGAAGCCTGATCTTGTTATCACCAATTGTGGACACATTCCTCCAAGTGTGAGTCTCTGAGATCCCAGGGGTGGGTCCCCAGAAAAACAGCTCTCTTAATACTTCACTATAGTCAGGACGCCTTGACCAGATGGCCGTTTTAGGTGACCAGCTGGCTACTTGACAAGGTGAACACCAGCAGGACCAGAAATCCAACCAATGTAAGACCCAGTCTTGAGGTACCAAGGAGCCCCATTACCAAGGTCCTGATAAAGGGATGCAGTCTCCCTGCACCCTGTGTACACGAGCACAGATAAGCAAGCATGCCATAGAGAGACTGGATAAAGGAGTGAGGGAGGTGTTGCACAAAGAGAGACAGCCCCCAGGGGTGCAGGACTGGTGCAGAACAAGTGTGTGGCTTACCTCCCAGAGGTCCCATGGGATTGACTAAGGGCAGCAGTAACAGGAAAAGGACAAAGTCAGTTAGCAGGTTAGAGACAGGGTAGCAAGCTCACCAAGGGACCCCACTCACAACCCAATCCTGCAGGCTCCAAGCTTGACTCTAATGGCTTCAGACCCCAGCTCAGGGAGGCCCACAGGGTAGCTAATGAAGGGGCAGGATGCTGGAATGACCAGAGGTTGTGAGATATGCCCTGAGTGAGAGCAACCCAGTTAGCCCACATCTGTTCTACATCCAAAGGAAGTCAAGCGGGCTAAGGACTGGGATAAGGTCTAGGTCACTGGGCAAAAGGCCTCACACCTCCCACCCCCACAAAGACTGGAGCCTATGTGGTTCACACAAGCACAAGGCTTGGTCCTGAGGCTGATGGATGGGCATTGGTGGGCACAACCAACCTGACCAGAGGGTGTGGGTGCCTTCACAGGGCTTGCCACTGGTGGAAGGGGCTCGAAGTCCAGGTCTAGTAGACTGGCCTGCTCTGAGAAAGGCCCAGGGGCCTCAAACTTGGTGACAGCATAGCAGAGGAAGGAAGCAGTTAGTAACAGATTGGACCTGTGCCTTGTGCACACAGAGGAAAACACACACACACACACACACACACACACACAGACACACACAATAGCATCTATACACAAACTAATACAGGCCCCCACCTGTGTGAAGATATCTGCTCGCAACTAGGACATCCAACTACTGGCTGTTTTGGGTTTTGTTTTTGTTGTTGTTGTTTTGGTTTTCTCTTTCGTTTTGGTTTTTATTTTTGTTTTTGTTTTTTGCAGTCAAGATCAGACCACTCCCATCTTTTCTATTCCCTTTACACCCACAAGCTCACCTGACCTTGCCCCTGTGTATCAAGAGCAGCTCAAGACTCTGGCCTGGTCTGGACATGGCCACCTCGGTCTCCCAACCAAGAGAATCCCAGGTCAAGAGCCTGGCACCCAGCCAAGTCACCCTCTGAGACAGCTCAACCTGTCATTCAGCTCAAGGGATGAGGAAAGACTTCGCAGCATACGCACCCCAAGGGTGTCTTCAGAATGGGACCCCAGTGTCAGGAGACCTTGGGGTACCTGCATGACAGCTACAGACAACACCCACAGCTGCCTCCATGTCCTTTTAGGGACCCTGGCTGCAGTCGATATCGAACGAGTCGATCGTAGCTGACTAGGATAAGTGTTCAAGGCTGAGAGGATGTTGGACAACACCAGTGTGTGAGGACACGCTGACTTAAAGAAGCCGCAGTCTTGCTTTGCCTGTGGCCTTTCTCCTCAGAGCTATGGAAGACTTCATCCGAGTCTAAGCAGGAAGATGGCTCAGGGTGCCTCTTCTGACCTCCGCTTGATTTCCATGGGAGGCCAACTCTGAGAGAGGGCGTCCCAGGCCTGTGCCCATCAAAGACTCCCATCGAGGAAGGCTGGAAAGTTTGTGAGGTGGCCTGTGGCTCTTCAGAGGAGCCTCTGCAGTCCTGAGGACACTGAGAGAGCATGTGTTCCCCTTCAATTGGGACAGGTCAAGTGGACCCACTTCCCAGAACAAGTGGCCTCGGGTTGACCTTAGAAACTTTCCTTCTTTCCTCCCAGGCCAACCTTGTCTGAAAGCTGGGCTGGAGATGTCACAGCCTCAGGACTCTGAATTGCATCCCGTCCATGTGATTCAGGCACCTCTGCCTCAGAGACACCAACCTTACCCCTTCCACACTTAGAAGTCACCCAAGGCCAGACAGCAATACACCCGAGGTGCTATACACAGAGGCCCCCAATCAGGGAGCCGCTCGTCTCTCAAGCCTGCCTGAGGCAAGTGGACTCTTTCCCACACAAGACCAAGAGACTGAAGGGATGCACACTGCTCGCCACATCACACCGAGGCACCATGGACAACATGAGCCCACCTCCCACTCGTGCAATGCCAAGCCAGACGTCTCTTCCACCCCTAACAGACCGTTAGCACCAGCTCCCTGAGGATGGACGCAAACATCAGCAAACAAGCCATGCAATGTCATGGAAAAGGGAACACATGGAGCCTGCTGGCCTCTGTACGGCTCCCTCTGACACATGGCCATGGGACTGGCTGTAGATCAGGTCCCTCGCCAGGTAAATGGGGTATGTCATGGGGAGCGTTTGGAAATCAAACAAGACAGTGTACGTAAGTAGCTATCCCATCTCCCCTCAGCATCCACTAGCCCCCATGGTATCCCATCTTTCTCATCTTAAAGACATGCTAGTCACCTGCCCAGGCTCCCTCAAGCCACAGACATGTTCAGGAAAAAAAGGAAGGATCCCAGCAACAACCCAGCCTGAGGACTATCAGTCCATTCCCACACTGACTATCCCTACCTGCCTCTGCACCACCTTCCCGCACAGGGGCTTTGGTTCCTCTAGGTAGTCCTTCCGCGGGAGCTGAAGGCCCACCCTTCCTAGCTGCCTGTTGAAGTGGCCACTATTCACCCTTCCAAGTTGTTTCTTCCACACTCCCACCCTCAGGCTCTGTCCCTCTTCTCCAGGAATCTGGGTTATACAAATGACCCTGGGGAAGTTAGAGTCTAGAGAGACCTGGCAAGGGCTCTGGCTAAGTCCCCGAGGGTCTGGACTAGCCACCTCCATGACAGGGAAGCCCTGCATGGGGTAGGAGGCTAGGAGACTTAAGGACATCTTGAAGCAGGGAATTGATCACCCTCAGCCGATCTGACGGTGTGTCTGTCGGCCTACTCCGATTTTAACGAGATGCTCTTCCACCCCAAAAGGCACACCCCCACCCCATCTCCATCTGAGGGTGGGCATTTCATGATACAAACAGCCTCCTGATAGGCTAAGTCTCTGCGTCTTGGTCATTATAGAGTTCAACAGGGCTCCACCTGATTCCCAGCATTGCCAGACACCTGTACCAAGTAGCGAGCCCGTCTCTTCTGGCCTAGCCCTGCTATCTCTAGCTGAAACAATGTCTCTGTGAGTCCTTCCCAGGCAAACGTCACCTGCACAGGGAAACATCCCATGGCTGCCCACCCACTCCATGTCCCCCATTATAGCAACAACCACTGCCATTGGTCAACCCTACCAGGAAACGAGGAGGATGACCTGTCACAATCACCTGTCCCTTATCTAGCCATGGTGCATGCTCTGATGGGGGGGGGGGATGGTGGGGTGGGGATGATGATGGGGATGATGGTGATGATGATGATGATGACGATGGAAAGAGGAGATGGATGGATCAAAGATGGCGGCTCCAGCCCGTCTCTCCAGCCAAATTCTTGGCTCTTGAGAGAAGCTCAGAGTTTCAGGGTGGAAGATGAAAGGCCATGCATGCTCTGAGAGGAAGAGTGATAGTAAGGGAGAGAGAAGGCTGGGCCGCGGTGGACACGGCTGACCTGGGAGGGGGTGGTCACGCTGATCTCAGGGACAAATGCGTCATCAAAAAGGCTGAGAATCTGCTCCTGCTTCATCTCCTTGGATGGGGTGTGTTTGGGAGGCGGAGGGACCGGTGGGCCTTTCCGGAGCTGTGGGCCAGCGAGGGGGAAGCGTGGGAGGCGAGGGAGACAGAGACAAAGCCATGGTTAAGTTAGTCGCTCCCACCCAGGCCACTCGGGAGAACAAATGACACCAAGATGACAGGTCGCCCCAAGGGAGACTCCAAGACAGGCAGTCCAGAACCACTGTGCAAAAGAGAAGGAGGAAGAGGAAGTGGATAGAGGCAGAGAAGGCAAACAGAGGGTCTGACCCCTGATATGCTCCCATAGCCCGCTGGGGGACGTCTTCCCTGACTAGGAAGGGGCTTGGAGTTAAAGGTCAACTCCCTGCTAATCTCTACCCTCCCACAGGCCTTCCTTCTGCCTCCCTAGGCTGCGACTTCCTGAAAGGAGCCCCAGTTCAGGCTCAGACTGCCCCAAGAGAAGTCAGCCTGAGCTTGGTCCCCACGAGGACCACACATAAGCAGACAAGGTGAAGGAAGGCCTTAACCTTGGTTTCTATCCACTTGCCCCGGGGCAGTCAAAAAGAGCCAGTGAACGGAAGTGAGGCCGGCACTGGCCTGGGATCCGACCTCACCAATGGCAGCACATTGCTCAGATGTGGGCTCTTACTGCTGCTCTCAGCAGGCATCGCTGACCTCATTTCCCAGGAACAGAAGCTCGCTCCTTTCAACCTTACCCAGCTGCAGCTCCCGAGACCTCTGCCGGAACCCAGAGGGCTTGAAGGAATGGGACAGGACGGAGAGGACTGAGGCCATTTGCCTAGGCTGCCCCCACCCTTTCCTCACTGAGACCATACTCTTTCTGTTCCTTTGATGCCTGTGAGTCCACCTGATAGGTTTCTTCCCTCAGGCCCTACCAGAGAAAAGGCTTGAGATCTGGAGTCTGGAGAGAGACGGGATACTCAGGGTCTGATACCCAGAGCAACTGTCTGGGGAGAAAAGGTGCCAAGTCAAGGAAACAGGACAGAGAATCAGGGAGACACGACAGGGGAAGTCCTGCACTTCTATGGATGGGAACATTTACAAATACCATTGTGAAGTAGACCAGGGCCACCAAGTTCAGGGTAGCCTGTGCAGACTGAGGTCAGAACTGGTCCTCTGTGGAGCAGAGCCTTAGGCTGGAACCCCGTTCAGACCCAGGCAGGAAATGATGGAGAGAGAGGCTAACAGCAAAAAAAAAAGTAAGAGAAGAAAACCAGGACGTAGAGATAACAGCTGTGCCTACCTGAGATGGGGACTTGGGGATGGTAGCCCCAGGCGATGCCCCACTGGCCGGCTCTGGCTCATGGTTCACTCTGATCTCAGGGGTAGCAGCAGGGGAACCATCTGGAGGAGGTGAAGGGCTCTTGTTCCCTTTTTCAGGGGCGCTGTCACTATAGAAGATGGACAAACAGAGAGTGACATCAGCAGGACAAAGAACCAGGAAAGGCATGGAACAGTCTATGAACACCTGGTGGGTGCCCACAGAGAGTTACGTACGTGTGTGTGTGTGTGTGTGTGTGTGTGTGTGTGTGTGTGTGTACCGCATGGATCCACATGTAGAGCTGTGTGTGCATGTGTGTGCTCCATGGAGCCACATGAGGACACGTGTGTACGTGTGTGAGGCCCACGTGCAAAGTTGTATGCATGTGAGAGCACGATGACCCCATGTGTAAACCCGTGTGTACATGTGTGAGCCCCATGGACACACATGTAAAAAAATAGTGTGCTGAAGCATGTGTCCTATGGATATACATATTAGTATGAGTATGTCTATAAATCCACATATGAAACCTAAGTGTGCATGTGAGCCCTTCTGAATCCCGTTATGGAACCGTGTGCATGGACAGGGTAGACGTGTGTGGACCAGGACATGTTCCTGTGGTTCACAGGAGGCTTGCCTTGGAAGCAGGGATGCACCAGCGAGAACCAGTCTCCTCCCCGCCTGGGCCTCATAGCACAAGCAAGCCAGACATCCTAGAGGTAAAGTGAGTCTCTTTTGTCAGACAGCAGCCTGGTCACTCAGCCTACTCCCTAGCCTGCTTGGCCGAGCTCTGCACCATCTCCCCGCCTGTCCCTTCCCTAACTGTGCAGATTTGACCACAACCCACGAGCCCTCTCGACCAATACACTTTTCTTCCCGTGGTTCCTAGGCTTAGTGCACACCCTGGAGGAACATCCCCAGGCAAAGCTGGTATGGATGGACTGGCCGATTCACCGCAGAGGTGACAGATGCTGCCAAGTCCTGAGCAGCAAAGTCTACTTGGAGAGGGATGCACTGGATACGCAGGGGCTGGGGATCCATCGGTGCGTGCAAAAGGCAGCAGTCAACAGCTATCGTAGGCTTACTTAATTTAAATAAATTAACACTACCAGCTCGGCTTCCAGGATCACAATGGACACATTTCAGATGCTCAAGGGCCAGTGAAGCAACCAGCTACGGTGCTGACGTGTGAAGATCTACAATGTTCTAGAAAGACCACTAGAACTGGCACCCCATATGCCTGGTCTGGGGCAGTCTTGTTTGATGGGGGTACACTTGCCTCCCTAAAGAATGCATAGCAATGTAAAATACAGTATACATGGGGGATGTTCTTTAGCAGTGTGGCTCCTGGTCTCTGCTCAGTACTCATTCCACCCGTGGGTGGTCAGCAGCAACCCAGGGCTGACTTTCGGGTGTGCGAAAAACAGGGCTACATTAACCATCAAACAACCTGCCCGGTAACTTCAACCTCCCTAGTATCCCAAGTCCACCATGCCCTCCTGACACTTGTCCCCAAGCAACAGGACACACGGGCAGGTTAGAGGTTAGTGGGCCCTTCAACAGGGCGCAGTCACAAGGCGCATGCGCAGTCAGGGCGGGGCCCGGAGGCCCGTGGCACTGCACTCAAGGCGGTACCTGTTCTTCTTTCTGCGCAGCCGTGAGAACAGTTTAGTTTTCTTTCTGTGGGAATGGTGGGGTGTGGATGCTTCATTTGGAGGATGAGCCAGGGGAACTTAGCCTTCCTCTGCCACCTTCTTCCTTCCTTCCTGCTTAGGGGCTGCTAACAAATGGCCGCTACCTGTCCTTAGTCTGCCTGCCCTTCAGCCTGTCTCAGACCTTTTCCACCCAGCCCGTCCTGCACCTTCCTACACTAACCTCAGCCTGCGTGTCCTCTACCTGTTCTCAGCCTTCCTCTCTCTGTTGCTCCCCCGGGATTTTCCTCCTACCTGCTGCCTGCCCTGATGTCTCCAGCCTTTACCTTTATGTCTTCTAGTCTCCCCTCCCAGGACCTCCCTCTGCCCTCAATCTGCACCCCCATGTCCCTGTCTGTCCTGTGTCCCTGCCTGCCAACTATAGTTGCCAAAAGATCTTAGAAGGCTATAGGAGGCCAGGGCGGGGCAAAATGGTCAACTTTAGTGCAGAGTAAGGTCAAGAACCTACTGATCCTGCCTAGACCTGACAATATTTCCAACTGGGCAAGGTCTTTCTAAAGTGACCACAGACAGACTAGCCTCATTTCCCCTTCCCTTCCCCCATGCCTCCCAGAACACCTGCAGGCTGCTCTCTGTCCATCCCACATTTCATTTTCAGAGGAGGGAAAGGAATAAGACTGTTTGTTGAAACAATCCAAAGTTCTGGGCTGCAGACCAGTTACCCAAGAAGCAGAGACTTTGCAGAGCAATGGAACGACGCTTACAGTGCTTTCTACATGTGTGCACAGCGTGCACACACTCAAACTTACACAAATATACACAACTGATACCACATATTCCAACTCTTATCCACACACAGAGGGGGGCGGGGAGGAAAGGAGAGGGACGGACAGAGGGAGGGAGGGAGGGAGGGAGGGAGGGAGGGAGGGAGGGAGGGAGGGAGGGAGGGAGGAAAAGGGTGCAATCTCAGACTCCAGATTGTTTCTATTCCTTCCCCTCATGATCTCCCTCAGGTGACAGGATGTCCTGGCACCTGCCCAGGAAAGGCAGCAAAGGACAAAGTACCAAGACACTGCCACCATTCTTGGACCCTACCTTGAGCAAGAGGCAGGAAGTCCTGCATGCCAGGAGCCACATCCTTGTGTCAACAATGGAGCCTGTCTCCATCTTGCCCTCTACCCTACAAAGACTCGGGGATCTACAGGCTACCCAGCCACATTCCTTTCTCCACAGAACAGGACTAAAGACTCTGTTTCCCTGATGCCAGGAGGCAGATCCCAGAGGATTTCCAGAGGCCCAAGGCCAACCCACAGAGACCGAGAAGGACAAGGAGGGGTCTCCAGAAGAAGCTGCCTCTGTGGGGCTGACCATTAAGTCACAGGGCCCCACTGACCTCGCCCTCCCTGCCTTAACCCACCTGGGCTGGGCCTTGACTGTGAAGGTGTTGCTCCCGTGTTGCTTCTCTAGGCTGACCAGGACATCATTGAGGTTCTGATTGAGCTGCAGGAGGAAGAGTGAAGAGAAACGGGCTTGGACGAGTACACCTTCTGCAGGAATAGCTTCTCACTCCTTCCCCTGCCTCTGCCAGGACCAATCTCCCTCACTCCACCGATGGAAGATGATAGCAGCACAATGAACCCAGAAAACCAACTGATGGCAAAGAAACCAGGGGATGTGAGCTGTAATGCTCACAGCTTCTGTCTCTGGGGGCCATCCTGAATGCCACACAAGCGTCTATTGTTTCAGGGGAGGGGAAAGTAGAATACTGGTCTAACCTATGCAAAACCTTTGTCTGAACCAAAGGCTTTACATATTAGGCAAGTATTTTTATTGGTGGAACCTAGAGGTCTGTTCATACATTTCACGTCCCCACGTCCCCAGCTCTTTTTGCTTTAGTTTGAGACAATCTCTCAGTAAACTGCCCTGGCCTCAGCCTTGAAATTATCTTACCTTTGTCTTCCTGCTTGCTGGATTTCAGGCATACGGCACATCAACATTTTATTTCTGAAACCTCATTTTTGAAGATTGCAGGATTCAATGTTAATCCTGGTTATTAAGGCCATTGTGCCAAGAAGCCGCCAAACCTAACTACGGCCTCCAGAAATTCCTCAAAAGCGCAACGTGACAGAAAAGCCGTTCCATGCAGACTGTGGGGGCTCATTGCAGAAAACACTTGTCATTTTACTTAGGCCACTAGGAAGCACGGAGATGAATTTTTCTCCTACTTATACAAAATTCTGCCTTTGGTACCTTGAACTAATTTTGCATAAAGGTGTCCATCCCTAAGTCCATTCCTACCTGTTTGATTTTTTTTCAATTTACATATTTCCCATTGGGGGAACAGCTCTGTAGAGCTGAGGCTCTCCTTCCACTGTTATTTAAGTTCCAGGAACTAAGCCTGAAGCCCTGACCGGGCTTGTGTGGCACCGTTCCCATCTCGACAGTCTCGCCTCAGATCTTTAAGAAGGGAGAGGAAAAACAGGAAGGAAAGAGAGGCCTTAAACGCGAGGGTTGTAGACAGGAAAAGGCCCTAAACCAGTTCTTTCTCTTCATCCCCAAAGCCTGGAATCATCGTTTACTTCATTGCTCTGGGTCCAAGGGACAAAGTCGGAGCAGGCACCCTATGGGGTGGGGGAGCTGTCACACCAGGCGTCTCCAGCCGCCATGCAGCAGTTTCCATTCTAATACAGCACAAACGTGTGAGCTTATCACGCCTCCTATGCCAGATCTGAGAAGAGAGACATCCTGCTTCCCCACCTTTAGAAACACAGGACACTGTTTTTTAATTAAGAAAATTCTGGTAACTTATTTATTATTTTCCTTCAGATTGAGGAAAATACTTATCACCATTTCTAGGCCCGAGCACTCGGGGTTGCCTGAGGGGACGATCATAGTCTGAGGAGGAGCTGATCACAATTCCCAGTACAGGCCTTGGTATAGCAGGCTGGGGCTGGACTGGACCACCCGCAGCTGCCCCAGGTAGAAAAGTTGGCATGGCCACCAGAGTACCCAAGCTCCCCATCCCTGCCTCACTGACCCTCTGCACTGTCCGGTCACCCTGGCCTACCTTACTCATCTCTTTATGGAAGTTTTCCTCCAGACCCGCGATGCTCTGGAACGTGTTGACATAGAAACCCACACGGCTGCCAGAGGGAGAGGAGGGGACGTGGTGAGAACCACATGCGACCGACCGCATGCTGCATCCTCAGAGACACAGAGCCCTGAAGTGAGTCGGTAGACACAGGGCCAGGCTGGCCGCCAGGTATCTAGATCCCTCCTGACTTCACCTGTTCCACAGGGATGGCAGCTCCTCCTGCA
The DNA here is from genome assembly GCF_021556685.1 of Rattus norvegicus. Lineage (NCBI taxonomy): Eukaryota > Metazoa > Chordata > Mammalia > Rodentia > Muridae > Rattus > Rattus norvegicus. Next base: position 24,187,262 of record NC_141551.1, on the reverse strand, counting down.
GGTCCACATTCATCTCCTCGAACACCTTCTGGGCTTTGATGAGCTCCTCTTCTGCCTGGGATGGAGAGGCAGTGGGGGACGTTAGAATCTGGGTGCAACTCTGCCCTAGGGAGAAGCGCCAGACCTACCCCCAGAGCCGTTCCCTCTCCAGCCTGGATGTAGGCCCCAGGGCCTGAACAGGATAGAGGCTAGACTGGATGTGGATCCCCACCCAGAACTTCCCACCGGAGCCCTAGAGGACACTCTGGAAATGGGAGGGTTGAGCTGCCATTACAAAAAGAGGGTTTCTCCAGGAGGCTGGAGACAAGGGCTGGGGAGATGGTTCCGTTGAAAAAGTGCTTTCGGGATAAGCAGGAGGACCTGAGTTTGATCCCCAGCAACCACGTGAGAAGCCAGGTGTGGTGAAACACCCTAGAAATCCCAGTTCTGGGGAGGTGCACACAGGAAGATCCCCGGAGCTCACTGGCCAACCAAACTAAACCAATGTGCCTCGGATCCCAAGGAGAGATCCTGCCTCCAAATAGTAATTCAGACAACTTCTCAGGGACAATACTTGACTCTTAGCCTAAACACACATAGAAATACAAGCGGGGGAGGGGGGCTTGAAATCAAACAACCTAGAGAGCACAGAGGCAGACTCCAGACTCAGGCAAACCCATCCTGTTTCCACATCAACTCCCTTGAGCCAAGCATCAGCCCTGAGATTCAGCTAGCCTGTTACTGCTTTCTATGACCCTTTCAGAAGGTTCCTGCTGGCTCTCTGAGGGCCACAGCCTGCTTCCCTTTAGTGTCTAGTTTCTCATTACTTTCATGAGAAAGTTTTTCCCATGAATCCCTCTCCTATGATCTGTCCCAACCAAGGATCAGTGGCAGTGGGTCAGCACCTCTAAGCTGAGGCAGGGAGGACTGAACATGGTGCTCATGTCTGGTGCCCATGACTTCCTACATCTCTTACTCTACCAAGAGGCACTAGACCCGTGCACCAAGCAGAGTGTGAGTCACACAGACAGGGTTGACTCACAACCCAGGCTCCTTGGGGCATCAGGCTCAGGGAGAATGTGAGGCCTGCACCATTCTAAGACTAGTGTTGGGACCACAGCTGGGCAGAGCACCTCTCAGACAAAAGTACCTTTTTTCCCCTCCCAGGCCAAGCTGGACACTTCATCCAGTTTAAGGACCAGTCCTCTGAGCACCCAGCCCTGGTATGCCCCAACCTGGAGCCTGGATGGGATAAGCGAAGGAACCGCTGTAGCACCTGATCAGGTAACACATGGGCTCCCGAGGAGCCTTTTTAGTGTCTAATTTCAAAATGGATGGCGGGGAGACAAAAAACAGTAACTTTAAATTTGGGGCCAGGGGCAGAGATGTTTTAATGGTTAGGTTGAAGTGTGCTTCCTACCCATCCAAAGGACCCAGATTCAGTTCTAGCACCTACATCGGGAAGGTCACAATCCCTTCTAATTCCAGTTTCAGGTGATCTGACTAACCTCTTCTAACCTCTGAGGGTACCCTCCCAAAGATGACAGACAGACAGAGACACACAGACACACACACAGACACACACACTGACAGACAGACAGACACACACACTGACAGACAGACACATACACACAGACACACACACAGACACACACTCACAGACACACACTCACAGACACACACGCACAGACACATACACACACATACAGATACACACACAGACACACATACATAGACACAGACACACATACACACAGAGACACGCACACACACACACACACACACACACACACACACAGAGCAGGGTCTAGCGGTGTGTGTTGTCCCAGCAAAGAGACACTTGAATCTGACAGGCCCACTAGCCAGTCAGCCCAGCCTATTTGGTGAGTCTTGGGCCAGTGAGAAAACCTGTCTCATGTGGCACAGAAACTCTCAGCCAGGAAAGGCACAGAAGCCAACACCTGAACCCAATCCCTGAGGCCCATGTACAGGTAGAAGACAAAATGGCTCCACGGAGTTTTGCATTTGAACTTTAAATCTAAAGTGGTTCTCGGGGTTCCAAGAGAAGTCCTTATGGTGCGTAGTTAGGTTAAGGGGTGCTTCCTGCCCACCCAGAGTCTCGAGAGCTGTCTTCCCAGCCTCATCTTTAAGGCTTTTGTTTGATCCTTTTTCTGTTTTTTAATTTCATTCTAAACTGAACTCCATATATACATGCCCCTACACAGTAAATAACAACAATAATTGAAGTAGATGGTACCTGCACTGGATAGTTTTATGTCAAACTAACATGCTAACTAGGGTTATCTGAAAGGAGGGAACCTCGGTTGGGAAAATCATTTTATGAGACTGAGCTGTAAGCAAGCCCATTGGGCATTTCCTTAATTAGTGATTGATGGGGAAGAGCCCAGCCCATGGCGAGGGGTTTCATCCCTGGGCTGGTCGTCCTGGATTCTATACAAAAGCAGGCTGAGCAAGCTATGAGGAGCAAGCCAGTCAACAGCACACCTCCACCGGCATCTGTGTCAGCTCCTGCCTCCAGGTTCCTGCCCTGTCTGAGCTCCTGTCCTGACTTTCTCCAATGATGAACAGCAATGTGGAAGTGTAAGTCAAATAAAGCCTTTCCTCACTGACCTGCTGTGTCATCGAAGCAACAGAAACCCTAAGACAGTGCCTGAGGAACAACTCCCGAAGTCTGAGGCTGTCCTCTGACCAACACACACTCACACACACTTAAAGATGAACTAGGAGGGTGGCATAAAGACAAATGGTTCCCTTTGGTGAGACCAAAGCCGGGAGCCTCTCAGTACGGATAGGTCCAGGGCCCCAACAACATAGAACAAGGGTGGGTCCACTTTAAATTCCTCGAAGTCAGGGCCTGAGTCCTTTGATATGTGCCTCATACCCTGGCCTTTTAGGAAACACTTAGACAGCAACTATGCACACCATACCACAAATACCGCACCTTAGGAAGCACTCAGAAGTGACAGAGCAGGGGAGAGCCGTGGGTAAAACAGGAGGCCTCCCAGCCCCCATCCCCCTCTCCGTTCTGAGACAAAGAGCTGACTAGAGAATCTGGACCTGCCTCGCAGGCAAGCCCAAGAGGCTGGAGCAAGTCTGAAGAGCTCCCAGGACCAGCCAGGGCTGGAGGAAAGCCAGTTAGTTCTACATGCATAGCCAGCAGAGGATACACTGTCCCTTAAAGTCAAGCCTTCCCTCAGGGTGGATTAGGGTCCCAAGTTGAAGTTCACAGCTTACTACTGTTGCCTACTGGGAACAAAGGCGGTATTAAGTTATCCGGTTTTCCAGCTAGGCACTAGGAGGGGAGGAACACAAGGGGGCGATGTCCTATGGAAAAGGTGAAACAGCCTAGCATCTGAAAAGGTGACCCTGTGGTTCAGCCTCCCCTGCTACTCCCCCACAGTGAAGCAAGGATCCTTCCCAGCTGGACCCCCAACCCACACCTATCTCAGAAGCCCTAAAGCATCCACCATGCAGGCCCCGTCCCAGAGACTAATGTGTCCCAGGGGCCTCTCCAACTCATTCAAAGTACTACACTCTGTGGGGGAAGGAACACCAAACGCAACCCAGGCTCCAGCTCTGTTCCCTCTCAGCCACACATGTGTCCTCATATTTCTCCTGCTCTACCCACCCAAGGCTGAGTGGGCATTTTCCAGACCTGTAAGTCCACACCCACAGGCTCTGAATAATCAATCGCCCTCAGTGCCCCCAAAGTAGCCCCAAGTCTTGGCCCTCAAGAAATTAGGCAGTGGGTTCACAACAAGAAATTAGGCAGCTAGCCTTGTCAGTTCCTCCTTCCCCATCCTGCACATTTGATACGTGCGGTTGGAGATGATGAAATCTATCGGGAGGTGGCCCCGGAAAAATGGGGCACTGTCCAGGAGAAATCTGACCTCTTCCTGGGTCAAGTCTTGGCTACCAGCCTCATCCCCACTACAAAGGGTTTCCTGAGTCTCAAGCAAGGTTGGAAGAAAAACAAAAAAAAATATGGTTCAAATGACCTTGATCTACCTGCCTCATCTCTAGCAGACCCCAGCCAAACTTTGACCAGTTCCAGGTTCAGGACACCAAGAAGACTGTAGGATCCCCTGGCAGGGTGGTGGTGTGGCCCAGTGTTTGGTAGAAAGTCTTTTACAACCTTTGTCCTTCATGTCACCTCCGAAGGATGACCTCTCTGGACCCAGGTCTCCCTGATAGGTCTTAGCATCCCAGCCAGAATACAGAGGCTTCCCGGAGTCTCCTCTGGTGGAGGACCCAGGTTCCGAGTCCTGTCTAGCAAGGACCACCTTCATGGAGCCCAGACCAAGGACCAGGTAAACTACCCCAGGGCTTGAGTTAAAAGGCCCACTCAGCTACAGTCTGCTCTGGGACCCTGGGAGTAGGTGTGCCATTGGGAGCAGATATGCTTCTTCAAAATAATTTTGGAGCTTCTGAACAGCTAGAGGAACAGGGCAGGAGCCCCAGAGATAGTGGGATGCTCCAAGGTGTTCCTGGAACAGGCTGCCAGTCATCTACAAGGAGCACAGATCTGGGTAGGTGCCCAGGTCAGCCACAACTTCTAGATGCTTGGTCATGTGTCTCCTCTAAAATAGGAGTCTCAAAGGAATCTAAAAGCCCCACCAAACCTCACCCCATGCCACACGCCTCCAGCTCAGGCTCTGGCCCTGCCTGCCTCCAAACCCCAGAAAGAAGATAGGCCCTCCCTGTGGAGCTTTCGGAGACTGGGCAGAGAGACACCCAGGAGAGGACAACAGACCAGAAGGCGCTAGCACGTGCAAGGTTAGAAGCCAGTTATCACCTGATTTCGGAGCAGGTTAGTTTGAGCTACAAGATGAGCCTGTAGTTTGCCTTGGCACCACTGGGGGGCGGCTTTCTCAAGCAGCGAGACAGGCTGGGGGAAGGAGGGAGGGAAGGAGAGGTCAAGGCAAAGGAGAATGGAGAGGCAGGAGGGAGGTAGGAGAAAAAAAACAGAGACATAGATAATTAAACACCAAGCCCACAATCCCATGCACAGACAGACAAGCCAGCCCCCATCTGGAGGCCGGCCTAGGGCAGGTCTAGCTTCTCCCCAACCCAACCCCCAAGGCTGAGAAAATGAGGGGACTTCCACCCAAGTGGGTATGGAGAGGGGCCGTTGAGCTGCGCAACTATGAGAAAAGTAGTCAGGGTAGAGGGGTTTAGCACACAGGGCTATGTGACCAGCCCACGGGCTTGTTCCAGCAAGACAAAGTCACATCGGATCCCATGACAGAATTCCACTCAGTGCATTGAGCAAGATAGTGCCACACCAGGGAAACCCAAGCTGGGTCTATTCTCGTTCTGGAAAACAGCCTCAGAGCAGGCAAAGGGCAGAAAGAGACCAGCAACAGCCCCCACCCGCCTGCCTAGGTACCCAGGGTCTTCGACTGTCTGGCACTGGGCTCAGCATCATCCCCACCCACGGCTGGGAAACTTGGACTAACCTCTCTTGGATTCCCTGACCCTGTCCCAGCCCTTCCTTACCTTGGCAATTTTGGCTTCATCCTTCTTTTTGGCGGTTTGAAGAGACTCATAGTGGTGCCGGGCGCTGTCGTAGTCCACCAGCTTCCGCCCCCGCTTGGCAATGCGTGACTAGGGAGCGAGCAGAAAGACGAGGGATCAGTGGGGCCTGATGCCAAGATCCCCGGGATGGGCCCAGAGAAAGCAGGCAAGAGAAACACAGCAGGCCTAAAGTGGCATATCTAGGTCCAGATTCCAATCTGGCAACAGAGCCTTCTGGAGGCAGGAAGCTCACCCTGCAGGGCACTCTGTCTTCTCTGTATCACCCACTTTCCTGACAATGGGGTTCGCCTGTCAGAACCCTCTAGCCAGGACCATATGAGCCAAACCTCTTCCTCAGCCAGGAAGAGCCACTCTTATCAGTGACTTTATATATCTGCACTGCCTATACGGAGATAGCCCTGCTAAACATCCCAGGTTCCTTAGACTCCTGACCATCCTTGGGCACAGCACCCAGAGCAGAGACGTTAGCATACAAGGCTCCAAGCACAGATTCAGTTCCAGCCAAAGCAGCCAGGTTTCTAAACATTGGAAAATATAAACACACCCACACAGCCAACGGGCAACACACACCCTACCACACACAGTACAAATGCAGGGAGGGACCTTTGGTTTACGTGTGCTTGGTCTTACACACATGCTCACACCTAAGGCCCTACCTGAGGTTAGATCAGTAGTAATGATTACTGGAAGGGAGAAGCTCGCCCATGCCACACTGCCCGAAAGCTGTGCAGGAGCGACAGGGATGCAGCTTTGGAAGCTGTCACTCGTGCTAGGGTAGGTATCACCCCAAGAAACTTCAACTAGACTTGGGTAAAATTTTTCTTCGGCGTGTCATCAGTGCCCTATATCTCCTGTAGGAGATACAGCCAGATAGTGGCTGGTCACAGACAGACAAACCGCCTGGCTGAGCAGATACCTGACCACAGGGCAGTCACCTCCAACCTGAGCCAGTCCTACATCATAGGGTTCTCCCAGACTCCAGCTCCTTCCACAAGCTCCAAGCCCAAGCAAGACAATGGGCCCAGACCTCTCTTACCTTGATATCAGGGAACTGGCCCAGGTAGGTATCCATGGTCAGCAGAGCCTGGTCCACCAGCTTCTGGTGATAGTCCATCCATAGCAGGTCATTGTTCTGAAACAGGAATGAGAGTGCTTTGTAGAGCTAAGCTGCACAGTCCACCTCTCTCATCCCAGAGCCCACCGCCTCGAAGCTCTATGGACTCTCAGTGTCTTGGTTTCCTGAGGCCGCAGTGTCCCTGGGATGACAGCAAGGTCCGAATACAGTACAGACTGACAGGGTGGGCAAGGGAGGCTGTGTGACTGACACTAACACACAGAAGCAACCATATCCACTTTCTCAAAGGCCAGTGTGACGAGTACCAGAAGCACAGCCTGCAGAAGAGGAAGGCAACTTGGCCAAGGCTACGTAGCATGTGAGTGCCAGAGACCTGGGGTACCTCGCATCGGAAGGCGAGAGACACTGCGGGGACAGGAGCTGACACCAAAAGGGCCCTGGAGGAGGGATGAAAGCCACTTACCTCTGCTATCTTGTTCGCTTCATCCCTGCCAGGCCACTCAGGCTCATACACCTCCTGGAGACACTCACTCAGCTTCTTGGAGGCTTCGTGCATGGCTGTGGGGTAGGGAGGAGGTACATGGGCTTCACATGCCATGCCCATCCAGCCATTACCACCGCAGATGTGGTCTAGCTGACCCACAGCTCACCCGCCTCAGCTCGACAGCCCCAAATCCTTACAGACAGGCGTACCTTTAACAGAAGCCAGGTAGGTCCGAAGATCCTTCTGCAGCCGGGTGCCCTCTGTCTGCCAGAAAAGCCAAGAACAAGTTCAGGTCCTGGGGACATCGGTCACCAACCCTCCCCTTCCTACTACGGATCAATCGCATGGCAAACCGGTCTTAGCTCTTGCCAACAGCCATCAACCTGTATTCCCCCTACAAGCTGGAACCTCAAAGAACAGCAGCTCTAGTCCTCTGGCTATTGTTACTGTCACTGTTACTCCATTCATTGGGAGCCCCACAGCCCCACCTGTCAGCCACCACTCAGTAGTGTAAGAATGGCTAGAAGACGAGACCCCAGCCCCATGACATCACTCCGGGGTGTTGCTGAATACTATACACACAGAGTACCCAAATGCAGCAGTACGGATCTTGGATGACAGTGAACTTGTGACAAATGGGCACAGAAACATGTCAGGTGGGTTCAAGGACAACCAGGCACGTTGTTCTTCAACTTTACGTGGCGCCCAGGAACAGACTCCCACAGTGCCAAAGTAAGGACAGAGAGCTCCTGTGAGTCTTCACAGGGACTACGGTGCTGATGGACAGAGGGTGGCAGACTCCAAGAAGAAAGGCCCAGAGTTAGCAGAGTACAGAAGTACAGAGGTATTGCCACAAACCCCAAGGCCCTGCAGCCCAGGGAAGGCTGAGAGAAGGAGCTAGCTGACTAGAAGTCTCCTGAGCCAGCAGAGTAGCAGATTCCCAGGGGCAGCAGAACCAGCAGAAAGGATGGAACCACAGGCTAGACCTCAAGTCCCTGTGAGAGAAACGGACCAGGAATGCTGAGGCCAGGGTACCAGGAGGGTTACAACAGGAGAGAGTCCTCAAACTACCCAAAGTGCTAAGCGGAAGGGAAAGAACAAACAAGTTTGAGGTTCGTGCAGTAAGCAAGTCAATTTACTTTCCTGAGCCCTGAGAATACAAAACAAACAATGACCCTGCCTGGCATACTACAAGTATTCCGGAACAGCTCAGACGACCCAGCAGGCCCCAGGCCTCCAGGCGTGGGTTTCATACTGGAGAGGGGTACGCAGCTGAGACTGGTTGTGTCTCAGGAAGGAACCGTCTTGGCCCCTCCCACTCTGGAGGAGGGGATAGAGACAGGCCCATGACATGGGCACAGGACACCTAGAGGGTGCAGCACTCTTGCCAGAAGATGATCTCTGCCCATATTGGTCCACCTCCAGGAAGGGCATTCAGGGACTGGCCACCTCCCTGGCTCAACCCAGCGTGCTCCACCCTCCATTGCCTAGCCCTCTTCCTCCGCTAGGCCCGGCACTTCTCCCCTGGTGCCCACGGCCCCGTATGCCATCTTCTCACCGTCACTGTCACCGCTTGACACGGGTGCTCTGAGGTCAGCAATGCGCTGAGCATCGTACAAAGCCTGGGAGATTCAGGGAGCACCTCCGAGTGGAGGGAGGGCTCAGGCTAGCCAGTAACCGGTAAAGATGGCTCCCAAGAAGAGCCTGAATGTACAGATCCATAAGCTCCCTCCGCAAGGTTACATAAACAGTAACAATGGCAGGGGGTGTGGGGGAGGGGACTCTCCAGCTGGCCACACTGCCTGCAAGTCAGGACACTCTAGGGGGTGCAGCTTTGGTGAGTCATAACCCACCCTGGGTGGGCTTCTCAGTACACAGCTGCCTTTGAGTCACCCGTGCGCGCTCCAACAAACTCACTACGCTAGACTTGGGTGGAATCCTTTTGTTGTTTTTCGTGTGTACTCGGCTTCACAGCCCAGGACCCCAGCAGCGGTGGTTTAAGAAAAGCACACAAAATAAACCAGAGAGAGTGAAAGGGACAAAATCTCTCTCTAAAACTCTCTCAGTTCCCCCCCTAGAGGACAGCTGTACTTTGAGGAAAATTGGAGGCCCGTCCTGGAACCCTGTCGGACACCCACACCCACACCCACACCCACACCCACGATGCTCAAGCCCTTTGCATGAAATGACAGAGAATACACATGGACCCCGCATGCATCCTCCTGTGCACTGTACACCATCTATCCCTGCATCGTTCATAATGCAGTGACATGAGCAGCTTACTGCATTGCTTTTGTTGGTATAATCTTGGTTGTTCTTGTTGCTGTTTCTATAAATATCTTCACTCTGCAGTCAGTTAAATCCTCAGACCAGCATCATGCAGATAAGGGAGGCTGACTGCCTAGTGTGTAGCCCTGGTCAGATGTAAGTCTGAACACCCAAGTTCAAGGCTCACTGGGAACAGATTAAATAAGGAAACAAAAGCCCGACTTAGAAGTGTTCCAAGACCGGATGCAGAGGCTTGCAGCACTGGACGGGCAGAATCCAGTACTCCAAAGCATCCACACTTGGACACCTTAAACCCTTCACTGTTGGGCTGGAGAGATGGCTCAGTGGTTAAGAGCGCTGGCTGCTCTTCCAGAGGTCCTGAGTTCAATTCCCAGCAAACACATGGTGGCTCACGACCATCTGTAGTGAGATCTGATGCCCTCTTCTGGTGTGTCTGAAGACAACTACAGTGTACTCATATATATTAAGTAAATAAATCTTTTTTGTTTTTAAAAAATCCTTCCCTGTTAGAGATGAAAATTAAAGTGTGCTCCTGGGGTAATGCTATTCTGTTGCCCAGTGCCATAGAACCTTCCAGACCCAGCTTCTCTTCCTGTTAAGCATCCCTCACCCTAGCCGTAACTTCAACCCCCTTCCTATGTCTTCCAACGCATGTGCCTGCCCTGTACCAAGGCTCCTTGAGCTTCCCAGACTCTGGGCTTTGAGCAGATAAACACCACTCAGTTGAGCAAGGGACTGCCCAGAACTGTCTTCCTTGGCACCTAACAGAATGGCTGAGCAATAACTCTCTAGAAGTTCCTGAGTTCCAGTCACAGGGCCATTAGAGCCCTGCTAGGGAAGAGTGTTCTAGGCCATTGCTCAGCTGGGCCCATGAATATTAGTAAGGGTCTAACACCTTAGACCAGAGGAGGCCGAGCCCAGCCAGCCTCCACACACCCATGCTAGGCCTTCCTCTGTTCAGTCCCACCCTAAGCCTGCAGACTCAGACTCCCATCTCTTAGTGGTTTTAGGGGACAGCTGGCTTCAGCTCCAGCTCTTGCTGCTAGGCATTCAGTGCCAGGGACAGCATTTTACTCTAAACAGCCAAGAGTAGGGCTTCCGCACCTCAGTGAGCCTTAGGACCCAGCAGTCTAGAGCAACCCTACAAATAAGAGGCCAGCCAGCCTGGAAGCCCATGATAGTTTCTAGAGAGCTGAATGGAGTATGTAGTACTGGACACTGAAAGCAACATGGATCCCTAGGATCCAAGTTAGGACACACATGAAACTATTTTGTGTGACTTTGAATAAAGTAATGCCTACAAGATATGAGATAACCACAGGCCAACTCTGATATGAGCCAAGCCTAAGGCAGTTCCTACATGTTAACGAATCAGCCCTAAGCTGTGAGCCTGGATGGCCCAGATCTCACACCCCCTGGAACAATACAGAAAAATTAGAACTTTGGAGGCGGCCCCAGGATTGTACTGCTGTGCTCCTGAGATGGCAACTCAAGCCTCTACACTGATCCCCACTAGCAAGGGGACTTCAAGACTGGCCACAGTGTGACTCTGGCTCCAGTAACCATCGAGTTTCCAACACCTTGGCTGCACCCGTCAGCCCTGGCCATTGCTCTCCAAGACAATATGAAACTTGCAACAGCACCACCCTCCCAGTCTGCCACAGCTGAAGGACCCAACAGCATGGGTCAAGCCTATTTCCAAAAAGTCCTCGCTGGAGATGAATTCCAGCCATAGCCTGCATTTTCTGCCCAACAGTTCACAACTCGGTGAGATGTCTGTTTAAATGAGACTACCATAACCTTTGTATAGTGTGGTGTTGTAAGGAATCTTTGTGTGAACAAAAAAGCATATCTGAAAGGCAAACCTGAGTCTTAAGTGCCAAGTGCCTCACAGCCTACCAGCTCTGCTCACAGCAGTCACTCAGGACAAGGCAGAAGTCAAGGGTGACCGTGACTACCTGTGACTGGCACCAACTGGGTCAGTAAAGAGCCATCCACCTGGGTTACCTGAGTAAGTAACAGCAGGCGACCTCTGCCTCCTCCAGAGGACACAGAAGGAGTAGGAGATCTAGTTCCACATCATCAGCCTTATACTAACAGAATTGTGTTCACCATGCTAAAGGCCCCAGCCAGAGCTGCAGGAGGAAATGGGGCTTCCTATACCCCTCTCTGATCCTATTTCTGTCGGCTGGCAAAGGACCAAGCTCACTACAGCTCCTGGATTCTCTCCCTTAAGAATAGAGAACAGTCCCCATACCCTGTCCACACCATACCACACCCCCAACCCTTTGCCAAGCCATCGCTCACACACACCAGGCTGGTCCAAACCTGTATAACCTCCAAGTGAAGGGCACTGTAATGCCAAAGACACCTCAAAACTACAGTCTCAAAACCACCCCTCACTCAGAAAAGGTCTCTGCTTCTATCCATGTGCTGGTGGTTCAGTTCCTCGTTCAGGAACACAAGAACTTAGAAATCCCAGCAGGTGCCCTCCAGGCCACGCCTATAAACACTATGGTTAGAACAGGAAGTGCCACTCTGCTGGCCCAGGCCACAGGGACCTCAGCTCCTGCCTCTGTGCTTTCCTGTCCTCCCCCTACCAGCCCAGTCTGCCTTAAAGAGACATGAGCAGCCCCACTCCAAGCTCGCAACACCTACCTCAGGGTTGGGTGAATTTAGAGGAAGTGAAACGGCCTAGAGCCCAAATCTCAATCTCTGAGCCCCCTAAACTCACCCCATGGCTTTTACTGCTCTTCACCCCAGTGTTTCACCTGACAATGAAGAAAACACCAGGAGCAAAGGGTTTAGTTCAGTTGGTAGAGAGCACAGAGCCCTGGGTTCCATCCCAAGCACTACGTAAACTGTGTGGTAGAGCAAGCCTGCAGGGCAGACAAGGCTACGCATGGCCCACAGAGTACAAAGGTAATGGCAGTCTCCAAAGGGGCCTCAGAGCTGCCCACAGCCTGAAGGAAACAGCTAAGGAGAGGACATGCCCTGCCTCACCAGAGACAGACTCAGAGGCTGAGGCTTCCTAATTTCTTGTTCGAGCTTACATTTCGCAGATGAAGAAACTAAGGTAGAAGATGCCCCCTGTCAGGGGACATACTCATCTCCCATTACTGGCCGGAGGGACAAGTAGCCATGGTGGCTCCCACTCATGCCCTGGGGAACCTCTTGTATTAGATAGCTGTGGCAGGCCAGGGTGACTTGTCCTCAAGCGCTCTCCTGACATGCTTTCCCATTCTCTCCCTGATGCTCACCATCCTCTCCCAGCATGCTCTATGGCCTTCCCAGCATGCTCCAGCTTTCTCCCAGCATGCTGTCATGCCCAGATCCCAGCTCCAAGTCAATGAGACCCTTCCCCTGAGTCCCAGACCCGCCACAGAGGCTTCAATGGGTACCTTCAATGCTATCCAAGGCCCCTTATAAACTAGGAGTACCATGAAGCTGGAGTCTTACAGCCTGGCCCTTACCCCACCCTATTTTTAGTAGAGCCCTAACCTCATCTCCCATGCCCTGCCCCATTCTTTGTGACCTCGGATTCTCATGGGTCTATCCTGAAGAAGCCATAGGCTATGGCCCAGCTAGCTCAGCCTCCCTCCTGCTGCCTTGCCTTTCCCCAACTCTCAGCCAGGGGATGGTGAAGTCATCTCCATTTGGGATGCTCAGGATTTTCCCTTCAGAAAAGTCCTTCCTTGTATCTAACTGTGCCTCCACGCTGCCCACATAATTAAGCCTGAGATGTATCCTGATAAGGATGCCCCGGGAGTGTTTCCAGGCTTTAGATCCAGACGAGTGCAATCTGAATCTACTTCCAAAAAAAGCCTTGGTTAACTGACCCTTCGGCTCGGAGACTCACTGTGTGATCTACGAAAGGGTCCTCCACAACCTCGCCGACCCACACCATTCTCCCCTCTGAACTTTCCTACCCCACAACTATGGTTCTCTCCATCGCCTACCTGGCAAGTGCTGTTCCACACAAACACTCACCAGCTGCTTATTGAAATTCTGGACGCACTGTTCGAACTGCTCATCCTTCGTTTCATCCGCCTTCCCCAGTTTCTGCAGGACCTGCCGGCACAGAGAAGGAAGGATCATCAGCTTGAGAAGTCTGGTGGCAGGAACAAGGGTGCTCAGTCAGGAAGGGCTGGGACACAAGGATCATGAAGACTGCCCCTTGTGCTGTGGTCAGAATCTATGCTCGCACTCCCTGTGTTGGAAGGTTTATCCTAACAAGGCAGTGTGGGCAGGTAAAACCAATGGAAGGTAACCAGGCCAAGAGGGCTTTTTTGTCATGTGTGGAAAATGACGCCATTTTCAAGGGAGTAGGTCAATTCTTACAAGTGACATACTTGTGTGGTGCACCTCAATACCAACGCGTGATTGGTTCCAGGACTCTGACCCAATACCAAATCTCCCTGTGTAAAATTACATAGTATCCCATAGTGATGCACACACCCTCCCTTGTACATATCAATTTGGACAAGCATTTCTCCAACCACCTGCCAAAGGTCCATATGTTGAAGACTTGGTCACAAGACTTGGTGCCAATGGGATGTGGTAGGACATGGGAGAGACTTAAGTCATTGAGTACATGCCCTTGAAGGGATTACTGGGACCCCATGCCCTTCGCTTTCTCTCTTTTGCTTCCTATCTGCTACGAGATGAGAGACTTCTCCAACCGTGTGCACTTCCAAATATGACGTATGGCTCACACAGGGCCCAAAGGCAACAACAAGTCAAACCAACTAAGGATTTTAACCAAACAGACCTATCCTCTTTTGTTCTGATTTAGCTTGGGGTTTTTTTGAGACGTGCCTGTTATTTTAATTGGGAAACAATCTCTTCATACAATATATTCTAATCAGACTTTCCCCTCCCCCAACTCCTCCCAGAACCTCCCACCTTCCCTACCCACCAAATTTCACACGTTCTTTCTCTGTCTTTCAAAAACAAAACCAAGAAATACACATACATGCACACAAACCAATAATCTAAATACACAAGCAAAGACCAATAAGACAAAAAAAAAGTACAAACAAAAAACAATATGGCACAAAAAGTATACGAAAGGACCACTGAGGTTGATTTCTGTTGGCCATGTGCTAGGCATGGGGCCTGCCCTGAAGTGTAGTTAACATGCTGCTCATGGAGCCTGCACTGAAGTGGTTCCCAGTGAGACTCCATTGCAGAAAACTAGTTTTTCCTTTGCAAGTGGGTAGCAGTTGCCGAGGACTTCTTCTTCCGAGTGGGATTCCCTGTCTAACGCCCCTTCTCGGCACTCAGACCCCTTTGGGCTTAAACCTGTGCAAAGCCTGGGCATGCCACCACAGTGTGGAAGGGTTCGTCTGTGCATCAGACTTGTGGTGTCTAAAGAACATTGTTTTGGTAGAGTTATCCATCCCCTCTGGCTCTCAGAATCTCTCTGCCTCCTGTTCCTGAAAGATCCCCGAGTCCTGCGAGAGAGTTTGATGAAGACTTCCCAATTATGCATTGAGTGTTCCAGAATGTCTCACTCTCTGGACGTTGTTCTGCTGTGGATCTCTGTGTTGGCTCCCATCTCTGATGATGGCTGAGCAAAGCAACTGACCTAGGACTATTACAGAATGTCATTAGGAGTCATTTCATTGCTACATTCTTTTCATGGAGTAGTAGTATTTGATTTTCCCCTAGGCCCATGATTCATAAGAGAAATGTGTTGGTTTTTTTTTTCTTTATTGAGTCTTTGGTTTAGGTAACAGGATAACTCCTAAGAAGAATTAAGCAATGTCCCTTCTGTTTCTATTTTGTGGAATAATTTGAAGGGTACTGATGCTAAGTCCTCTTTGGAGGCCTGATAGAATTCTATGCTTAGTCCATTCTTACCCTGGGCTTTTTTTTTTCCATTGGGAAGATTTTAATTACAACTTCTCTTTCACTGGGGCTGATGAGTCTATTTAAATTGCTTATCTGATCTTCATTTTACCTTGGTGGGTCATATATATCAAGGAATTTATTCATTTCATTTAGGTTTTTCAGTTCAATGGGGTACAGATATTCAAAGTTTGTCCTTATGATTCTCTGGATTTCTTTGGTGTCTGTTGTTATGCTCTCTCTATTTTGTTTCTTTGTTAATTTGGATTTTCTCTCTCCATCTTTTAGTTAATTTGTCTAAGCATTTATCGATCTTACTGATCTTTCTCAAAGAATCAACTCATTTCATTGACTCTTTGTATTGATTTCATATATTTGTTTCTAATTTGATTATTTCTTGTCACCACTCCATTGAGAGTGTAAGTTCTCCTTTTTTGTTCTAGACCTTTTAAGTTGTTAATATGGGGAGATATATATATATATATATATATATATATATATATATATATATATATATATATATATATATGGTTCTATATACCTGCCTTTTAGAACTGCCTTCACTGTGTCCCATAGTTTTGGATGTGTTTCATTCGATTCTAAAATGTTTTTTTTTTTATTTCCTCCTTAACTTCTGACTTGACTCATTTTTCATTTAGTAGAGTTGTTCAGTGTCCATGAGTTTGTAAGCTTTCTGCTGTTTCTATTGTTATTGATACACAGCTTTAATCCGTGGTGGTCATATCTGAAGGAAGCATGGTGTTTTTCAATCTTCTTGTATCTGTTGAGACTTGCTTTGTGTCCCAGTATGTGGTCAGTTTTGGACGAAGTTCCATGAGGTGCAGAGAAGGAAACTGTTTTGTGCTTGGGCAAAATGTTCTGTAACTATGTCAAGTCCCTTTAGTGTATAACGTCTGTTAGCTCCACTATTTCTCTGTTTAGTTTTTGTCTGATTGGCCCATCTATTGGTAAGAGTGAGGTACTGAAGTCACTCACTATCACTGTGTGAAAGTTAACTGATTTTAGCTGTAGTAGTGTTTCTTTTTTATGGATTTGCATGCCCTTGTATTTGATATCTAAATGTTTAGGATTGCAATATCCTCTTGGAGGATGTTTTGTTCGATAAACATGTAGTATCCTTCCCTATCACCTCTGATTAGTTTTGGTTTAAAGAGTGAGTTGTAAGATATTAAAATGGCTACATCTATTTGCTTCAAAGGTTCATTTGCTTGGAATAACTTTTTGCTTCCTTTTACCCTGAGATAATGGTGAGGTGCAGCAGAAAGATGCATTAGAAAGAAAGATGGATCTTGCTTTCTAATCCAATCTGTTAGCCTGTATTTTACTGGGGAATTTAGATGGTTAATATTGAGTGTTACTGTATTAGTGAGGGTTCTCTAGAGTCACAGAACTTATGAAATGAGTCTACATATAAAGGGAATTTATTGGAATGACTTACAGGCTGCAGTCCAACTAACCCAGCAGCAGGCAGCTGTGAATGGGAAGTCCAAGAGTCTAGAAGTTACTCAGCCCCATGAGGCTGGGTGTTGCAGCTGGCCTTCTGCATAAACTGTAATCCTGAAGAGGCCAGCTCCAACAGTTGTGCTGGCAAGTAAGTGCAAGCAGAGGAAGGAGAACAAACCCTTTCTTGTTCCACTGTCCTTACGTAGACCTCCAGCAGAAGGTACGGCTCAGATAGATTTACAGATTGGATTAGAAAGTCAGATCCATCTTTCTGCTGCGTCCAAGAAACATACCTCACAGGAAATATACCTCACCATTATCTCAGGGTAAAAGGATGGAAAAGGTTATTAAAGGTGAGCCTCTAGATTAAAGGTATGTGTCTTCCAGCTTCAAGAAGTGGGTCACATGTGTGCCCTCCATTTCTGAATTATAGTTCATTCCAGATATAATCAAGTTGACAACCAAGAATAGCCATCACAGTTACCAGGGAACTGTGTTTACTGATTCTGTTAGTTTGTTGTTATGGCGTGGGTTTCTCTCCCTCTTTAATTGACTTTTCGGGTACTGTTTAGTCCTTATGTCTCCTTGGATATAGTTGGCCTTCTGTAGACCTGGACTGGTAGATAGAAACTGTTTAAATAGGTTTTATGATGGAATGGTTTTCTTTCTCCATCAATTATGATCAATAGTTTCATGGGGTATAATAGTCTGGGTTAGCATTTGTGGTCTCTCAGACTTTGTAGAACATCCAGCCTGACAATTCTGGCTTTCAGAGTCTCCATTGAGAAGCCAGGTGTTATTCTGATGGGCCTTTCTTTATGTTATTTCATCTTCTTCACTTGCAGCTTGTAATGCCCTTCCTGTGTTCTGTATGTTTAGTGTTTTGATTATTATCTGTTGTAGGATTTTTTTTTTTTTTGGCCCTGTCTATCTGACCTGAGTTTGTTCTCCTTCCTCTATCCCTATTACACTTAGATTTGATCTTTTCATAGTGTCCCAGATTTCTTGGATGTTTTGAGCCTTTTTTTTTTTTGACTCAAGTATCCATTTTTGTTACCTTGTCTTCAATGACTGAGGATATCTTTTCCTCTCTTGTTGATGAGGCTTACATCTGAGGTTTTTGTCTGACATTCTAAATTCATTTCCTGCTTTGTTTCCGTCTTGGGTTTTTTGTTTGTTTGTTTGGTTGGTTGGTTGGTTTTTTTTTTTGTTTTTTTTTTTTGTCGTTGTTTTGGTTTGGTTTGGTTTGGTTTAGTGATTCTATTTATATTTTTATGTCATTCATTAACTGTTTCCATTAGTTCATTCAACTATTTCTTTGTGTTCACGGGATTTATTCATACCCTGTCTAGTATCCTTGAACATATTCATAACTGCTATTCTGAAGTCCTTGACTTGAGTTTTAACCGTATTGAATTTCTCAGGGCCCACTGGTGAAGGTTTACTGTCCTGGCTATTCATGCTGTGTTTTCACACTGGAGTCTGGGCATCTGAAGTTATCATGATAGGGATTCTTCTAGGTGTTGATATATCGAGTCTTATCTTTATTGGGTAGGTATTTTGTATTTTGGTTTCTGTTGCCCTCTCTAGAATCTAGGTAAATGTGGCCTCAGGGACACTGGTAGTGGGTGACAGAAAGGAGTGAGGTGGGCTAGGAGGAAAGGCTGGTGGGGACTATGTGAAAGGCCAAGGGAGATTTGGTCCACACCAAGAGGTAAGTCCCCAGGGAGTAGAGACTTGGTGGGAGGAGAGGCTCCTGCAAGCAGGCTGCTACATGAAGGACTCAGAATAAGTCTGAACTGAACACAATAGAAGACCAGAAGGCTACTCAAAATCACTTGCCCATGTGCTCAGTGTGGCCTCTATGGGTCTCTGATAGCACTGAAGGTGTTTCTGGGCATCTGTGGCTGACACAAAGGAATGTAGATAGGCTAGAAGGGAAAGCTGGGAGGGTCCATGGGAAAGAGCTAACCAAGAGGCAGAATTTCCAGCAAATGGAGGTAGGGTTTGAGAAGGGTACTTGCAAGCAGGCTTTTACAGAACTAAGGGAGAGATTCACTCTTCCTCTTTTTCAGGTCGATTGTCTAAAGTATATTTTACAATGATAGCAAACTGACTAAAACGCTTTTCCTTCTTCCTTCTTTCTTTTATGTGGGTGCTAAGAATCTGAACTCAGGCTCTCGTGGTAACACAGCATGCACTTCACCAACTGTGCCCAACCCCAAAACATTCTCTTTATAAGTTACCCTGACTGTATTATACCAGCAAGAAATAGACGAAGACAGTGAAGCCGGAGCACCCAGGACTCCTTACCTTCTATCCAAAGCTCTACGAACAGCCAAGAAGGGAGTCTCAGACAGGCTGTCATGATGTCACCAAGAAGAAAGCTTCAGAAACAGCCTAAGAGACCAAATGCCCCTCCCCACTGATCTCACCACACTGCTAGGAACCCCACCCACCCACTCAACATGGGCTGAGCAGGAAAGGGGCCAAACAGGGTGTCCTCACATACCCAGACGATTCTGCTGCCACGGCCAAGGCCCATGACACTGCAGGGAAGCCCAGAATAAACACAGAACAGACCACCACAGACCAGAGAGGGTAGCAAGGGCTGCTGGTCCTGGCTGAAATCACTTACCATCAACTTCCTACTTGAGTAGACCATTAGAGTGACATAGGTGTAGCCATTATGTTTCTTCCTCCATAGCCCATATTTACACACACACACACACACACACACACACACACACACACACACACCCCTCTTCCCACAGACAGAGCCCAATCATCCCACTCACTGCAGTCTCTTGTGGTGAGCTCACAGACACAGAGAACTGGGGAAGCAGAGACCCTCTGTATCTGGACCAGGAGAGGCTGAAGAGCACAGACGTTAAGCTGAGCTTTGAAGGATGAGAAGGGTGGAGCGATGGTGGGTGCGGGGTGGTACCCAGGTTCCCCAGTTATAAATGGAACTGGAGAAGTGGGAAAATGAGGCAGAGAGGAGGTCCCAGAACATCAAACTGACATATGAGAGGATGGGGAATTGGCTCAGTGGGTAAACTGTTTGCCCTGCAAGTCATAGAAAGCTGACCTTATGGGTGCCACGTTTGGATGCCAGATGACCCCCACGAGCTCCCAGGGATTCTCCCGTCTCTGCCCCTGTGATTAGTGGCATCACAGACATGGGCTTTACACAGCTTCCAGAGATCCGAGCTCAGGTCACCCCGCTCGAGTAGTGCGAGCTCTAGCCACCACCCTAGCCCCATCTTTCTAGTCTTTCGTGAACCGTCTATTTCTATCCCGGTTCAACTCCTTGTCGTAGGACATATCTGGAAATCCCCGTGGCTGTCATATAGATTCTAAATCACGCACATAATAAAGGGAAGCCCCAGACCTTCAGTCACTAAGAGATCCACACACTCACCCTGAATGTCGCACTTAGCAAGGAACAAAGAGGAGCTCTCACGTGGGACAAACGATAAGACTCAGACTGGCCACACCTCCACATGTATGTGCTTGTCAGCACAGGAGGTCACTAATAGGCTCAGAGCCATCAGTCCAGGAAGGCTTATCAGTGCTACTCAATGAATGCCACCTCCTATCAGGGTTTCCTCTCCTCACATCCTCAGCCCTTGGTCAGATGTGAGTGGGGCTGAAGTGTCTGTCAACAGCTGCCTGAACACCTCAGCAAGGGCTCCAGGCCTCCCTCCGCAAACGTCAGCTGAAAGCCCCCCGCAGCCGTAAAAGGAGACGGCCCACTTTCCCTGGGAGGGCTGAGATGAGCGGCTGGGTGGCGGCCAGTGCCTACTGGAGCCACCTGTGCTTCTGAGAAGGGAGGAAGTCCTCCCTAAGCCCTAAGAGTAAGAAGAGAGGCCCTGGGCTCAGCATTCTCCTGGTGTATGTAAGACACCCTGCCAAAGACTGGAGCAACTCTGCAAGAGCCCGTCTTTCTTCCTCTTTCTCTTCCTCTTTCTCTCCCTCTCTCCCTTGGTGTGCTGAGGGTGGTGTGTGTGTGAGTGTGTGTGTGTGTGAGTGTGTGTGTGTGTGTGTATGTGTGTGTGCGCGCGCGTGCCTGTCTGTCTGTCTGTCTCTGTTTCTCTCCTTTCCCTCACTCCCCCTCTCTCTCCCTCTGTGGTGTCTGTCTGTCTGTCTGTCTGTCTATCTCCGTTTCTCTCTCTCCCTCCCTCCCTCTCTCCCTCCCCCCTCTCTCTCTATGCTTGTGTCTGTCTGTCTCTCTCTCTCCCTCTCTCCCTCTCTCCCTCTCTCTCTCTCTCTCTCTCTCTCTCTCTCTCTCTCTCTCTCTCTCACACACACACACACACACACACACACACACACACACACACAGTCTAATGGTAGAGGTTAGGCAGGAATAAGCACTTTTCCAGAACTCAGGGTCAAATCCAGGAGCCATTTCCAGGAGGAAAGATAAGGGAACGGGAGAGCTGAAGGTCTCTGCCGTCCCACCTGCTGTAGGAAGCAGAGGAGGAACTCCACCCACCACTGACTCCATCTTGACAGACATGGGCACATGCACTCACCAGCCTTCCTCCCAGGACCCACCACTCCTTTGCTGAGACCCTCAAAAAGTCCTCAGGCCTTCACCTTTCTCATCATCTCCTCCCCAGCGGGCAGCAAGTCTGAGCCTCAGGAAGAAACTGTCTCCAAGTGAGTTTCATCCAGTCAGTAGGGTGCCTCCTCCACCCTCCCCGCCGATCTTCACACGGCAGAGGCTGTGGTTGGGGACCACAGAAACAGGATGCACACTCTAACGCCCTCACAAACTCACACTGGGGCGGACAGGAAGGCAAGCAAAAGGCCCTGTGAGAAACCAGACAGGTTTCCCCTGTGCGAAGCGAAAATGAGAAAGGGACCCCAGAATCAGGCCAAAGGTTTATCCATCTGTCCAGGTACCCCTGAGTTTTACTCTGATTCCCTGATACTCTAGGATACTCCTCTATGGGTCCCTCCTCACCCCTACACTCCTCTACCACACAGAGCTAGGATCAGCAAGCTAGGTGCTCTGGTTCAGAGCATAGTGGGGGCCTCCCTCTACCCCAAACTTAAAGGGTCTCCCAGGTTGGCAGAGGCAGAATGACAGCTGCAAGCCTTACAGGGAAATACAGAGCTATGAAAAGACAGACCAGGGATGTGGGAGTGGCCAGAGGTGGGTACCCAGGAGGAGAAGGGGTGCAGGGTCCTCCCCCCTCCTCCTTCTGTCCCAGAGGGCTCTCTGGTGGGGTGGCAATGGTGAAGATGACCAGCGACAGTTTCCACAGGGCCCATTCTCTATTACAAGGACCCTTAGCGTCCAAGATCCTTCCCAGCCCATCTCTTACACCCATGCCCATCTGGCTGTGCCCTAAAGATGAGGGGTTCTCCTCTCCCTCTCTGCTAGGACACTGGAGCGACCTGGGCTGGCTCTCACAAGGAGCCGGGACGCAGCCACCAAGCATCCAGGCTCCTGACAGTAAGAAGGAGGGAGTTCTGAAGAGAGGATGAAGGCCCATGCGTCACACCAGCCTCCACAGGTCCCCCTCGAACTCTCATTCTGAAAGAACCGACCTTGTCAAAAAAATGAACAGCACTTCACTGTGTGCTCGCCTCCTCCACACCCGCCATCTGACCTTTTCCTTGTTTGTTTGTTTGTTTGTTGTTTGTTTGTGACAGTGTCTCATGTAGCTCAGGCTGGCCTCAAGCTCCCTATGTAACCAAGAGTAAATTTGAACTTCTGATCCTCCTTCCTCTACCTCCCAAGTGCTAAGATTACTTCTGTGGCCAACACACCATTATGGAATCAAAGACGAGTTCAGATCCACTGCAACCACATAGAAAAGTAGGGCGTCAAAGAGCATGTCTTCTGATTCCAGCGCTGGGGAGGCAGGGACACAGATGGATTCCTGGGGCTTGCTGGCCAGCTGGAGAGCTAGAGAAGCAGAATCCGGGAGCCCCAGGTTCAGTGAGTAACTGACTCACCAAACAGGGGGGAAAGCAACTGAGAAAAAGATTAGTGTTGGCCTACACACACACATGCACATACACCCAAACACACACTCAAGCATACATGTAGGTGCACGTACACAGGTTTGCTAATCAAAGGGAGGCATCTCAGAGTTTTTTAATGCTGTGATACAATACCATAACCAAAACCAACTTAGGGTGGGAAGGATTTATTTCATTTATAGTTCCAGCCCAGTCCATCACTGAGGAAAGTCTGGGCAAGAACTCAAGGCAGGAACTAAAGCAGAAGCCATGGAGGGATGCTGCTTGTTGGCTTGCTCCTCGTGGCTTGCTCAGCCTGCTTGTTTATAGCATCCGGGACTGCTTGCTCAGGGGTAATACCACTCACAGGGAGCTGGGACCTCCCACAATAATTATCAATCAGAAAATCCTACACGGTTGCCAACAGGCCAATCTGGTGAGAGCATTTTCTCATTTGAGGTTCCTTCTTTCCAAATGACCCTATCTTGAGGCAAGTTGACATAAAACTAGTCAGTGCAAGAAGTCTATGGATCAGCTGCATAACTGTTAACCAAAAGCCTGGTGAAGAAAAGCAATTCCAGACTCCATCCTATCCTGCTGAATTGCTTTAGGTGCCCTTCCATGCAATCCCTCCTCCACCCTGAGTTCTATGTATCAAGCCTGAGAAGCACTTGTAACTGTGGCCCAGCCTCCTCCATGTACCCTGGCCTTCTCTGAAGAGCCCTTCCCTGCTTACCTCTCTGCAAGTGGGAAGGCTGGTGTCAGGAACTCATGCTTTCACTCTGCATTCACTGAGGCACAAATCTGTTCCCATCATGATTCTTTTTTCATGCTCAAATGTTCCAAATGTGACCAGTGGGAGCCTCCTGACATATCCCCATTTATCTTCCTGACCTTCTTTTCTAGCATTGCGAAATGTTCCAGACTCCTCCTATCCTGCCCTGCCTCCGCCCTAGAATCAGTCCTTTCTTCCCATTAGGTATCGCTGAACTGGAAATCCCTGGCATTTAGTCTTCACTTCATGTCTCACGCTCCTGATTATAGTCCTCTGGGGTGGTTAATATTGTCAATTTGATGGGAGATAGAATAACCTAGGAGAAGAACCTCCGGGTGTGGCTGTGACAGAGTTTCTATACTAGGCTAACTGAAGTGGGAACACCCACCCTAATCATGGGCGGCACCATCCCCTAGGCTATGGTGCTGAACTTGGGAGAAAGTGAGCTGAGCACTAGCATTCATCTCTCCTTGCTTCTTGACTTGGAAGCCATGTGACCGGCTGCCTCAGGCTCCTGCTATGACAAACTGTATCTCCTCAAACTATAAGCTGGAATAAACCTCTCCTTCCTTAAGTTCCAGATATTTTATCACACCAATGAAAGAAGTAACTTAGCCAGAAATAAGAAGAGCAAGACAGGGTAGACCAAAGGGCTTGATGGGAAAGAACCTCTTGCAGCATTGACTTAAGGACTGGGGATCTGATCCCCAGAAGCTATGGTAGGAGAGAGTGGACATAAACACACACACACACACACACACACACACACACACACACACACACACACACACACACGAATAATATTTTTTTAAGCAAGAAAAGGGAACCAAAGCAAAGACACTACTGGGCACATTGCTAAGCAGAACAGAGCCAGGAGTCTGAAGCAGACATGAGTCAGTGCAGCTCAGATCTATCAGTGTGGGAAGAGAGACAGACCAGGATCAGCAGTCACCAGGCTGTCACCAGTTGGGGCTAAGACCAAGCAGCAGCTTCTTCAGGCTTCGCTGGCCAATGCTAGCGTGATAAGTTCCAACAGAGGTCATTTTCCTCCAACAGGAGACTGGCCGAGGGATGCTCACAGGCCTGTCCAGACCCTTTTCTTGTTCCAAGCTGCCATCTGAGCCACCTTCAACCACGGCTTCCACTCTTCTTCTCTGGAACAAGCAGGCTTATGGTAGCCATTTTGTGAGAGAGCAGACAGAGTCGCACCAAGCAGGGTGACATAGGACATAGCTTCATCACCAGGTGGCCCCTGGAGGTGACTCTTGCCTCTTGTGACTTGCGCTACTGACTGCTTGAGGGGTAGCTTCTCATCTCACCAAGCTCTGCCAAGGTCTCCTCAGAGCCTGAGTTCAAACACTGAGGTCTAAGCCTTCTGTGACATTCATATTGACTGTCAAATTGACAGGATCTAGAATCACCAGCAGCAAGCCTCTGTGTGTCTGTGGAGGACTTTTCTAGACTGGGCTAATTAAGGTAGGATGGTCCACCTTGAATGCAGGGAGCACCATCCCATAAGCTGGGATCCCAGAGAGACAGGACAAGAAGAGCTGAGCACCAGCATTCACTTCTCCGCTTCCTCACCTCAGACGAAACGTGACCAGCTGCTTCCACAACAATGGACCACATAAACCCTTCCTCCCTCCCTTTCTACCTTCCTCCCTCCCTCCCTTCTTCCCTCCTCCCCTCCCTCCCTTCCTTCCTTAAGTTGCTTTTGTCCAGTACATAACAAATGCATGCTCCGTCCCTTCAGAGCGGCCCCAGCAAAAGCGACTGAGCCTGTGACTGACAGCTCAGGCCTGAGGAGCCACTGCTGTGCCTAACCCCCAACTCCAAGAAGGAAGGGAAAGCAACCAAAGAGAGAAAGGTTTCAACTGGGGTTAGCCTGTGGGAGAGCGCCAGGCTACTGGGCCCAGGGCCTTGCACCTGCTCCAGCTATGGTCTCAGTAGAGAGAATCGAGTTCCCACGCAGGAGCTCAATCTCTGAAAGCAAATCCAGGATGGAGAAGACCCTGGCCAGGAACAACCTTTGATGTTTTCTGCAGTGTAGCACCGGCTGGCCAGCCACCATCTGGCGCTGCCTTCCATCTTCAAAGTTAACACAAGTGTCTGTGATGCCAGTCTTGGGAAGAAGCCAGAGACAGAGTTCCATCTGTAGAAGACTAGAACGTTCACCCACCCTCAGACAGCCCCCCACCCCCACCAGAGGGACCCAAAGTAATGGACACCCATAAGATAGAGCTCATACATTTGTACCTGGGGTAGAAGGGTCTCCCCCATATACAGGCTCAGGCTACCTAAAGGGATAGACCTGAGTCTTCTCAGTTCAGCTCCTGAATCTCTTTAAGTCACCATCCTTGAGCCTCTTCCCCCCTGTCGTGCTGGGATTACAGGTGTGTACCACCAGTCCTAAGGAGAAAACCCAAGGACCTTATGCGCAGGCAAAGTAATCTACCAACAGAGCCACATTCCCAGCCCTCCAACATCATTCTCTCTTCTTACCGACTTTCACAAGGGGCAGATAACTGGGGAAGTGACAAGGAGTTTGCTAGCCAAATCAGTGAGCACTGAGTTCTGAAGGAAGGAACTCGAGTCCTCAGGCCTGTATAGTAAACACTGTACCAACTGGGCCATCCTCCCACCCATCAAGCCTGATTTTGATTGACTTCTGTTCTGTCAGGTTTTGCTATGTGGGGATATCCTTCAAAAGAGTAGATAAGTCAGGGAATACATTCAGGTGAGATTGCAGTGGCCAGAACATGGACAGGAAACGGAGAGAATAACCAGATATGATATGAAAAATGAGGGCAGGGGATCCAGGTTTGAACAATTAGAGAAAGGATGTCATTTCCCCAGGATGGTGATACATGGGGCAGAGAAGTACCCAGAGATGCCAAGAAGTCTAAGGGGCCATAAGGCTCACCCTAGGAGTCACGGCTGGTTCCATACCTGTCATCTCCGCCTCCTGTTAACCTAGGTAGGATTGCTTTTCCCCAAGCCATCCCAATCCACCTAGCCCCCTCCCTACCCAGCTCTCCAAATGTGGCCACACACCTCTACGACTCTCTCAAGCTCATGCTTAGCCTTCCTCGGGGATAGACAGCAGCTAAGCCCACAGCTCACAGACCGAGCTCCCTCCAGCAGCAGCCTTCTCGGCTGCAATTCTCCGGGGTCCTGCAAGAACCCCCAGCTTCTTGCCCTTTGCTTCTCGGTTAAAAGGGTGAAGTGATTGGAGATAGAGCTCAGCTAATAAACTGCTTTCCTTTATGAAGGTAAGCATGAAGACCTAAAATCCTAGAACCCACACAAAAAGACAGGCATGATGGAACACTGTAATCCTAGCACTGGAAGGTCAGAGTCAAAGGATTCCCCAGTCGGCCTAGACTATCAGGTCAGTGAAGGACTCTCTCTCAAAGAACAGAGATGGGCTAGGGCTTAAAGAGCTAAGTATGAAAGCAAGAGGCCTGGAAATTCGGGGTCCCAGAACCCATGTATCTGCTGGGTGGCAAAGCAGCTTTCTGCAACCCCAGTCTTAGAAGGCAGACACAGGATTCCCCACAGCAAGGTGGCTAGGAAGATGGGTGAGCCCTGGGTTTGACTGAGATCCTGACTTAGAAGAATAAGGTAGAAGAGAGGGCAACATCAGCTTTAGGCCTCCATACATGTCACACACACACACACACACACAGATAAGACGGTAGTCCTCAGAGATCATTGAGAGGGAAGCTTGAAGGACTGCCCCCATAGGGACAGTCTTGCAGAACCGGCAGCAGCCACTGTGTGGAGTCCTGACTGGGCCTCAATAGTCTGGCCCTAGAGCTGGGCCAAAAGGCTGGCAACCAGGCATGGCCAGTGGAATGTGAATGGCATGAGGTGACCCCAGGACCTGTCATGTTGGGTGGGGCACAGTCCCCACAGGCACATGCCCTACCCCTGGCTGTAGCCCTGTACCCACCTATCCAGATATGTCATCAGAGCCACCGCTCCTTGCCCCAACACGAGGGTGGCGTTATTCTCAGCCCAGGCATGGGGGTGGAACTGCCTCTTAAGCCACCGTCTCCCACCCCCTCAGCACCTGCTGCCTGGGTTGCTACGGAAGAACACAAATGGGCCCAGCGTGCCAGCTGTCTTAGCAGGCACACAGCCCTGGGTTCCACTCCCAGCACTATAAAACACAAACAGAAGCACTGAAAATTTACGTTATTCCATAAAAAAAAATAAGCGTGCTTTTTGGTTTGTTTTGTTTTTCTTTCCTGCCTTCTCAACAAGAGTGAATCGTGGGGAGATGGCTCAGCCAGTAAAGTGCTTCCTTGCAAACATGAAGACCTGGGTTCAATTCCTTCCCCCAAAACTATACGACATGGTAGTACACGCCATAGTTCTAGCATGGGGAGGGGGGCAGAAGAGGGAGACCTGTGGAGCTCACTAACCAGTCAGCCTAGTTGGATCAGAGACCTCCAGGCCAGTGAAAACCTCTGTCTCAAAGACACAGGGTACCTAAGAAATGACTCCTGGGGTTGACTTTTGACCAATACATGCATGCACACACATGTGAACACACAAACACATGGGAAAGAAAAGTCACGGGAATTCATATTTTCCTTCCAACTGTCCATAATTTCTTCCTATAAGGCAATAATCAATGGTGTGGGGGTAATGTCTGTGGTCCCAATACTTGGAAGGCTCAGGCAGGAGGACCATGAGTTCAAGACCAGCCTGGGCTGTATACCAGACCCCTATTGTTCCTGTCTTGGCAAAGAAAGTGACTTAGAAAGCATGGTAGGCAAAGAGAAAACTAAAGACAGTGCAGAGGCCAGAAAAGCCACTGACCTCCTACCTCTGTACTGTTGAAACTCATCCTTAAGTCTCCTGCCAGCCACTAATGGCTCCTAGAGCTTCTCATCTTTCTTTCATAGGAGATGGTGGGTATTTCTTGACCCAGCTGTTACCCCCACATCAGGGATCGAGCCAGCTTTATTCATATCCAACCCTGAACCTCTGGGGACCCTTATTCATAAGAAAACCCCGGGTTATTCAGCCTGGCACATTTCTGGAGTGGATAGGAGATCCTCACGGAAAAATCCCTGACACAGTTCAGCATGCAGTTCACTTTCTCTGGAGAGCTAGCCTCCAAGGTAGCCCACATCCCAAACACATACCAGGGCCTCAGAAAAAAAAGGCAGCCCACACAGGGGTTCCATCTATAAACATAGAAGCTCTGTCATTTGCACTAGGGTAGACACTTCCCCTCACCCATCCTCTCACCCCCTGTATTCAAGAGGATAGCACAAAGTGGGCAGGGTCAGGACTAAGGGGGCAGCTCAGGAGGAGACAGTGTAAGGACCAGAGTTCCAATCCCTAACTCCAGCACTGGGTGGGTGGCTATGGAAGATACGGCAGGAACACTTGGGCAGGCTGACTGCCAACCCAACTTTAAGTTCAGAGACCTTGTCTCAAGGGAATAATGCTGAGGATGATATACCAGGACACCCAATGTCCTCCCTCTGACCTCCATGTCTCTTTCTCTCTCTCTCTCTCTCTCTCTCTCTCTCTCTCTCTCTCTCTCTCTCTCTCTCTCTCTCTCTCTCTCGGCAAAACCAACCTGGACCCAAAATAAGACTCAGGAAGAAGGAAATCCCAGGGCTTCCCTACACAGAAAAGGGAAGGAGGGAGACCATACTCTGAGCGCCCGTCTGCCTCCTCCACCTGCAGCCCCAGCCTGAGCCACATACAGCACAGAGTTCAATTCCTAGAGACAGCCACAACCACAGAGACAACGCAAGGCTGCAGCGGCAGCTACCTGCAGACCATGGCAGCCTTCCCAGGAACTCCGTCAGGTAGAGCAGATGAATCCTGTCAGGAGAAGGGGGACAGGGTAGGGTGGGGTATAGGTTCTCTCCTTTCCCTTTTTAGAGGCAAAGTGAACTTAGAGAGTGCGCAAATCCGCAGGAGACATTCTCTCCCCTTTCTGAGAGTTTGAGCTTCTCAACTATCTCTCAGTTGTCACTACATTTCCCTCCTCCCTTTTATCCCATCCCCTGGCCTCCCCACCCATTGTCCCACCTAAATCAGAGCCCCTATCTACCCCCACCACACATGTCTGACCACTGAGCCAGTCCCGTGGAATAGAATAACTCATGCACTCTTAGTCCTAAGAAGCAGGGAAAACAGAGCCATCCAGAGCATGGAAATGGGGTCCTCTGAAGGCCTCTGGGTATCGGGCCAGTGCCCAGGGCTCAGTGGTGAGGCCCAGGTTTGCCAGAGCTCAGGCATCTTGGCTGAAGCCCCAGGGAGAGGCTGAACTTAGAAAAAGGTCCAAAGAAAGAAGCTGCAGCTGTTAGAAGGGGGTTGAACTGTTAAGGTTGAAGGTTGCCCTGGCACCCTATCCCCCTTCCGGCCCTGAAACCCCGGCAAAGCTCCTCTAACCATAGGCGGCCATGGAAATCTCCACCCTGTCACCAGCCAACAACTTTATAGCCCATACACAACAGAATGCATCACCGCTCTCCCTCCTCCCCCAGACCTGCATCGAGAGCCAGGCATGGTCACAGCTAACGGGACCCAAGAGTGAGAGACAGGCCCAAGCCTTTCTACGTCAATGGCTAAGGAAGGTGAATGGGTCCTGACATTCCTGCTCACCAGAACCACTTGTGCCACCCCCTCGTCACACACCTCCTGCCCCTATACCGTCACACCTCTCCAACAGGCCTTTAAGAAGGCATAAGCAGAACCAAACATACAGGAGGCTGCCTACTAGCCTCACCTGACCCAAGCCCTTAGGCTTCTCAGAAATAGCTTCTTTCTGGCCAAAGCTACTCCCCCTGGGAATGAAGAGCCCACTTCCTCTCCCCAGCTATCCTGAGGTCCCTGTGCCTGGAGTCAATTAGACACCAAAACATTGAATACTTGGGCGAGCACAAGCTGGGGAGATAAAATGTTTCTGGATGCACCTGAGGAAGGGGGCTAAAGGGCTTGACCTGGGAGGCTAGGAGCGCAGGTCAACGGGTGAGGTGTTTGCCACAAGAGCAAACGAATCTGAATTTGATCCTCGAAACCCACGTAAAAGTGTCAAGCCCATGCACTGGAATATACTGATGACCCCAGCTCTGGGAGGTAGAGACCGGCAGTTCCCAGGGGTTCACTAGGCAGCCACATGGCTTACTAGTTCCAAACCATGCGAGACCCTATCTCAAAAAACCAAGATGAGAGCAAGCCAGGAAGATGGGCCCGTGGTTAAAGGCAATAGCCACCTGAAACCCTTGGACAAGATAGATAGATAGATAGATAGATAGATAGATAGATAGATAGATAGATGGATGGATGGATGGATGGATGGATGGATGGATACATACATACATACATACATACAGTTACAGATAGAGTGATAGATAGATAGATAGATAGATAGAGTTATAGATAGATAAGTTATAGATAGATAGATAGATAGATAGATAGATAGATAGATAGATCTTATAGATAGAGTTATAGATAGATAGATAGATAGATAGATAGATAGATAGATAGATAGATAGATTGACTGCTAGATAGATGATAGTTACAGATAAAGTGATAGATAGATAGATAGATAGATAGATAGATAGATAGATAGATAGATTGACTGCTAGATAGATGATAGTTACAGATAAAGTGATAGATAGATAGATAGATAGATAGATAGATAGATAGATAGATAGATAGTTAGATAGATAGATTGACTGCTAGATAGATGATAGATAGTTACAGATAAAGTGATAGATAGATAGATAGATAGATAGATAGATAGATAGATAGATAGATAGATTGACTGCTAGATAGATGATAGATAGTTACAGATAAAGTGATAGACAGACAGA
The DNA here is from genome assembly GCF_021556685.1 of Rattus norvegicus. Classification (NCBI taxonomy): domain Eukaryota; kingdom Metazoa; phylum Chordata; class Mammalia; order Rodentia; family Muridae; genus Rattus; species Rattus norvegicus. The sequence continues at coordinate 24,155,949 of NC_141551.1, read as the reverse complement.
CAGACAGACAGACGGATGTAGTAATGTATATTTGTAATTCCAGCATGCCTACAGTGAGAGGAGAAAAGAACAGAGAAGTGTCTGGAAGGTCATGGGTTGGCTACCTGGAGGACACATAGGAGCAGCAGAAACAAGAGACTCATCTTCAACAAAGTGGAAGTTGAGAACCAACTCCCAAAAGTTATCTCCAAACCTCTACACACCCCTGACACAAACCTTCACTCACACACATACGAGTTCTAGATTAATTCATGAACTTAAAAGTTAATTTTAAAGAAAGATGAACAGAGTCCTGAAGTTGACCTCTGACCTCCACACATGCGCACGCACATGCTAGCACAAGCCAGCCCTAGTCTGAGGCAAAGCCAGTTACCTCCCCAAGCTGGCCTCCATTTATCTCTTCTCAGCCTTAGGCCTTATCCTCCCCAACTGCATTAACTTCCGTCTCAAACAAGCCATAAGAGGTCTACTTTGACGACTGCCTGGAACCTGGCACCTTGCCCTGGAGCTCAGCTCAGGTCTCCCTTCTCTCCGCAGCCTCAGCAGATCATCCAGACCTGAGGGGACACTGTGAGAGGTGGGCAGCTCCTCACGCTCAGCCTCCTGTCCCATAATGGCCAGATGCTCAGTGAGAGAAAGAGCCTCAGACCAAGTGAGCTGCATTGTCCCCAGACTTTAACTGAGGTCAGATGTGATGCATACAAAGTGAAGAGTCCGCAGGGGCTGTCCCGACATGGTGCCAGGGTGGTGGTACAAGGAGCAGAGCCTGTGGTAGAATGAAAGGTCTGGGACGTGCAGCAACTCTGACAGGGGGGACACCTCCCTAACTAGACCGGTAGTAGCTGCTGTCTGTGGCCACCCACTCACTCCCATGATGACCTGGGGCTCAGCATAGTGCAGGGCCCTCACGCTGCAGCGGGAAGATGATGCAGCTGGGCATCCTTCCCAAGGACACTAGGGACACAGAAATACTCGGAGACAGTGTGAGGCTCACTTCAAGCCCCATGTTGTGACCCCAATCCATTTGCTGTGAAACTTGGGATCTGGGGCAGGGAGTAGGACAAAAGTTCAGGGTCTGGAAGGAAAAAAAAAAGCCTAAGAACCACCTCTAAGGATGGAGACAGTAGCTGCAAGATGAGATCTCAGGCCTAGCAAACCACACTGCCCCAGCCCTTGGTCCATACAGCCAAGTACGTCTGTCTCTTGTAAGTTTGCTCATATAGGGCATTTCTCTGCTGAGGACCAAGGTCCTGTTTGTTATCTGACCTAAAAGCAAGCAATGGCCCCCCAACACACAGACACACAAACACACACACACACACACACACACACACACAGATACACACAGACACATACACAGAGAGAGAGAGAGAGACAGGCAGGCAGGCACACATGCACGTACACACAGACAGACAGATACACACAGACACACACACCACACACACAGAGACAGATAGACACACAGGCATGCACGCACACATGCACACGCACATGCGTACACTCACACACACACCGCCCTGACCAGCCACGAGAACCATCTGACCAGGCAGCAGATCTGCGCCACTTGCCGAGATTTGACTCCACCACATGCCTAAGCTATTTACTCATCCATCTGACCACGAAGGAAGGGAGGCCTAGATTAGCCTACTGTGGCAGAGTAGGGTGGGATAACCCCAGTCCTGCAGTGAGTTTCTCCACCACGAAACACAGCCTCCAGGCCTGTCAGGCATCAGCACTGTCCCCTGGTGTCAGAAGCCATACATCCTTTATCAATAGGCAAACTGGTCCTCCGATTCCACAACCCCAGATTCAACAAACTGAATACCAAAAACATTTCAAAAGGCAAAATGGTGTCTGAACGCACACAGATGGTTTTGCTTGCTGTTGTATCCGAATGATAAACGGAGTAGCATGTGTTCACACCAAATTGACCACCATAAACCATTTAGAGAGAGCTGGCACATATAGGAAGATGTGTGTAGTTAGTTTTGATGCAACTATTACATTAATTTATGTAACACGCTTGACCGCTGGAAGACTTGGACATTGGCACCCTGGGTATCCTCAAATCCATTTTCTAAGGACCTTGAGGAATGATTTCATGCTTAAAATACCTTCTGTGTGCTGGGCTGGAGGTCTAGACATCACTGAGGCAGGAGGCAGTACCTTGCCCTTGAGAATAGAGACAGGATTTACTCTGCAGCCTGGGCCCAGGCCACATGGGGTGCAGTGCCAGGCCCAGGCCACAGGGGGCGCAGTGCCAGGCGCGGAGAAATAACTTCTAGCTTCTATAGGGTCAACAGCATAGCTGTTTCCTCCCTAGAACAGTTTTTAAAACCTAGTATCTCAGTGATTTTAAGAGGAATTTTGTAGAAATAATGGAAAATAAAATACACCGTATATAATTTAGAGTAAAAAGTGTTTCAGAGCTGGAGAAATGACTCAATCAAGCGAATGCAAGTGTAAGGGCCAGAGCTCAGGTCCCGAGCTTCCTCGTAAATCCCGGGGCACAGCACTGCGCACCAGTAACTCCGACACTGGAGGAGGCAGACGCAGGGGTCTCATGCACAGCAAGCTCCGGGTTCCAGGAGACACCTCGTTCCCAAGACTAAGGTTCTCTGGCCTCCAGCACCAATTGTGAGGCTGAGTTGTCACCTTCAGTCTTGCTCTTGAAACGCAGGCCTCCACCACCTACCAAACAGTACAAACTTCCACTCCAGGTGGGATTAGGGCTACATCTTAATTAAGGGTCAAGTGCTTCAGGGGCTAAAGTCCACCTCACCTATATATGTCTCCTCTCCTTTCTACTGCAAGAGAGGTAGGTGGTCACCCGCAAGTCTGGTTGGGCCAGAGACAGAGTCTGAAATGTCAACCACAGGACCAAGCATCTTTTTCTTTCTTTTCAAAATACATTTTATTACATCTGTGTATTTGTTCGTTCATTCATTCATTCATGTGTACCTACACGTGCATGTGAGCATATGTACCATGGCACGTATGTGGAAGTCGGCCCTCTTCTTCCAACCTATGGAATCCCCAGGGATCTGGGATAGAACGCTGGAGGTCAGGCTTGATGACAAGTGCCTTTTTATTTCCCCAGCCACCTTGCCGGCCCCTTAGTTTCTTCACTGGGACTCACAACACTGCAACAATGGTGGCAGGACGTAGGTAGTTATGATTCGTGGCTATTATTATTAACGATATTAGATCAAGCTTCCCTTGGGCAGGAAAAGCAGCCTTTCTCTTCTCCATTAATCAGCCCCGCCCCTTAATGGCTAAATGGCATATGAAATTAGGAGGTGGCAACCTCTTGTAGGGGGCTTTAGAGGCCTGGCTTTCTGAGGAAGCAGGTTTCATTAACCCGGTTTCAGAAGGGGAGCCTGAGGTTACAGAGACTGCCGTGATTTGCCCAAGGACAGAACAGTGTTGCTATGGGGCGATGACTCAGCCTGTGATCATCCACTGCAACATTGCCTGTGTGGGACCCCTGCAGTTACCTTTGGTAGCATTTTGAGGTGCCTCTCCCATGCTTCCCAAAGTCTGCTCTGAACGGGCACCCCAGCCCACCTGGCCCTGCACAAACACCCAAGCCAAGACACACATCTGTCCTAGCCTGTCCCTCTGTGGTATAACATTTTAGGATTAGTATCCTTTTCTTTGCATTCTTAAGACTTGGTGGAAGCTGGCCAAAGAGGCAGCTTTTAGGAAAACACAACACACCAGACATCCACCAGGAAGTCCCCACTACCAGAGGTGGCTTCTCACCTGGAGACCAGAACTTCTCCCTAGCCTTTCCCATCTAGCCAGCCACCTGCATCTGTAGTCACACCTAAAGACCCAAGCTCAGGCATAGGTCTCCATAAATGGAACACACTCCTGCTGTAGCCACTTGTGTGACAGCCAGGTATGTCTCCAGCTAGGGTGCTTAGCGCACAGTGGGCGCTACGTGTCCCATCCTGTGCAAGTTCATCACCATGCCAACAGTGTCAAGAGACAGAGAAAGGACTCAGGTTAGTTTATTAGTGGAGCTGAGTTAACTCTAAAATACTCTGATTCAAAGTACAAGCTTTCTACCTTCAAGACTGCCTCTCTGCACAACACTTATTCGTGTGCATGTACACCACACACACACACACACACACACACACACACACACACACACACACACACACACACAGACTGTTATCCTAAGCCCTAACCGGCTAACAACTCAGCAGGGATTAGCTGTCTACAGAGGCCTATAATAGACACTCCCAGGGAGCGATCTGAGTAGTGAGCCTTGTAGGGAAAGAGGGTTCCAAGGAGGTTCTGTGGCATCAGTCTACCTCTTAGCTGACATGTAGTGAGCATGTACTATATAGCCATGCATCTGTCAAAGGCTTTCTGTTCTTCACAATCAATCATGCCTATGATGAGAGCTGTTGAGAGCTGTTGTTATCCCCAGTTTATCGCCCAGTAGGGCGGTGGGGAGGTCAGGAAGAACCTGCCACCTGACTAAGGTCCTGCAGCCAGTCAGGGGGACCTAGAGGCCCCATGCTTTCTGCTCCCACCCAGGGTGATATACAGGATAGAAAATCTACCTCAGGGGATGAGCTATATGCAACAGAGGACTGAAACTTTCTCAGTATTGTCCCAGCTTCCCTACTTGGAAAGAATGTACCCAAGGCCGCCAGTGCAGAAGCCAGAGCAGGAGGGTGGAAAGGGAACCTCAGAAGATGAACTGCAAGGCAGTGGGGAAAGTGGTCTGCCTCTGCGGCTGGGGGACTTCTGGGGGGGCAGAGATTCCCACTCCAGCATGCAACTTCATTTTTACCCAGCCACGCCTTCCCTCTCATGGCACTGAAATTCTCTCCATCCTCTCTAGCCCTTTGTACCTCACCAGGCCTTTGTGTTCTAAGCATCCAGCAGGCTCTCCCTTGTCTACCATCCCCCAAGATAATAGCAATTACCTGACTTCTACCTGCCACAGCCAGTAGAGTTCTGAGGCGGCCAGGCCTGGAGGCGGGGCTCAGGAAGACCCCATGGACACACTCACAGCTCTTCAACGCCTTCCTGAGCCCAGTGTCTCCAGAGCATCTCTCCTGACCCCACTCCCAAGTACCCAACACCCCACACAGGATGCAGGACCTTGCAGAGAATAGAAACCATTTACATAAAGAATTTTCAGGAAATCTGATCTAGGCTGGAAGATTCAGCAGAGCGTGCCCAAGCTCAAGGAGAGAGGCCCGGTGCGGAGAGTTTCAGGAGGAAAAGAGATGGTCCAGCCATCTCCAGGGTAGAGGGAAATACAGAGATAGAAAGGGGATGTTGAAGATGCCTTTCATGAAGCACAGCAGCTTTAGCCTGGGTCCTCAGACTGGAGAGACGCCGGTGTAAGTAAAACCAGTGACCCGGATGACCTCAGTTGCAAGGGCTACGTGATTCGTGATTCGAGCAGGCAGTCAGGATTATGCAGCAAAAGCCCATTCTGTTAAAGGGAACAAACATACGCTCCTCCAGGGAGCCAAGCTACTCTTTGGGTCACTACCAGAAGCGTTATGTTCAAACCCAGCTCATACTAAGAAGTCTGATGTGCCTTCCACGTGGGAAGAGCTTGACCACGCAGAGGAGCACAGTGCAATGGCTCGCCATGTGTCATGGCGGCATATCAGCGACTGACGTGATGCTGCAGTTCACCGCCATGGGTCAGGGTCTTACGGATGACAGCGGCTGCCCCTTTCTTTGCTAAGCATCTGCTCCATAGGCCAGAGATGTGCTGTGCACTGACAGCCCCGGACTTCCCACTCCCACTGGGGTTCCAAACGCTCTTGTTCGCACCCCTCCAAGCATGCCCAAGGACAGCCACAGTCAAGGGAAGATTACCTAGTTGTGCATTCCCACCATAACCCAAGACCTTCTACCTGTGCTCAACCACTGGCCCAATACTGTGAGAGCGAAGCCCAGCCTCCCTCGTGCACTCTCCCCTGAGGACTCCTAGGCCTTGGACTAGGGCAGGCAAAGATTCCACACCCCCACCCCAGCTGTCCTTTTCCCCAACCACCCCATCCCCCACGGCCCCTGCTGGCCAACCTCTAATCCTCCTGTCATCTGACCCAGCCTCCACCCTAAACTGGCTTTGCCGAGCCACCCTTCTGAGGCCCAAAAATGGACACAGTCATTTATAGAGGGTCAGCTAAGCCAAATGCAATGGGATGATGACCTCATGATTCCATGGGCATAGGCACACTTGCTCTCTGCGGGCATACAGCAGCCGTACTGAATAAGTCCCATGGAGGCCTGAATGATACGCTTCCTGCCTGAAGCAGCACGCAGGGACTCAACCTAGGACAAGGCAGCTGGCATGTGTGCAACCAGGAAAGTAGAGGAGAGCACAAGCAGCTAACTCCCTGGTCTGGGCCAGCCAGGGCTCCCAGATCAAGCACCCAAATACCCGAATTCATTCATAAACATCCACTAAACACCCATCAGAGCCAGACACAAGAGGGGTACAAATAGATCTGCCCAGGACCGTGAAGGAGGCAGATGAATCAAAGGTACTCAAAACCCAAGGAGGCAGATGAATCAAAGGTACCCAAAACCCATTAGGGAAGACAGCGGAAAGGTGGCTCTATGACCCACATGGGACCCCATGACACTAGAGGGCACACTGGCCTCTCTTGTCACTGAGTCTCCATGGATGTCAAGGCTGAGAAGTTGGGAAGAAGAAAAACAACGGAGGGAATGGGGCCTTCTTCCTATGCAGATGCACTGAAGGCTTTCTTCTAATTGTCTCTGAGCGTGCACATGCGTGCAAAGGCCAGAGTCTCTCGGGGTCTCTCGCTGAATCTGGAGCTCACTCCTATCACTAGGGTGTGATCCCAGAGTTGGGATCACACAGCTCACAGCACTTCCGCTCCCAGCTTCACATGCGAGTTCCGGGGGAATGGAACTCAGACCTTCATATTTGTGTGGAAAACACTTTTCCAACTGAGCCATCTCCCCAACTGTCTCTGTGCTCTCCACCATAGCAGATGCTAGCTACCCTTGCTCAGAAAACACCCTTTGGTGACGATATAAATAAAAAGATTAAAATTGCCCTGTGGCTAGTTTGACCAAGGAAGTAGATCCAGGATCAGGACTGCTTGTAAGACAAGGGACCTGAGGTCCGGTTAGCAGTGGCCATTGAATAGGATTGGACCACCACCAGAAGATGCTGGAGAGTCAGTCCAATCGGTGACCCAAGCTGTGACCAATGTAGATTCCAAGTGGCAGAAAGACAAACGGAAGAGGACAGCATCTAGGTAAGGCACAGGGCTTCCTGAAGCAGGCCCTGAAGCAGGCCAAGGAGGGAGACGATGGGAAACAGGCCGGTGTCTCAGGATGTCTGTCAGTCTGTCTTGGCTTCCCCTGGGCAAAGGGTCCCTAATCAATGCCCATTGGACAGAGAGCAAACGTGGCAAAAGACGAGTATAGGTCCCTGAAGTCCAGGCTCAGCCAAGGCCAGCTGTTGGCCACAGCCGTGGTCCCTAGCCAACCAGCTGTCAGCCAACTGTCCAAAGCCTCTGAGCGGGCCCTGAAAAGAGAGATGGCAGCTCAGTGGCTCGGTGACACCGGGCCATCTACAAGAAAGGAACATAGCCTATGCTCGTGGCTCCCAGAGTTGCATCAAGGAGGCTACTGCCAAAAACAGATGGACAAACAAATGCATCTGGAAAGAGGTGCGCACTGGCTATAGTGAGCAGCCATAATGAAGTGGTGTTTCCTGTGGTGGGGGTAGGGAGCTTGTCTCAGCTTACTCCCAATATTTCCATTCAATTAATTCCTTTAGGAGTGGGAAACAGGCTCTAGGCACCTTAGATAAATTACTAGGTCACTGGGAGCCAGGGTGGTTATATCTGCCTACTGTTCCAGTTGGGTCACTCAGGTCTCTCCTCTCTCTCTCTCTCTCTCTCTCTCTCTCTCTCTCTCTCTCTCTCTCTCTCTCTCTCTCTCTCTCTCTCTCTCTCTCTCTCCTTTCCTCCTGGATGCGCTGGATGAGGAAAGGAGCGCTGGCCAGATCAGGGGATTAACAAGAGCCTTCCCAGACACAGTAACCCTCTTCTTAGCTAGTAACCACAAGGATGAGGAGTAGGGCTCTAAGGAAGATCTACCCGCCCCCCCCATCACGTGTCTGCACCCTTGGGGAGCTCGCTCAGCTGCAAAAGTCATTGTTTATAAACAGCTCAAGACCGGCAGAAAAAAGACGAGCCTGTCCCTGTCCCCACCAGGCCCCGGCCCAGATAAGAGCCGTGAGGGGCTATCCCTGGCAGAAGCACAGATTGTACAATCTCAGATTTCATAGTCGGAATTGGCAGGGGAAGTGGCGTCAGCAGCTGGCGTGATCCAATTCAATAAGCCAGGGACGGCGTGGGGTAAAAGGCAGGCCAGCGAAGGACCCCCACCCCCAATCCCTGCATTTCCTGCACAGTCAGGGTGTCCCAGGAAGCTCTGATCCTTTCCCCTGCAAAAACCCCAGAATACTCTCAAACCACGGGGATAGGGTTTCCCGCGGCGCCCTCCACACCCCTCTTTGGGCCACCGGATAGCATTGAGCTCCCACCACCACTCTCTCCAGCGGCAGGAACCGCCAAAGCCCTGTTGGGGAGAGGGGTGCAGAATCTGCTACCCGGCGGGTCTGGGCGGGACCTTCTAGGCCTCAGGCACCTCTTGGAAAAAGGAAAGCGATCCCTCCTTCTGGGACTAAGGTAGAAAGGCGGTAGGAAAAAGAGGGCAGTGGGCGTACTACGCACTAGCCAGCTGGGAAAGAAAGTATAGCCTTAGAAGTCTGGGACGCGAACGGCCCCAGGGGCGAGGAGACAGGCTCTCCCCACCCCCATACAAGCCCCGCCTGGATTGCCCGCCTGGGTCTGGAAGGCTGGGGGTCACCTCCCGGCCTCCTGACCCTTGGACCCCACGGTAGGGTAAGAATGGACCCCGCGTCCGAGGATCAAACCGGAGCGTGGGCCTCCACTTCTGCAGAGGAGCCCGAAGGTGCAAAACGATGGGGGAAGGGGGACACAAGGTGGACAGCTGCGCTCTCCCCTGCCGGCGCCCAGGTAGGGAGAAGGGGGGCACCTTAACTGCAAGGAGACCAAACCCGGGGACTCCTTGGCGGTGATCATCCGGAAGTAACCAGCTAGGTCCCAGGGGTAGGGGTGAGAGGTGTGGCAGGTTTACCGTTCACTCACCTTCTCCTGAGCTCGAGTCAGCTTCTTCTGAACATTGCTTGCGATCTTCCCCGCTGTCACCCCCTTGCTCCCCATCTCTGCCATCCTGGCGCCGGCCTCGCCCGTAGCGAGCGCGGATAATGGCGCGGGGAGGCCGTGAGCGCCTCACTCCCAGCCTCCAGCCCCGGTCGCTCCACCAGCCTGAGCCCTGCCTGGCTCCACGCCGCGCACTAGAACAGCTCAGGGGACTGACGGAGACGGAGCGTGCGCGGGGAGAGCGAGTGAGCAACGCGGGGATCCAGGGAGGGAGGGAGCCAAAGGAGGAGGGAGGGGGCGGGGAGAGGGGACCAGCCGCGGGCGGGTCAGCGCCCCCAGCCCGCCCCCTCCGGACACGACACTGCCTTTTAAAGGGCCATTCTGGGATCTGGATCTCACCGCCCTGGAGGAGGGATCCTGGAGGGCGGGCACTGGGGGCTGCGGGTCAGGGACTCCCCAGACGAGCTTGCGACTTCGCCTGGGGTTGGGAACTACCTAAGGTGTCCTCAATTCAGCGCCACCGCGACCCTGAGGCGTACGCCCTCCTCCCAAGCAGATACCTCCTGAAACTCTAGAAAGGTAACCAGGTGACGGAGTTTGGGTGCTTTCTGTGCGGGAATAGATGCGTGCGTGGCCCTGAAATCCCAGAGTCCCCGCGGGCTGGGAAAATGCCCTTCCAGGGATTCCCCTCCGCTGGCAGTCCAGCGTCCGCCTCCTCCTGCACCCTAGGGCACGTCTCTCTGTCCCTTTCTCTTTGCCTAGCCCCATGACATCTAAGCACTCGGTTTTTCCAGTTTGGCCTTTAACTATCATCCTAAAGATCACCTAACCTTAACTACATACTTAATGTGTGCCCGGCGCTAAGTTGAGTGATTTGGTAAGCATTATTTCTAACAGTCTCCAGCAGTCCAATGAGGGAGAGGCTCCAATTCATTTTCATTTTACAAATGAAACCACCAAGAAGCCAATGCATCCATGCCTTTCCACCGGTGGGTGGGGGAGGGGAGGATTGCCTAATCCTGTAGTAGGAAAATGATTAAGAGTCATTCAGTATTCCTGAAGATAAGGTTATCCTATGACACATACGATGTAATCACTAGAGGGGGAGGGACTTGCTATGACCTCTGTGAACAACAAAATTCAGAATACTTGAGTATTTATGCAAAAGACCCCCCGGGGAAGCAAAAACAGGCAGTTATTTGAGGCTTGTTATCTAGCCAGACTACTGTACTGGGGAAGTTACAGGCCAATCAGAGACCCTGTGTCAAAATGACAGCTCAGGTTGTACTCTGTCCTTGAGTGGACACAGCACACACACACACACACACACACACACACACGATTATGCACACATACACACATGACAGTATTTGCATGTAACCAACACCTTTTCTTCCACATACTTTAAATCATTTCTTATGATTTCATGATGTCTAATACATGCAAATATTGTGTAGATAGCTGTTTATAGTATTATTTAGAGACTAAGGACAAAGAAAAATGGAATTCAATACAGATATTCGGTGCAGATAAAAATTTTCCCTGAACATTGTCAGTCCTACAATGCAGAACTGCAAACTGGGAGAGCCAACCGTATATAGGTAGAGCTGAAGAGAAATGAGTGCTCCTGGGAGCTTAGATGTGTCCAACATACGTACAGGAACCAGGGTGTGAGACCAATGGAACACTCACAGTAGAGTGCATATCAAGCTTGGCACACGGAGGACTCATGCCAGTGTTCGAGACGGGAGGATCCCTGGAGTCTGCTGGTCAGCCAGACTGACTGAAGTCACTGACCTCCAGACCAGTAAAAGTATGATGGAGAGCAACTGAGGTAGATATCCAAGGTTGACCCTTGACCTCCATGGGCAAACACATGTGTGCACACCACACACTTAAATGCACACACATAGACACACGTGGATATGCAAATTATCATTATGAACCTATGCCCCATTTATGAGCCCAGCAAACAAAATCTAAACAGCCTGGGTTTCTAAAACAGCATTCTCCTAAGTATATATTTTACTTCATGGTCTCTTTCCTAATTTTATAATTGTCTACCATCCTCCCTCAGTAATCATTCCCCTCTCCTCCCTCCGTCTCCCCCCTCCCCCTTCCCCCAAATTCTATATATCCCTTGACCTGAAACTTGTTATGTAGCTGGGGATGACCTTGAACTTCTGATCCTCCTGCCTCTGTCTCCTAAATGCCGGGGCTACAAGTATGTGCCATGGCACCCAGTTTATGAAGTTCTATATACAGAACCCAGAGCTTCATGCATACTACACAAGTACCCTACCAACTGATCCACATCCCCAGGCCTGTCAAAGCAATTTCTTCCAACACTCCTTGAGGAAAGGAATGAGCAGAAGTCAAATTCTATTACAGTCAGCCCCTGGGAATAGAAGATTCTGCTTCATTGGACTCTTGGTATTTCAAAATATGACAGAAAAATACAAAGCAACAGAAATGTTCCTCACTGGGAAAGGGCCGGCCATGCTAGCACAGCAGTGAGAGAGGCCTTTGAAGAATCTTTCACAGTTGGGAAACAAGAGGAAAGTGATGCCCTTGGCATAATTATAAATGAAAAGACAGCCAAGTATACACATGTGTTATCATCAAATCTATGTAGGAATTAAGTGCCCAGGATCAAAGACTCAGAGCAACCATACATCAGGAAAGAATGCCAAGGCTCTAATTCCATCTTCAGAGTGAAAATGAAGAAGCAGGCTCACTGGCCAGCCAGTCTAATTGACAGTGGAGTGCTGGCCAGTGAGAGACCTTGTCCCCCAACCCCAAAAACAAGCTGGACAGCTCCTGAGGAATCATACCCAGTTAGCCTCTCACCACCCTTACACACATACACACACACACACACACACACACACACACACACACACACACACACACGCACACCACACACTCCCACACACAGCAGAGGAGATAGAGTATATGCACTGTGCAGGTTAGGGCAGCCATCCTAAGCAAATTAGCAAATTCCAGGTAAAAGTGAGCAATCCTGTCTCAAAAACAGGAGGTAGACAGTATCTTGAGGAGTGGCATCCAAGGTTGTTGTCCAGTCTCCATGTGCACCCATACATATGAACACACACATACAAAAATTTTGAACACAAAAAAATTACAAGGAAACTATTTTTAGGACCCTATTTGGGAGTAACAAATATGGTAAGAGAGAGAGAACAGATACACTGTAGACCTGAATTTAGAGGAGGCGGAGAAACATTGTATGTTACTAATAGACTTTCAGAACAGCTTCTTAAAGATTAATTTGTTTTAAATTGTGTGTGTGCAGGCACTGGCTATATGCATGTGATTGCAGGTGCCTACAGAGGTCAGAAGAGGGTTTCAGATCCCATGGAGCTAGAATTTCAGGCAGTTTTGATCCACCCAACCTAAGAACTAGGAACCAAACACAGGTCCTCTGCCAGAGCAGAATATGCTTAATTCTTGAGCTATCTTTCCAGCTCCTTTTACAACGATTTAGATTTACAACAAAACTGAGCCGAAGACACAGTCGTTCTCCATATTCCTGCCACTCACTCTCAGACATAGAGTCCTGGTTTTGTTTCTGCTGTTGTGATAAATTACCCTGACAAAAACCAGTGTGGGGAGAAGGGACTTATTTTATCTGGCAATCCCAAGTTTCAGTCTATCGTAATGGAAACATATGGATACAATGGAAACAGTGGCAAATGCTTAAGGGAACCAGTACATCAGAAGCAGAGAAAGTGATGTCTCCTTGGTGCTCGGCTAGCTCTGTACACTCTTACAGTCCAGGGCTCAACAGGGGAATGGTGCCACCCATGTTCGAATTGAGTCTTGTCCCATCAATTAAGGCAAACAAGACAGTCCCACAGGCATGCGCACAAACCCACTTGATCTAGACCCTCTCTCGCCAAGACTCTCTTCACAGATGATTCTAGGTTGTATCGGGTTGACAACACCAACCATGACACATAGCCTTCTCTGTCAACCTCTGCATCAGAGTGGCCCTTCATTACCATTGATTAACCTGAAAACCTCACTTCTCTACTAGGTTCACTCTTGGTGATGTGCACTTTATGGGTTTAGACAAGGGTATAGTAACATTTTACCATCACAGCCTCGTGCAGTTCACTGTGTCCTGTGTTCCAGCTATTCACCCCTCTCATCCCCACCTCCCCTCAACACACGATCTGTTCACACTCTGCACTGGTGTGCCTCTTCCGGAATGTTACAGAGTTGGAACTGCACGTATGTTACTCTTACAGTTAGGCATCTTTCATATATGTGTGTGTGTGTGTGTGTGTGTGTGTGTGTGTACATGTGTGTGTAATATATATGTATATAATATATGTATATATGTGTATAGTAATATATATTTGAGATTCCTCCTTCTCTTCTGTCACATAGGTAGAGAGATGGCTCAATGGTTAAAGCGTTTGTCACAACAGACTGAGGGGAAAAGTTTGGATCGCAGAAGCCACATAAATGTTGGGCAGGTGGGCAGTCTGCCTATGATTCCAGCCTTAAAAAGTAGAGACAGTGTCCCCAGAGTTGGTTGGCCAGTGAGCCATATCAGCAAGATCTGGATTTGACGGAGAGACCCTGCCTCAGTGACTAAGGTGCAAAAGAAACCAGGAATGATTCCTGACATCAACTTTAGCCCTCCACATGCACTGACACGCGTATACCCAGATATAGTACACACAGGGCATGGGAGATGAGGGGTGAGGTTCCTGTTTCTCTCCATGGTTTAGAAGCTCATGCCCTTCATCACCCGAACACTCCATGTCTGAGACACCACAGCTCTTCCTCTCACCTACTGAGGGACATCTTTTTTTTTTTTTTTTTTTGCTTCTAATTTTGGATAATTGTAAATAAGGAAGCCGAAAGTACCTGGTATTCGGCTATTCATACAGATAAGTTATGGACTCCTTTGGAGAAGTATTAAGACATGCAATTGCTGGACTAAGTGGCAAGAATAAATTCAGTTTTAAAAGAATTCCCCATGCTATCTTCTAAAGTAGCTGAATCACTTTGCATTCCTACCAGCAAAGGCCGGATCCTACCACTCTATCCACGCCTCCACTAGCATGTGGGTGCTGTTAGTACTCTGGGTTTGGTTGTTCTGATACATGTGGTGATGTCTGTTGTGTAGACATACTAAAGACGGTAATTTTTTCTTGCAGACAAACAGGGTTTCCTTATGATTCTTTAATACTTTAGGTTGTGAATCTAGCCTTTAAAGGCTGAGTAGTCTTTCCAGTGTTCCTTCTGTTTCTTTTATAATTCAAGAGCTGAAGAAGATTATTTGAGCATCTTTTGTTACCACTTATACTATTTTTATTAAAAATATATTGTTCTAGTTTATGTGTACAAGTGTTTTGCCAGTGTGTACTTTGTACAGTACATGCATGTGTGAAACCTAAGGAGGCCAGAAGAGTACATCAGATTCCCTGAAACTGGAGTTATAGGTGGTCATGAGCCACCATGTGGGTGAGTGGGATCAGACCTGGGTCATCTGAAATTGCACCCAGTGCTCTTAACTGCTGCATCACCAACATCTATACCCCTCTGATTATCACAATGTAACCATAATCAGCATATGACCTTTTCAGCCTTTTTCACTTAGTAATGAGCATTTAAAAATAGGTTGTTGTGGTATCAGGACCTGCCGTGAAAGTGTTCAGGCCAGCTTTGATGCCTATAAACTAAAACAATGTGACCACCATGGCAGGAAATCCCTAAGGGTACAATAGAGGCTCACACACCTTTGCAGAACCCAGCATCTCTCTAATTGACCTTAAAATCCAGTCGACAAGAGGGAGATCATGCCTGGTACTGGGAACCAAGTAGCCAGCTCCCAGACGCTGGTGAAAATGGATCTTGAGAGAGAGTCTACAACTGTCACTTGCCGAAACCAGAATAATTCCTACTTACATTCTAAATATCTATACCCACATGTAAATATAGATCCCACCCCGATCTAAGAAACGTCTCTTTGCAGCAGACAGAGACAATTACAGAAAACCAGAATGGATTAAAATACAAAGAACAAGTTACCATCTGTAACACAACCTCTGCATCAAAGGTCAAGGGCCGTAGGGAAGAGAAAGAGTCAGAGAAACAGGAAGTTTACTGTGAGTGTCCATCCCCTAGAATATCAGAGAATGGGCCTTATGAAGCCTCATCAACATGGCTGCGTAAGCAGGACTGGACAAGGACTACACCAATGGAGAGGCTACCTTCCATGGACAGGGGAGGTCTATAGGCAAAGAACCTCAGGCAGCTATGGGATGCTGAGAGCTATAGAAATGCCTTCTTTAGATAAGAGCCCCACCCTCGACTGCCTATCCAATAACAAGTGGTCAGCCCTAAACTCATGTACATTCAAGTAACATTGTATGGACTGAGAAGGTTTTATTTCTATAGTGTATAACATAGGGTCAAATCAAAAAATGGAGGCCATGAATTTGAGAAAGAACAAGGGTGGTGGAGTACCAGGGAAAGGCTGGAGGGGGAAAGGGATGGGAGGAAATGATGTCATTATATCTTAATTTTGGAAAAGGAAGTCTTTGTGTCTTTTCGTGGCTTTATCACTGTCCTTTTAAAGATGGGAACTCAGAAGTGAGTTTAACAAGGACACTTGGCTAGAAGAACCTGTGTGAATTTAGTCAGTACCCTGCCATCTCTGGTATAGACCAGCTTCATTCATTCACACTAGAATGGTAGAATTAACCTCTTAATATAGGGAAAGAGTTATCTTTCCCAGGATCAAGGCTAATCTACAGGCAGAGTCAATTGTTTCGGAGAATCAAAGTTCGATAAGGTGCTCAAGAATTCATGAGCTCAAACGACTCTCATTCCCTTGTTTGTGAAATTTCACGAATATCAGTCTAAAGGTTTTGTGGAAGGAATAGACAGATGGACAAGAGTTGAGAAATGAACTCTCTGTGCACTACCATTCCACTTATAAGAATCTCACTCAATCTGTTCCAACCCTGTCTGTAAGATAGGACTTTTTATATATAATGTCCTTTTCAATTTAGTGTGGGAAACAGGATAAACGGTGACTAGACATAGCAGATGCCAGATATTATCCAGTCCATCTTGCCTTTCAATCCTCCTGCCTCTGCTTAACACCTTTGGCCTGGAAGCATGCTTAATGCAACACTGGTAAGAAAGACATGTGCTGGTTAAGGGGACGGGGCCGAGGGCAAGGTGACTAACTCACAGAGCACTGTCCTTAGAAAGCATTAGTGTAGTGCTCTCACAGTTTAGTCACTTCTCATGGGAGCAGGTTGATATAAAGAGACTCTGTCACGTGCCTATGTGGCTTCTAGCCACACAGCCACAAAGATCCTCACACAGGATCTTCCAGCCAAGTGTCCTTGTTAAACTCACTTCTGAGTTCCCATCTTTACAAGGACAGTAAGAAAGCCATGGAAGACAAAAAGCCTTCTTTTTCCAAAATTAAAATATAACGACATCATTTCCTCCTTCCCTCCCCCACCCCCCCAGCAACCCTTCCTTGTACTCCCCCTGCCCTTGTTCTCTCTCAAATCCATGGCCTTACAATTCAGGCAGGTCTGCCCAATCTTACATAGTCACCATCTAAAACTGTGAACTGCATAAGCTTCTCCGTGTGTGTGTGTGTGTGTGTGTGTGTGTGTGTGTGTGTGTGTGTGTGTGTGTTTCCCAGCATTGGACATTCTATTACAGCACTGTAACATGTTGCTGTATGTTGCTGTACAACAACTAAGATTGTATGACTTAGGGGAAATATATATCTTGCACCTGATATATATATATATATATATGTGTGTATATATATATATATATATATATATATATATATATATATATACCTTGCTTCAAGGGACCTGTGTGTGATCCAGAGAGTTTAAGGATCTTTTCTGGGGGGCAGGGGCTGAGGAGATGGCTCAGTCAATAAAGTGCTTGCCACATGAAAGAGGACCTGACTTAGATCCCCAATATCCACATAAAAATGTGTGCGCACCCATAACTCTAGTGTCGTGTGGTTGAGTAGAAACAGAATAATCTCTGGGGCTTGTTGGCCAGCCAGCATAGCTCAAGTACATGAGTTCCAGGTTCAGTGAGAGACACTAGCTCAAAAGAGTAGATGGAGCATGATTAAAGAAGACATCCAAAGATCTAACATTGACCTCTGGCCTACACACACACACACACACACACAGAGAGAGAGAGAGAGAGAGAGAGAGAGAGAGAGAGAGAGAGAGAGAGAGAGAGAGAACACATCCTGGAGGTCAAGTCAGAAAGATAAGAAGTTCAAGGTTATCCTTAACCACATTTTGAATTCTAGGCCAGCCTGGGATGCATGAGACCCAGTCCCAATAAAATAAATGGATAGATAGGTAAATCCAATCAGAGGTCACTTGTAATGAAAAGAGACATCGTATGCCATTAATATATGGTCTGTCCTTCTGAGAGGCAACTCTAGCACCTGCCTAGTCCTACAGCTTCTCTCTCTCTCTCTCTCTCTCTCTCTCTCTCTCTCTCTCTCTCTCTCTCTCTCTCTCTCTCTCTCTCTCGTGCCTCTACATCAGCTCTTTGTTTGTAATGTCAAACATGGGACAGGTTTTAGTGATAAGAAGAAAATTGACTATACCTGAGAAGTACGCATCAACTCTGATTATCCTAAGCAAACAGGATGTGTTGATTATGAACTTGACAGGATCTGGGGTCACCTAGAAGGCAGCTCTCTGGACATGTCTATGAGAAAGATTGTGTTAATTGATCTGAGAAGACACACCCTAAATGTGAGTGGCACCATTTCATCAGGCTGGGTCCTGAACTGAGCAAAACAGAGAAAACACCCCTCCCTTGCTCTCTGCTTTCTGACTGTAGGCTGACCTCAAGCTCCTGCCTTCATGCCTTCCCCCCACCATAATGGACTATACCTTCAAACTGAGAGCAAACTAATCCTTTCCCCCTTAGGTCACTTTTGTGAAGTATTTTGTTACATAAAAGAGAAAAGTAAAGAAGACATTGGGTCATGTGCGTGCCCGCACACCCAGGTGAGGGACAGACGCTCAGAGCGGGGAAAGGGGCTCAGGACAAGCTCTTCATAGTCGGTGCTGAGCACTGCTGTCCACACATCGTTCCCTGGGTCTATCCAGTTTCCTTGTGTCCATCCGTATAGATGAGGGAAGATGAATATCCTAAGAGCTTTCCAGAAGAGCCTCTCTCCTTGCACACCAGCTTCCAAACCTACTGACATTGGCACAGATGTTTTGAGGGGTCTCAGCAGTGCGTCAGTTACTTGGTCACCAGGATAGCAACAGAGCTTCTGACAGTATATAAACCCGTTCTGTCCTTTTGCCACCAAAAAGAAGTCCTCTAAAGGGCGCGAGGGTGGGAGGAGAACGGGAGCGGCGAATCAGGTGGTGCCTGGGCTCAGTATGTTGCTCAATGGTTAAAGCTATGCAAGCCCAAGGAATTCAGATCCCCAGAATCCATGTAAACCATCCACCTGTAACTCTAGCCTTGGAAGGCAGAGAGCGGGAAACCCCAGAGCAAGCTGATTAGTTAGAGAAGCCTGATCCGTGAGCTCTGGGTTTGATTGAGAGAGCCTGCCCCAAAGAATAAGATGTAAGGAGATTGATGAGATCAACCTCAGGCACACAATCGGAAGAAGAAAAGTTTTCAAGATGACAGTCTCCTCGTTTCTCCTCTGTGTCTTTGTGGCCTCTCAGTCTGTGGTGAGCCTGAAAGGTAGCAGGTTAAGAAGACTACCCAACAACAGTGCTTGGTGGCACGGTGAATGGCTCTTCTATCCACATTGGTTATGTGGCCCCGGGACGATAACTACCTGCTCTTTTCAAAGAGAGCAATCACACTGGTCTGACCAGGCTGTTGTTAGGAGATGGAATTAACCTAACATCCCTGGCTCTATACTTCGGGGATGAATGAATGGTGATTATGACCACGATGCCTAGTCTCTTTACTCAGTGTAGTGTGTGGCCTGGCTCACAGGTAAGGCGGGAGTCCGACCTTTGCCAGCTCTAGCATTGTGTAAACAGAAGTACAGAAAAGCAAACAGCCCTTTGCCCAGCACTCCTGCAGCAAATCACTGCTGAGATCCTATAGAGGCAAAAAAGCATCCCGGGAGATGCTTCCTGGATGTTGACTACAATTGTCCTTGAATTAGCTACCAAACAACCAAAACGGGGTTTATTTAAACAAAGCACAGAGGCAAAACTACCCCTGCCCTTTCTAAGCATTGCTAAAATTTCACTAATCCATAAACACCTCAATAAGCTATAGGGAATCTAAGAGGACTGTTCACTTCCTTGGATCAGACTTACAGGGCACAAGGCACGGCAGCCTTAGGACAGCAGCGTCAGGGTCTATAGCAAATGTATGCGTCCTGGGTTGCTGTGCTGTGCACAGTGTAAGTACTGAGGTGAAAAGTGAGACCTATATAAATGTCTAAGTCGCAGTTGGCTATGTCTAAGTTTGGTGAAAAATACCATTAAAAATAGCTGAATGTGCCTGGTAAAACCTCATGACACATGACACAGTTTAATCTCTGGAACCTTGGAATCCCTCAGTGTGGTGGTATTGTGTGATCTCGCCACCCCCACAGCAGATGACAGGCTGACACAGGAGAACTGGTCGGAAACCTGAGGGCTGGAGCATGCAGTGTGACAGAAAAGAGAGACCCCGCCTCAAAACAAGGGGAAAGATGACAACTGACTCCAGAAAGTTTCCCTCTGACTTTCACAAGTCATGGCACATCTGTACTCACACACGCACATCATGAATCAAGGTTTTAAAGGAAGTTCAAGGTCACAAGAGATTGTTTAGTGGAGCTTGAAAACCCTGAAAGCTTTCCCTCCCCAAGGCACTGTTGTGAAAATGAAGAATTAATCCACACAGATAAGTTGCCTATGGTAGGTAGATCTGAGTTGTATATAGAATACATAAGGATGTACTGCGATTCCCTAATCAGAAGAAACAGCTTGCTACAAACAAGCAGGCAAATTATTCAAAGAATAATTCCTCCCACAAAGAAGATTCGCAGCCAGCAGTCTGCACAGCACGCCGGTTAATACTGATCGATCGTCAGCTTGGCAGGATCCGGGACCGGCTAAGAAGCCAATTTCTGGACATGCCTGTGAGTGAGTCTAGATTGTGTTTGTTATTGTGGGAGACACACCTGACATGTGTGCCACACCAACCCATGGGCTGGAAGCCTGGACTGAATAAAAAGGGAGAAAAGGAGGGAAATACGCCATTCATCTCTCTGCTTCCTGACTGAGGATTGGATGTGACCAGCTCCTCCCACTTCCCCCATGATGGGCTGTACTCTTTAACCATGAGCTAAAATATAAATATTCCTTTCTTCCTTAAGTTGCTTTTGTCGAATATTTTGTGGTGTAATAAACTATAGCTAAGACATATAAGAGGCTCTTTTCCCTCATCTCCCGGGGAAGTCAAGCTGAAACTCAGAAGGGCTAACACCGTGCATGCACAGAAAGAAGTAGCTTAGATGAAAACGATTGAAACCATCAAATGTTGGAGAGAACCTGGCTCAGCTGAATTCCACCATAGCTAGCCTCCCCTCTCCCATGTTCCTCCTGCTTCCTTCAGGACGGGTCTTTCCTCATTCTTAGCATTTTTTCCTGTCTCTTCATCTATCCATCATATATATCCAAAATCCAATTATGAAGCCATTCGAGTCAGTATTTTCTGCCTAAGCCATAGGCTATAGGCTTTTTCATTGATACGTGGGGCATTCACACAATACACAAAATGATCTCTCTGCCCTGGGGGAGCTGATACCAAAGCCAAAGACGTCATGCCAGGCAGCTGGGTCTGTGTGTGTTTGTGCGTGTGCGTGCGTGTGTGTGTGTGTGTGTGATAGAGTGACTGTGTGTCGGAACACACCTAGATGGATAGAGATGGTTCCCCAACCTCACACTTTGTCTGTGGCTTAGGCAGAAAATAGAGGTGGGACATTGGGAGCAAAGAAAAAAAATCTGAGAAAGAAGGAGGCAGGGGAGGAGCCAAAAAGGAGGGGAGGAGACAGATGCATGGACGCAGGGTACCTGGGCACAGGTAACCAGCCAAGGGGGAAATGTAGGGTAAAATAAATATTTAGTTATGCTCTAGTCAGAGTAGAGCCTAGCTATAGGAACAAGGTATTTGTAAATATAATTTAAGCCTGAGTGTTATTTCTGGGATCATGGGACTGGGAGGCAAAACCGGAACTCAATGCCCCAGTGCATTCTTTGACTTGCATAACTTAGGACAAGTGACTCTTTGCCGTACTCTGCTCACCTAGCACCCCTGCCACACACTAGAAAGGTGTCCTGTCCTGATGCAAGAACGAGGCTTTTAAGATTTCTGAGAATCCAGCCCCAGGGACGCCTGGCCTCCACCCAGCCCCAGCCCCTCCTCCTACCACCGAGGCTACAAGCGGACACATGCACACCTTAGCAACCAAGGATCCCAACGCAGGTCCTCGTGTTTGAGCAGCAAGCACCTTAGTGACTGATCCATGTCCCCAGCTCCAGCCCTGTTCTTAACCTGACACTGAATGAGGATTCAGGTTCTTCTCCAAGTGATGGTTAAAGTCGTAGAGGGAATGACACTCACCTAGGGGGAAAATCACTTCCTGTCCGGGTGCCATATTGAAAACTTCTAACAGACTATGCAAAATACTGGTTTTTCCTTGAGGAGAAGTGAATCCATTAAATTGCCACAGCCTTCAACTCTGAGGTTGGGGGACAGAGACTGGGTCTGGTTAACAGTATCACCCAGTACTATCCTTGGGGCTGGGCACCGACCAAGCGGTCAGGAAATGTGCTGTGAAAAGGCTGTAGGAACCATTCGCCCAAGCTCAGATGTGGCCCTCAGCACTAGACAGAAGATGGGGAAACCATGGCCTCCCTAGAGCTTGGGTCTCATCCATGGCAAGTGTATTTGTCCAACCTTGTTACCTAGTCATCTTCTCATTTGTGGCTGCTCTTTTGGCCTCCTCTCCTGTGCTTATGTGTGTGAGCATGTATATGTGTGTGGGCATGGAGGTATGGGTGTATTCCTATGGGTGTGGGTGCTGTGGGTGTCAGACGACAGCTACAGTGTCATTCTTCAAGTACTGTCTTTTTTTGGTTTTAGAGTCAGATGTTTAGAGACATTGCCCTAAACTTGTCAAATAAGCTAGGTTGGCAGGACAGTAAACCCCAGGGATCAGCTACACGCTGGGGTTACAAGCATGAGCCACTGGGCCCAGGGTTTCTTTAATGTGGGCTTTCAAGGGTAAATCCAGGTTCTCAGGCTTGCAAACAACTAAGCTACCTCCCGAACCATCTCCCTACTTCTCTGGGAACATTGGCTAAAGTGGGTCTGGACAGGACATAGGGTTTTAAGTCATATTTAACTTGTTTTTTTTTTTTCCTGATGCTCTGTCGTGCTTCTGAAGTCAACATCTACTAATCCTGCCTGGCTACACAATTCGAGGCGCTGGTGCGAGCTCTGGGGACACAGCTGGGCCTGGCCCTGCTGGACCTTGAGGACTGGCTCACTGGGACAGACAGACGCACATTCACCGAAGAGCAGGTGGCCAGCATTACTCTTGCAATGAAATCATGGGGTTTGCATTTTGCATTTTACAGAAGAGGACACAACATAATCATTGTTTTTGTTCACTCCGAGTAAACATCTGACAATGTCCAATTCAACGGGCTCTGCCCTCGGTCACAGCGATGTTGTCAGAGGTAGCTCGCCCCACAATCCTCCCTGCCCAAGAAATGCTTGCCCTTTTTTAAGGCTCCCTTTTCTTTCCTTCTTTTAAGTGTGTGTGTGTGTGTGTGTGTGTGTGTGTGTGTGTGTGTGTGTGTACTTGTGGAGGCCAGAGGTCTATTTTAGATGTCATTCCTCGGAGCCATATACCTTGCTTGTAAGACAAGGAAGTCCCTAATTTTCCTAGGCTGCCTGATTCTGCAAGCCCCAGGGTTATAGCTGACTCCACCTACCTGACACACCTCTGAGCTTGGCTGTTTGTTTGGTGTTATTGGGTTTTTTGGGTTTTTGCTTGTTTGTTTGTTTGTTATTGTTTTAACATACACAGAGAAGTAACAACAGAGACAGACAAACACACACAAAGAGGGATGGGATGGAAAGACAGACATACAGACAGACAGACAGACAGACAGACAGAGGGAATGGTAGGGGGAAGGAAGGAGTTAGTTATCTACAGAGTAGCCTATATTCTGAACACGAGACAACTGTTTTCCCAAAGGTTTGATTTGTTCTGTAGCCTTGGACTTGGCATCACCACACCATAGAAAATAGGTCTGTCTGTGTAAAGACACTTGTCACCAAGTCTGACAATCTGAGTTCAATCCTCAGGACCAACGGGGCAGGAGAAAATGGGTTCTTGAAAGTTGTCCTCTGACTGCCACACACATGACACAGCACAGACCTGCCTCCACAACACACACAAATCAATAACGCTAGTGATCGACTTCCGAATTAAAAGAAAATAGAGCTACACACGTCGAACAGGCACACTTGGCCATGCCATCATGAGAAGTGTCTGATGCTGGCTGGACCCGTTGCTAAGGTGATGACACTTCCTGGCTCCATCATGGTGGGTCGTTTTCACATCACAGTGAACAGTGGAGTTGCGGGGAGGTCGTTTGTCACTGCACAGAATCTGACCCCCGGTGACTCTCTGATAGGAGCTCTCGGTGTCCAGAATGACCCTTCTGTGACCCGATTTCTCACTGGGAACCACGAGGAGAGATTTCCCAACTCTAACACCTTTCTACATTTTCTGTTTAAAAACAAAACAAACAAAAAATCGAATGCACCACTGTGCCTCCTCATTCCTAGAATGAGGAAATGGGAGGACTGTCACCAGTGGTGACAGATGAAGTGGGTGTCCCCACTTTCGCTTTCTTTTCAAACATGGCGGTAAATGCACTGACGTATGGTCAATTTTTTTTAATAATCTTACGAAGTGGCTGGTTTCCTTTTGGCGTTTTCACACTTAGTTTCAGTTGACCCTTTTTGCTGCTCCCTCGTTCCTGTTTAAGCTTTCTGCCCAGCATTCCCTCTCATGTCACATGCTACATCATCACCCCCCCAGCTTCTCCCTTCCAGCCTCTTGGCTCTTGACCCCTTTTAGCTTCCTGGCCTCTACACACTCACATCTCACGAGCACACACACATAGGAGACTTAGAAGTCGGGACCTGCAACCAAAGAGCACGCTGCACCCATCTTCCCAGCCTGGCTGCCTCCCTTAATAGAGTTTCCACTACCATTTATTACCCTGCGGACATTTTGTTTTGTTTTTGTTTGCTTGTTTGTTTTCTTTGATTGACTGCTTGGGTTTGCTTTGGGCTTTTTGTTTGGTTTGGATTTTTTCTTTTGTTTTGTTTTGTTTTGTTTTGTTTTGCTTTGCTTTGCTTTGCTTTTTAGATAGATTCTCCTGATATAGCCCAGGCTATCTTAGCACCTGTTATAGCCCAGACTGACCTGGCACAGACTTAGGAGTGCTGGGATTACAGGCCTGCACCACCACACCTAGCCTAACTTCCTTCCTTCCTTTCTTTCTTCCTTCCTTTCTTCCTTCCTTCCTTCCTTTCTTTCTTTCTCTCTTCCTTTCTTTCTTTCTTTCTTCCTTTTTTTCTTCCTTCCTTCCTTCCTTTCTTTCTTCCTTTCTTTCTTCCTTTCTTCCTTCCCTTCTTTCTTCCCTTCTTTCTTCCTTCCTTCCTTCCTTTCTTTCTTTCTCTCTTCCTTTCTTTCTTTCTTCCTTTTTTTCTTCCTTCCTTCCTTTCTTTCTTCCTGTCTGTCTGTCTGTCTGTCTTTCTTTCCTTTTTTTTCTGTCTTTGACATTTTCCATCAATTTAGTTCTTTATCCTTTTGATACTCAAATTATCCTAGATTTGGCCAGGTCTGAGATCTCTAGAGTAGGCCAGCAGACTGGGAATTCCTTTGAGATTTCTGGTCACAATCCAGCTAATGTTTTCTATTCTAGAAGACTATAGTTTTGCCTAGCCCTGCCTTGACCTGAGACTCACCCACATTACAATGGGCTGCCTTTGTAATTGGCATCAACTGACTATGTGTGCCAGTCATACAATTTCTCCTACACAATTTTCTCCTCCGATTCTACTTGTGTTTAACAAAGCACTGGGTCCAACCCCCCCATACGTAAAGCCCACCAACACAGATGCTTCTTTTTGTCCACGAACATTTCAAGCTCATTGCTACAGAGTGAATGTTTGTGCCTCTCTCCCCAAATTAACATGTTGAATGAGAATGTTTTACTGAACATAATTAGGTCATACTTGGAAGGCACAAGGCTTTAATTTTGTTTGTTTGTCTTTGTTCTGCCTTCTGTCTTGATTTGTTTTTGTTGTTGCTCCTTTTCTTCCTCTTCCTCCTCCTCCTCTTCTTCCTCCTCCTCTTCCTCCTCCTCTTCCTCCTCCTCCTCTTCCTCCTCCTCCTCTTCTTCCTCCTCCTCCTCCTCCTCCTCTTCTTCCTCCTCCTCCTCCTCCTCCTCCTCCTCCTCCTCTTCCTCCTCTTCCTCCTCCTCCTCTTCCTCCTCCTCCTCCTCCTCCTCATCTTCCTCCTCCTCTTCCTCCTCCTCCTCCTCCTCCTCCTCTTCTTCCTCCTCCTCTTCCTCCTCCTCCTCCTCTTCCTCCTCCTCCTCTTCCTCCTCCTTCTCCTCCTCCTCCTCCTCCTCTTCCTTCTTCTTCTTCTTGCTATGATAAACTATCCTGACAGAAGCAATGTAAGAAGACATATCTTATTCGGACTCACAGTTCAAAGGGACAGTCCATCATGGTGACAAACTTCAAGAGCTAGAAGCAGCTGGTAACTAACATCACACAATCAGAAGGAATGACGGACGCACATGCTCAGTTCACTTTCTCATCTTCATGCAGCCCAGGATGATAGCCCAGAGAATGATGCTACTCACAATTAACCTCAATTAACCAATAAATACTCCCCAACAGAGGCCATATTCTCAGGTGATCCTGGACCTCAAGGTGACAAGTGAAACCATGCTTCATCAGCACTTTCAGTCGGGCTGGTGCTATGCCTGTGGCAGAGAGTCAGAGTTGAGGAGAGTGAGCACATGGACCTGCAGACACAAGGGAAAACTGGAGTGCAGCATATCCTGTCCCCCACCCCCGAGGCCAGCCCCAAGAGCACTCCTGGAGCTGGAAGGATAGGAGGACTTTAAGGACTTTAGGATCAGTGCTGATCCCCACTTAAACAAACTTTATGCCGATTTATCTCTCTCTCCTCTTCTCTCTCTCTCTCTCTCTCTCTCTCTCTCTCTCTCTCTCTCTCTCTCTCTGAAGAGACACCGTGGCTACAGCAATTCTTTTATTTATTTATTTATTTATATTGGATATTTTATGTATTCACATTTCAAATGTCATCCCCTTTCCTGGTTCCCCCCTTTCCCACCCCCTCCCTACCCCCCAGCTTCTATGAGGATGCTCCCCCTCCCACCCACTCACTCCCACCTCAACACCCTGGCATTCCCCTATACTGGAAAAACCAGCCTTCACAGGACCAAGGGCTTCTCCTCCTATTGATGCCCGGCAAGGCTATCTTTTGCTACATATGCAGCTGGAGCCATGGGTCCTTCCATGTGTATTCTTTGGTTGGTAGTTTCGTCCATAGCTCTGAGGTGTCTGGTTGGTTGATACTGTTGTTCTTCCTATGGGGTTGTAAACCCCTTCAGCTCATTCAGTCCTAACTCCTCCACAGGGGTCCCATGCTCAGTCTGATGGTTGTTAGCTGCAAGCATCCTCATCTGTATCAGTAGGGCTCTGGCAGAGCCTCTCAGGAGATGTCCGTGTATGCTGACTTCTCTCAGAGGTGGGACTTTAGCTTTAAATAGGGATAAACTTTTGAGCACACATTCCAGTTCCACTTTTTAAGTTCCCTTTTCTCCTTTTACTTTCAGCAGAATCAGAGAGGAACAGTTAGAGATCTGCATAGCTCAGTCGGAAGGAGAGGAAGGTTGAATCTCCACACACTGTCTGGCCCATATCCTCAGGGAGGTTGTGGATGCTCCTGCCCTGATAGACTGACCTTGGATACACTGGCCTCTGGGCCACCATGAAACAGCAGCAAGTGCCACCTCTGAGCCCTAAGTGTCTACCGAAGTCCTGATGAGTCACTGTGGCTGCTTGCCCACTACCCCTGACGTTCATTGCTGAGTCCTCAGCACCTCAGTGCAATGTATCCTTGTTCCTCAGTCTCTGTCTGAGGGGGAAGGGCTGTTGCTTGGCCTTTGTAAGGGAAGAGCTTGCACCTCTCACTACTGCACACTGTTTGGTTAAATGAGGAAGTGGGGGTGGGGAAGGCCACTGGTTGTCTCTGTCATTCCTATCTCAACACCCCAGCACATTTCCCTGTCTGTAACTCCCCAACCCCACCACCCACCCATCGATCATTTTACCTGCAAAGCCACATCTTGTCCCTGCTCAGATTGTAATGGATCCACCCTCCAACAACACTGCCTCTCTTTAAAACGAGAGCATCATCAAAGCTTCAGGAATGGGCACTTTCTCGATTGCCAAAGTGCTTACTTCTACAAGCAGGAGAGCCAGAAATTATTCCCCAATGCCCACATAAAGAGCTGGTCAACTGATCGGGAAAGATGGGTCAAGGGTTAAGAGCATTTATTTCTCTTCCTTCCTCAGGACCCAGGTTTTGTTCCCAGCACCCATATGGCAGCTCACAACCATCTGTAACTCCAGCTCCAGCACTTTCTCTGACCTCCATGGGCACCAGGCACACAAACAAAGATACAGGCAAACACATATACAAATAAAGTAAATCTGAGAACAAAAGCTGAGCATCATGGTACACCCAACACGGGGGAAGCAGAAGCCAGTTGGAGCTTGCTGGTCAGCAGCCTAACCTACCTCGTAAGTTCCAGGCCAGTGAGAAACCCTGTCTCAAAAAGCCAAGATAGGCCAAGCATGATGGCACTTACCTTCAGTCCCAGCATGCAGGAAACAGAGGCAAGTAGAACTCCGAGACAGAGGCCAGCCTGGTCTAAATAGCAATTTCCAGGCCAGCCAGGGCTACATAGTAATAATACTCTGCCTCCGAAAACCAAAGCTCGAACAAAACAAGATGTGCACCAGCTGAGCTCACCCCTTCCTGTTCTCTACGGTACAGAGTAATGGTGTGTGCATATTCTTTCTCTAACAGTTTTAAGGACTTGGGATTTAAAAAAAAAAAGGGTGATTGAAATTCAATCTACCATTTTAAGCTAATTTTTAAAGAGGTTGTTTGAATGCTCATCGCAACCCTATGAATTAAATATTAATAATCACTTTCGTTTTACCAGTGAGAAGGCAAGGTTACAGCTAGAAGTATGTAGTGTGTTTAAGATGTCATGGCTGGGGAAAAACCCACGAGCATGATGGCATGCATTTTTAATCACAATACCAGGCAGGTGGATCTCTATGAGTCTGAAGCCAGCCTGATTCATGGTGAATTCAGGACATGGCTTGGACTGTGGAGAAAAACTCTGTCTGAAGAAGAGGAAGGAAGGAAGGGAGGGAGGGAGGGAGGGAGGGAGGGAGGGAGGGAGGGAGGGAGGGAGGGAGGGAGGGAAAGATGTCATGGATCAGATCAAAGAACAGCACTGCGTTGCTACTAAGTACAGAAACTCGAGCTACCTCCCACACTGGTGGGTGAAGCGTGGTCTCATCTAACTCTGTAGGTCCCTGCAAACTCCGGATCCTCTGCCCTAGGACACAGATGCGGACCCCGGCTGTACACCACGTTTCCAAAGCCCTTCCAACACTACCACTCCATTTCCATTTGTTCGTTCACTCATTCACTCATCCATTTATTGGTCCACCCTGCTCATGACATCATACACTGAGAATAGCCTCTGTTGCAGACTCTGTAAGAGCAAGCGGGACCTGGCTCCAATCCTTGTGAACCTCTCTGCCACATAGCGAAGCGCCAAGCAGTCCCTCATCTTTGAGAGGGAGATGCTGATAACAAAAGGGAAAAGACTTCCCAAGATAACATAGTGGGAGGGGTTGGAGGGACAGTGTGGCTGATGAAGAGTTCGCCAATCCTCAGAACTCACATTTTAAGCGCAGAGAGAGCTGGGTGAGCTGGCGCACACTTGAAACCCCAACGTTGAGGAGATGGGGGTACAGAGGTTCCTGGGGTTTCTGGCCAGTCAGTGACTCTATCTGGCAGTCCCAGACCCTGTGATAAAAAATTAAGGTAGACGGTGCCTGGGGAGTGACCCCTCCACCACGAAAAAATCACATTATCACTATAGGACCGACAGTCTCCTCTTTTTACAAACTTGTACCTAATACTCTCTGCCTTTTGAAAATAAATTATATGTGGGTATTGTTGAAAAACTAGATTGCACACTACATATATGTCTCCCAACAGTATTTCTAGGCCTTAGAACATCTGTTTACTATTTCAGAAGCTGAAGTCATTTACTTTACATGTCATTTCTCCTTAGGATACGTTGAAAGCTGAGCATGGTGACACAGACCAACTACTCCA
Source organism: Rattus norvegicus (assembly GCF_021556685.1). Classification (NCBI taxonomy): domain Eukaryota; kingdom Metazoa; phylum Chordata; class Mammalia; order Rodentia; family Muridae; genus Rattus; species Rattus norvegicus. The sequence goes on along the minus strand of NC_141551.1, from coordinate 24,126,144 downwards.
ACTCTGATGCTCCAACAGGATTATCATGAGTATGACTCCTACCGCTCTACATGTATCTTCATACATGTAAACTATGTGTTCTGTAACTCTTTTTCACTAAAACATTCATATGGAAATTCTTAATGGATTTCACTAGGTGGTGGTGGCACATACCTTTAATCCCAGGACTCAGGAGGCAGAAAGTGGATCTCTGGGTCTGAGACAAACCTGATCTATAGAGCAAGACCCAGGGAAGCCAAGACTAAACAGAAACCCTGTCTCCAAAAACTAAACCAACAACAAAGCAAATTTTGAAAAGAAAATAAAAGAAAGTTTATGAATTTCAACTATATTTATGAAATTCAACATGTTAACAAACAGAAAGTAAACGGAACACACATGAGAGACTTGCTGGGTTGTGCAAGTAGACCCAGATCTAGGTGTTTTCCACAGAGTAAAAACTATGTGAGAGGCTGGAGAGATGGCTCAGTGGTTAAGAATGTGTACCATTCTCACAGAGGACCTCATGGAGGCCCACAGTGACTCACAACCACCTGTAACTCCGGTGCCACCAGAGGGGTTAGATGCCTCTGGCCTCCAAGCACACCAGAATTCACGCAGCAGTAAACATACACACACACACACACACACATACACACACACACACACCACACACACACACACACACACACACACACACACACACACACACACACATACCTAATTACAAATAAAAACAAATCTTTAAAATCTACAGGGACGTGTACCTAGTGTGCAACTGCCTGGGTTCAATACCTACCAGCAAAAGTCAAGCAAAACCAGACCCGCATGGTGTATGGAGTAAGAGTGAGTATTCCCCACTTTGGACCAAGCACCTTTGCATATGCGTATGGAAAAGGGTCCCATTGTACTCCCCAAGCTGCTTTGAACATATTTTATAGCCCAGAGTGGCCTCAAATTCACCATCCTCCTGCCTCAGCCTCCACAGTACTGGGATTCGGGTATACCCTACCACTCCTGGTCAACAACTCAGACTGTTGACATGTGCATATCTGTCTTTTTTATAAAGTATTTGTATTAAGTAGTTCCAGGTCAATAAATACCACATTTACTCTTCAATTTTTAACTTGTATTTGTTTACTTGTGTATTGTTTATTTGTACACAACAACTTACAGGAGCGAGTCCTCTCCCTCCACCATGTGGGCCCCAGGCAGTCAGGTACTTTTACCTGCTGAGTCATCTCGTCTGTCCACAACGTCATTTTCAGTTGTTGTATAGGGCCCCATTGCAGGCCTTACGTTGTACTATATTATCTAATCAATGCCTTATTTTTGAAAATCGAAATTGATTTCCAACTCATATTATGAGATAAGAACTGTGGCCAACATGAGCTTTGCTACCCTGCACGATTTGCAGTCGACTTTGAAGTCTTCCTGTCCTGACCTACAAAATGAAATGAATCGTGTGCTGAATGTTGCATACGGATTTGTCGTTATCTAATGGAATAGTGGTCTGATTCGTCTAGCTTGGCACAAACATAGACATATCTGAGAAGATAGGATTGATGTGGGAAGGCCCCACCCACTATGGGCAGTGCCCCTCCTGAGCAGGCACCTCTGGGTTGTATAGAAAAAAGGGCTGAGTTAAGCCATGGGGAGCAATGGAGTAAGCATTGTCCTCCATAGCCTCTGCTTCAGTTCCCACTTCAAGATCCTGTTTCTGTTTTCCTCAATGGACTGTGACCCAGGATATGTAGGTCAAATGCCTCCCTGACCACACAGGGTTTGCCTTTGGCTGAGATCTTTATCGCAGCCAAAGAAAGCAAACTGAGATAGTGTATTTATTTCCATTGCTACATCAAAATGCCTGAATAAATTAAGTTAAAAAGGAGAAAGGTTTGTTTGAGTCCCCGGTTTCAGTCTCCGGTCGGTTGGTCCCATTGACCGGGGCTGTGGTGAGGCAGAGCACAAGATGGAGGTGTACGATAGGGCACTCGCCCCGTGGCAGATGTGGCCAAGGAATGTAAAGAAGAGAAGAGAGCAGCCAGGACCCTACAATTCCACACCCCCTACTGTCCCACCAGGTCCCACCTCTCAAAGGTTCAGCACTCCCCAGGAGTGCCAATCGGGGGGGCTAGCCTCTATTCCCTAGGACACTGGGAGACATTCTACCTCCAAGCTGTCAGACCCGGTTCTTCACTGCAACTGCCTGGATGATGGCGAGCCCAGAGACCCCACCAAACGCCTATCACTATCGAGGAATGCCCAGGTATGGTGCTTAATACTGTCAACTTGTCCCTTAGGAGGCTGTTCTCTGGGTGTGTCCGTAACGAAGTTTCTGCATTGGGTTGAAGTGGGTAGACCCTCCCTAAAGGTGATTGACATCACCCCATGGGTTTCACCATGAGCTGCACGAGCACGTATCCCCCTCTGCGTCCCAACTACAGGTGCGATGTGACCAACTTGCCTGTCGCTCCTACCATCATGCCTTCCCTGGTACCGGAGGCTGTACCTTCAAACTGTGAGCCAAGCTAAACCGTCAAGTGTCTAGTCACAGCCACAAGAAAGGTGACTGATTCTGTAAGGACGGGTGGAAAATGCAAGCTTGAGCTCTCAGTTGCAAAGCATTTGCAAGGATGGCCACCTTTGGTGGCATCTGACTTTAGAGTAGCCATGGAAGTAAAGCAGTCCCATGCTTTACCAGCCGAGAAATTTACACAGAACTCTCAGGAACGCCTGTTGAAACCCTCAAGGAACCCAAATCTAAGATGGTGAGAGACTCTTTAGGGAACCCAGCAGGACACTCTCTAATTTGAATAAAAAAGCCTGCAGTGCTGTGGGTGTTTATTGATTCCTAAACTTATGCTAAATTATGCTGTGACGAACTGTTCTCTAAACCAACCTGGGCAGACACTGAATGATCTCATCTTAGAGGTCACTGTCTATCACACAGGGAAGTCAGGGCAGGAACTTTAGGAAGCACTTGGAGGCAAGAACTGAAGCAGAGGCCATGGAGGACTTCTGCTTACCATATTACTGTCAGGCACACATTCTGCTACCTCCCAGGACCACATCAGGGTTGGAACTGCCCACAATGGGCTGGGTCCTGCCACATCAATTAGAAATCAAGAAAATGTTCCTCAGACATACCCACAGAGCAATCTGATGAAAGCAAGTCGTCAGTTGAGAGTCCCGTGGCACCTACAGTCATATCTAGGAAGACATATCGGATGTCTAGGTTTGGGTCAAGTTGACAAAAATTGACCAACACACTCATGTTGGAACACAATTCCTCAAGTCACATGCCAATGGAATGTGGGAGTGATTCGGCAGGTGTTGAGTCATGGGCCTGTCCCCAAGAATAAAATGAACCATTAATGAATCAGTAAAGAAGCGGGTCTGTTATCAAAGTTAGTTCAACGCAGGGCATGGTAGTGCATGACTGCAATTCCCATGCCTTTGAGGTAGAGGCAGGAGGATCACAAGTTCAAAGTCATCCTCAGCTATGTCATGAAGCCTGAGCGAGCTACATGAAACCCAGTCTCAAAAAAACAAATGAAAGGGAGATGGAGAGTTGGTTCAGCAGTAAAGAGCAATGGCAACTCTTCTTGAAGACCTGGGTTCAGTTCCCAGTGGCCATATTGGTAGCTCACAACCATCTCTAACTCCAGTCCCAGGGGGTCCAATACCTCTTCTTTCTGCCTTTTCCAGGTACCAGGCACTCATGAGGTACACAGACAAACATACGGGGAAAATACTCACACACATACAATTAAAAAAATATTAAGGCTGGAGAGATAGTTCAGTGATTAAGAGTATTGACTGCTCTTCCAGAGGTCCTGAGTTCAATTCTCAACAACCACATGGTGGCTCACAGCTATCTGTAATGGGATCTGAATCCCTTTTCTGCTATGTCTGAAGACAGTGAAAAACACTCACATACATAAAATAAATAAATCTTTAAAAAAAATAGTCACTTAAAAATATTCAGATTGACCACTCCCATGAGACCCTCTCCATGTGCTACCCTGGGCTTCCTTGGGTACTGTCTTGCTCTGTCACTTCACCCCTCACCTCAGTCGTCTTCCCAACTTAGAATTGTTGAAATAAATTCTCTAAGGTTAGAGTGTTGACTTCCTCTTCCTCTTTGGTGCAAAAAGCAGGACAGCAGGAGAGAAAGTGAATGGAGATAGACACTAGAAGAGAGGTTAGAGAGGGACCTGGGGTGAGTCATCCAGTTTTGAGCTGGGGGTAGAGTGGGCAGGTAGTAGGGGCTCTGGCCACTGAGCATCACTGCCACCACAGGCTTAACTTCAGCCGGGAGTTAGATGTCATGAATCTTATCTGGTGATAAGAAGATAGCTCAGTTGGTTGATAAAGTGCTTGCTTTTTCAAGGACCAGCGTTAATCCTCAGAACCCACACTGGGGAAAAAAATCCAAGCTTGATTACACATGCTTTTAATCACAGTACCAGTAGCTTCCTAGAGTTTGCTGGCTACTAAGCCTAGCTGAATCAGCAAGTTCCAGGCCAGCAAAGAGTCTATTAAAAAAAAGTGCCATGCAAGATTCCAAAGGAGAAAGTATACGGGCTATTTTTATATCAACTTGACACAATCCTCAGAAAGGAGGGAGACTTGACTGAGAAACTGTCGCTATTAGATCGGGCAGTAGGCAAACCTGTAGGACATCTTCTTATTTAGTGATTTATGGGAAAAGGCTCAGCCCATTGTGTGTGGTGCCCTCCCCGGGCTGATGGTCCTGGGTTCTATAAGAAAGCAGGCTGAACAAGCCATGAGGAGCAAGTTTGTAAACAGTACTTCTCCATGACCTCTGCGTCAGCTCCTGTCCTTAGGTCCCTGTCCTGACTTCCTTTGATGATGAGCTGTGAGGAAATGTAAGCTACATAAATCCTTTCCTCCTCAAGTTGCTTTGGTCACGGTGTTTCACCACAACGGTAATGCCCCAACCAAGAGAGGAAGTAGCCAATAGTCCTACCCAGCTATGATGCCTATGAGCTAAAACAATGACCAGCACAGAACAAAATCCGTGGGTGTGCAGCTGGGTCAAACATAACTTGGCAGCACTCTAAAGCTTTCTAATTGGTCTTAAGGCTTGCTCAAAAAGATGGAATTTATGCCTGGTGCTGAAAATCTTCATAACTACCCAAGACTACTGAAGTCATGGATCTTGAAGGAGCACCTCAACCATTAAATCAGCTTAAATCCTAACGACCATCTAACCATTTATCCATAATTATACCCATGGATAAGAGTATCCCACACCCCTCATCAAAAAAAAAAAAAAAACATTTCTCTTTGCAACAGAGACCATTATTAAGAAAACCACAACCTTTCAAAGTACAGGAAACAAATGACCACGTAGTGCCTAGGCTCAACTGACACACCCACAGCACGAATCCTGCACGCAAGGCTCAGAGATCACAGAAGAGGGAGAGGGAAGGCGGTGAGAAACAGAGGAACAGGAAGTCGGCCCCGAGATAGATAATGCCTCCTAGAAATACCAGAGAAGCTACACCCATGAGGTCCCATCAGTATGGATACCTAAACAAGACCTGAACAGCAGTGACACCAGCGGACCTGCTGATGTGGAAGGGGGATTGCTCAAAGGACTTGAGCCTCAGACAGAGAACTATGGGCAACTGGAGAATGCTGAGAGCAGGAGAAATGGTCTCCTCTGGGAAAGAGCACCCCAACTGGTCACCCAATACCAAATGGTCATCATAAAGATATAAGCAACATCATAAGGAACGAGCAGGTGGCATTTATGTATTTAGCAAAATATATGAAACAATAATTAAAGAAAAAGAGGCCATGGGTTTGAGAGTGAGCTAAGAGATACATGGATGGGAGGGGTTGAATGGAGGGGAGAAAAATGGAAAATGATGTAATTATAATTTCAACAAAGAAAGAAGGTAGATGGAGTCTGAATGGGACACCTGAGATTATCTTCTGGCCTCCACACATGAATGAACATAGACATACATACATACATACATACATACATACATACATACATACACACACACACACACACACACACAAACATGCACACACACACACACACACACATGGATTGGTGTGTGCCTGTTAATATAAATGTTCTTGCACATATGTAAATGTGCACACAGATAAGTCTTAGAGCTC